>NC_080671.1:195112250-195434731 GCF_030247195.1 Topomyia yanbarensis
TTGTTGATTTTTTCACCAACAAAGGCATCCAGTGGATGTTCATTCCTGCCCGGTCGCCTCACCACGGGGGACTGTGGGAAGCTGGCATCAAGGTTGCGAAGGGCTTCCTGACTAAGCTCGGAGGTGACGCTCGTTTCACGTTCGAGGAGCTGAGTACCGTTCTCGCACAAGTAGCAGCCTGCATGAACTCTCGTCCGATCACTCCACTCTCCAATGATCCCAACGAGCCACAACCTCTCACGCCGGCGCACTTTCTCATCGGGCGCCCACTAAACACTGTTCCTGAGTTAAACCAGTTGGAGCGTGAGGTTGGATCCCTAAATAGGTGGCAGTATGTTCAACGAGTCAGCCAAGAATTCAGATCTCGGTGGCAGTCCGAGTACGTTCTATCTCTTCAGCGTATGACGAAATGGAAGCGAGCGGCACGGAATCTTTCAGTGGGTGATTTTGTCCTTTTAGTCACCGACAACGAAAAACCCAAGCAATGGCCAATGGGTCGAGTCGTGGATGTGTTCCCAGGGCCCGACGGACACGTTAGGGTGGTTGAAATTAAGACGACAAACGGTACTACCCTGCGGGATGTGAGAAGAGTCCGGCGCATCCCTTTGGAGGACGACGAGTACGTGCCCGGACGAAATGGGGTGGAAATTCCTCGACGTAATTTGGTGGGCGGCTTATGTCGTGGCCTGATTTAAGGGCACTCCCCACATCGTGCGTGTGACTGTAAACACTATTATGGAAATTGTACCACTTTATTCTATATATACACATATAAATTGTTTTGCGCCTGTATTGAATTATATAAAAGGGGAAGGGAAATATAAATCGCGCTCTTAGTAAAACAAAACCCATCGTTGTACGTTATCCGATATTTTCATACCGAAACGCGCCCTTTTTTCGACGGTTCGCTATCGCTTTGGACCTCACAGAATCAGGTCGCATATTCCCGAAAAAAAGATTTATGTACAGAATAGAATTTACTGGTCCAGTATTTTAACGCGCAATTGAATATAGTAAAGTGAGACAAGGTCACATGTGCTTTCAAGCCCCTTGAACAGAGAACGACAGGGAGAATGCGATTCGTGAATGAGACAGGTAGATATTTCAATGTTTTGACGTAGGACTACGTCTTTGTTTTCGATATAGGGGTGCACGTTGCAAATTCTACAAAAATGGTATGTAACGAAAAGTGGTCCAATTTTAAACGCATATAATTCAGCCATCTCGCGATAAATTTTCAAATTTTTTGCACAAATCGCCCCGAAATACTTCTAAGAATAGATTCCAATAGATAAACCCAAAGATTTTTGATATCATAGCATTAAAAAATTAAATAATATACAACCTTGTCAAAATATCGCGCATTTACACACAGAAGATAGCGCTTCCCAAGCCCTGTACGACAGATTGGTGTACCTAGCGCGCTACGCTTCTATGAATGACGTCATCATCGACTATTTAAAGAACGGACTTGGCCAGACACGCTCAGTTCCCTGTTGAACGGCTGGCGAAGCAGATCACTGCGCTGTGTTTTTTACAGCCAGTGTAGCTGAGTTAGAAGTCCGTTACACTGGCTGTGGAGGGACGCTACACTGTGTCGTCCAACAGGCGACCGCTCCAACTGCTTCCTAAATCCTGCTGTAATGTTGCCAGTAAATTTTTGGTTTAACTAGCACATGTATTTGCTATTTGCGCTTGAAATTAAGTAATGTAGTGGTAGTAATAAGCTTCCCATTTTGGTTTAAACGCAAGGACAGTTCTTAAAACAGGATTTGATTAATTAGTTTAGCTCATCTAAGCAATTTTATCAATTCTGTAATTTAATAGGAATTTTACGGAACTTGGTGAATTTGGCCCCACTTGCAACTGGTGTAATCAACCTGCACAAAGTGTTGCATAACGCAGGGCTGTTTTTTTGGAACAAAATGTGTTATCATTCAGCCCTTCGCTATGCAAAATCACGATATTATGGCAGATGGGCTAAGCGCGGCCGTTCCTTTCAATCGGGAAAGGCCGCGTGGAATTTTGGTGAAATGCGCTAATAGTGTCGTGGTGGTACTAGTTGGCTCATTCGCTCTACCCATCATCATCAGCGTTGACTCATTTTGCATTGTACGCTTGGGATCAACGTTTGGGGCGAATGTGTTGGTAGGTAGGGGAACTGGCGGTAAAAAGAACACGTTAAGCAAAGTTATTATTTTCTAACTAATAAGTGAATGAGATATTACTATCACCTTATGTTTTTTGTTAGACATGTTTTGTATATATCTGGTAAAAATACTTCGTCATAAACACATTTTTTCAAACATGATTCTTGATTTCTAAACATGTCCAAAAATGAGACACGCTATAAACATGGGTAAAATGAACATGTGGCGGTGGTAAAATGAACAGCTCCTGGTGACCTGCAAAATGTGCTGTATGTATGCAATGCGCAGCGTTGGAAAGTATTTTCCGATCAATGCTAATATCCCAACAAATCATGAGCTTTGCATACACACAGGGCATTTTGCAGGCAAAAAATTGTCACGGAAGAATTGAATTTTCATGACGTAATATTAACCATTTTACAATCCTGTGGCATCGAAACACATCTACAAACTTGGGGTTATCTATGGGTGTTTGAACTTTTAGGATCTGTCTGAGAGCAACTAGAAAGCTTGTTCTATACATGAGATGTGATTATATTGTCTAAAATTTGATTTTTCTTCACCGGTCCGGGTGTTTTTTCCCACACACTAAATACTAAGAAAATAAATATTTTACATTACGTAGTACACTCAGGTTTTTTTTACGCGTAAATGAAAACCGCGTAAATTTCAAAATCCGCGTAAATGAAAACCGCGTAAATTTCAAAATCCGCGTAAATGAAAACCGCGTAAATTTCAAAATCCGCGTAAATGAAAACCGCGTAAATTTCAAAATCCGCGTAAATGAAGACCACTTAAATTTAAGAATCCGCGATAAAGGGAACCCCATTGATGGATACCGCGTAAATTTCAAAATCCGCGTAAATGAAAACCGCGTAAATTTCAAAAACCGCGTAAATGAAAACCGCGTAAATTTAAAAATCCGCGTAAATGAAAACCGCGTAAATTTCAAAATCCGCGTAAATGAAAACCGCGTAAATTTCAAAATCCGCGTAAAAAAAACCGCGTAAAAAAATACCGCGCAAAAAAAAACCGCGTAAAAAAAAACTTGAGTGTATAGTCCTACGTCTACAGTTCGTGCAACCCCATAGGGCTGGCCCTTGTAGTTTTTATTTGCATTTAAGTAAATAGTGTGAAATGTCTAGGCTATGTCGATAGCATAAAAGCCGTGCATTCAGTAGATTGCAATGCAGTCTCTTTCCATTCATCCTTATAGCTTTCATATTGTTTCGTTCGGAATTCTCGTGCAGGAAATATGGATAAATAAGTCCTATACAGACCAATACTGTGAAAAAGAAATGGTTCAAACTACTCAGTATATCCAGATATGGACGACGAGAAGTTAGAAGACACATTGTAGTTGCATCCCCCATTGAGAGTGGGTACTTTGGGAGACTTCTTTTCCTGGATCTAATTTGTGGATGTTTTTGGTCTTTGATCCTTTATTTTTCATGAAAGTTCGTACCAATACAACGAATGCGCAGCTGATACAACTAATGGTTCATTCGCCTGCGCAACGTTCCGTCTTCCATCTGCACGCCATCATAGATGGTACGCAACACCTTTCGTTCGAAAACTCCAAGGGCGCGTTGGTCCTCCACGAGCATAGTCCAGGTCTCGTGGCCGTAGAGGACCACCGATCTAATCAGCGTCTTGTAGATAATCAACTTCGTTCGGCGGCGAATTTTGTTCGACCGGAGCGTCCTCCGGAGTCCAAAGTAGGCACGATTTCCCACCAAGATCCGTCTCTGAATTTCTCTGCTATTATCATTGTCGTCGGTTACCAGTGATCCCAAATACATTAATTCGTCGAGGTGAAGGAGGGTGGCAGGTTCACATTGTCGTCTCTAGAACCTCTTCCTCTCATTTATTTTGTCTTCGAAACGTTGATGGCAATTCCAATCCTGCTGGCTTCAGCTTTCATCTTTGAGCATATATTTCATTCAAAATTCAATAGAGATACGAATAGTTTAAATATCGCACGTGGAACGTCTCTTTTGAAAATTTCCATCGCCAAACTTTCATATTACCCAGTTAAGCCGAATATTTTTCTGATATAGCCATGAATTTCCTTAATTATAGTGTAGAAACAGGCTTTGAATACAATTGAATTAAAGTTGAGTCGATGTAGCAGCAGACAAAAAATAGTTTTGTTTTCTCAAACCTTCGCAATTACAATTAATAAATATTTCAGATTGGCAGAAGATCTTATCACACAACTTAGAAATAGCTACACAGAAAAAAATATTTTGTAATTTCAAGTTTATTTTCATGCACATATTTGGAGCATGAATATAAATGTAAAATTAAGTTCCACCACAAATACACACGACTTGGTGCTTTCTTCAACGAATTTTATAATAATTTCACACGTCGATTGAAAATTACGGTTTCTTTAAACGGAAAACCAATGCACTTCAATGTGTTTTTACTGGAAGACTGCTGTAAGATGAATGACATGTAATATTACACGAATGACAGTGTAAAATTGCTTGTTTTGTGATGCTCCAATTGATTTTAACGTAATTTTCAATCAAATTTTGGATTAAATCGTTCTATGTTTACATTCGTATTGATTTACATGTCGTTTAAATTTCATAATTTTTTGGTGTGTAGATAGATGCGATAGAAGAGAGATAGAGAGAGAAAGAGAGAGAGAGAGAGAGAGAGAGAGAGAGAGAGAGAGAGAGAGAGATGGGGGCGTGTGAGGAATGGCAAATGATGGTGAATGCAGTGACATTATTTTTATAGGTATATTATCATGATATATTGATTTCTTACATTCTTATCATAAATAATGTAAGTAGTAATTTTTGCGCCATAACCAGTATAACCTAAATCTTGCAAAAGAGCTAAATTTTCGCTAGATTTTTGGGCTTCAAACATACAGTTGCTTTCGATGATGCCACGAGTATAATTATATGAGAAATCTTTTATCTCACTACTAGGTGAATTACTTGTTGATCTGTGCATTGATATACCATCAAACATTTACCTCATGATTGAACGCAATACCTAATCCAAGGGATAAATACAAGAACTCACTGTTTCTTCATCAACACATTATTTTGTCTTTAAAGTGAACTTATATATTGATTTTTGAGAAATAGTTAATTTATTATAAAGGTAATGCACAAAATGTTCTCAACATCGCATTCCTTGAATTATGTAGATGTGTTTTCATACCCCGATATTCAAAATCTGTTTAGTTTTGCCCCTAAAACACCAGTAAAGCAATACTCTGTATGAAACAATCCCATTTTTAGTTAGTGGAAATTGGTAAGCGAGGAATAAAAATACAAAATGTTTAATATCTCCGCCGCTGGTGCACGGATTTATACAATCCATAGCTTGTTAGAAAGGTATTTTTACAAGATTTCTATTTATGTTGTGCCATATTTTGTTGGACAATGTTGTATTGTTCGAAAGTTATTTGCAAATAACCTGCTGTGTTTTGACAAAATCGCCCATATCTCAGAAAGTAAACAACATATCGAAAATCAAAAATAATAGTGTCAAATGGCAACGTTAGGCCTTTTATTTGAAACTAATTTCATTAAGATCATTGCTGAGATAATTACATGACATTTTGTACATACATACATACACACATACACACACACACATACAGACATTGTCTCAATTTGTCGAGCTGAGTCGATTGGTATATGAGACTCGGCCCTTCGGGCCTCGGAAAAAGTTTTCAAAGTTTGAGCGAATCCTATACATTTCTTTTGTAAGAAATGTAATTATTCAACTTTCATGCATCGTTTCTATCTGTTCAAACATTTTTTTGTATATTAATGAAATCAATCATCTTCAGCTGAACTGATATTTTTTTTAGAAACCGTAAATATTTTTGTCCAATAATTTATTTAAAAAATCCGGAATTTTTATTGTTAACTATTTAATTTCGACTATTTTCCTGAAAAAGTTCGACAAAAGTCAGCTGTACCCGTCTAGACATATTGGTTCTCTCTTGAGACGTCACAATATCGGGCCATGAAATCGCCTGCAGATATACGAAAACAATGAATGAAAGTTTAAAACAAATTTATTTTATTTTCATAGTAAAACGAAATAAATTACAGAACAATTTGGACGTTTTCAATCTATTGGTACCAGTACTCGTTTTAAAAATGCAAACAGTTATATCTAGTTATATCTACCTGAATTGAATATTCGAAAACTGTAGAAAAATTGATCAATGTTCCCCCGTTTTACGGTAATACGATTTCTCGCGATCTGAAAGTTCTGAATAAAACAAAAATTGTATCAAAAACGTAGGGTATAATTTTCACAGATGGAAAATATTTTGTTTTGGGGAAATGTTCACGATTTTCATATGGAAACCTAAGAATTGAAAATTACAAGTTTTCCATTCAAACTCTTGGATACAAGTTTCTGTGTTTATTGGTTGCATCGCTTCAGGCTTTATAAATATTGGGCATGAAATGTTTTTTATTACCGTAAACGATTTGATTACCGGGGTAAGTTTGATCAGATGTAATTTTTTCAGTAACGTATGATAATATGATTTCCTCTCATTGAAACAATAAACACATCATATTCTGAACACACAATATCTGGCCATGAAATCGCTTACGGATATGAAATTTACATAACATTTCGAGCGTTTTCTATTATTTCGATACGCATATTTTGCTGATCAAAGTTACCCGAAAACAGCAAATAAAAATTTACAATGAGGTGATTTTATTTTTATAGTAGAATGAAATAAAATACCTAACAATTTGAACATTCTCAATTTATGAGTACCGGTACATGTTTTAAAAACGCAAACAGTTACATCTACTTGAAGTGAAGATAGTTATTCGAAAAACTGTTGAAAAGGTGATCAATGTTCCCCCATTTTACGGTATTCATTATTTATAATTATATACCACGGTTGTGTAGTAAATTCATCATAATCTACACTTTGGTAACCGTGGCAGTAGGGACGTATATTATTAGTACGACTTGACTAAGCCCAAACAAATCTAGTATGATTCAACCCTATCATTTGGCCTATTGAATGGGCATTCGAAAGGTGGAGTTTCTAGTGATTTATAAAAAATATACCACGAAATAATTAAACAGTATATATCTGCCAGTATATATCTGCAAAATTTCAGTCCCTACTTCATAGCAAAAATATAAAGTTGGTTTAATAACCAATTTATGTATTCAAAATCGTTTGTACCACAATAGGAACACATGTACCGATAGTGGTGCAATCGCTAATTTCGGTTCCTATTATTGCAAATCCCATTGCTTTCTTATGGGACTTGCAACTATAGGTACACTATATCAACTATAGGTGCAAGGGAGCTCAAAATACTAAGAAAATCATTTTTTTCAATAGTTCTTTGAGCAAATTTCAAGGATAACAGTTTTGTTGTCGCATAATTTTAGTGCGATGAATCGATAAAAAATATTTGTTGATGGTTGGTACCTTAGTTAGGCGTACAACCCACTACTGCAACTATTGGTACACCTCAACTATAGGAGCACCCACCCTAAATAGAAATTGTCCATTTGGTTGTTTTTCCTTTTGTCGTAATTTCATGTAAGCTTCGAAAGTTTTCCCAAGTGTTCTACACGCAATTTTCTTGAAAATTAGTCGATCTCGGTAGAATCGATATCCTTCGTTGTACAATAATGTTACAAGCAACGCTCTGCGTGCGTATGTTCCTCGCCGCCCAGTTATATTGTTTCCGCGTAAATAAATTTGACAATAACAGAAAAGTACTTCTCCGCTCGATTGCTTGTTTTATCACGAATTAGACATTCCGCCTTTCGCACAAAAACTTCGATCTGACGACGAATTTGCACCCACAAATTTTCTTCCAATAATATGTCAAGTTTAGTTAGATCTTTGGTTCGTTTTTGTAGTGGGCAGATATATGTCCTGCAGCTTTTATGATCACCAAATCCGTGGTACGTAACATTTCGCAAGTGATTTCTCTGTGTGTCCGCCGATTCATTACTTTTCGCGCAATTACTGATCATACAACGTAGTCCAATCGATATTCGCGATAGATGTTGCTTCAAAAGTAGTTTCACTTCTTTTCGCTTCCTTCCAACTTTAAAATTTATATATATAGTTTATAAGTCTGATAATGAATTGTAGGTTTTCATAATCTATTTTCTTAGTAGATTCTGATGCTTACCTTTTCTAATCGCTTCGACGTCGTCGCTTTGACCGCGTGGTTCGCGCAATCATTACGATTAATTTCATTTCCATAAAAGCATTCTTCCTTGATTGCGTTATATGTCTTGCAGTGACCATCGGTTATTACGTTGGACATTTTTACGATGGCAACTGCTTTCATACCATTAATAGAGGATCCAGTGTAGTTTTTATAACATCTGTGGTGTTTTTGCCTTCCGTTTTTTGAAGTAGACGTCTAACTAACTAAGTCTAACGTTTCAATATGGGGTCCCGTTTCAAAAATTTCAGTTGAGAAATTTTCCCAGGTTTGAAATGCGAATATCTTCCGTTCTACTGCACGAAATCGCAATATTTTTGCACTATCTGATCGGAAATTTGTGCACGTATTTCGTATTAAATTTCGGAATTAGTGCGACTACTATAAATAAACCAAAACAAGGATTTTTAGAAAATCCTTCGGAAACAGCGAGGAAAATGCGCAATTTGCCAGTATATCCCACGCAGAGCCGTCAAAAAGGAGCATGTAAGCGTTTCATTACATACGGGAATGTTATATATACAGGTCATGCGAGCTTGTTTTGTATCAGTGGGTGCTCGCTTACCACACGAGCAACATGCTCGTCCGGACGGTACAATGAGCGGTATCATGTTTGCGTTCCCTACCAAGCGTCATCGCAAGGTTCTTCGTGATAAAATCCAGGGAATCACCAAATCCGCCATTCGGCGTCTGGCTCGTCGTGGTGGTGTAAAATGCATTTCCGATTTAATCTACGAATGCTGATGGTGTGCAGGAAAATGTCATCCGAGATGCCGTGACCTATACTGAACACGCCAAGCGCAAAATCTCAATGAATGTCGTCTATACTCTGAAGCGGCAGGGACACACATTGTATGGATTTGGAAGTTGAAAAGTTAGAACTCACTTGTATCATTATAAAAAAGGCCCTTTTCAGGGCCACCAAACTCATTTCAAAGAATAAGTTTGCATTTTCTGTTTCATGGACTGTTTCTCCCTGGAGAGCAATTTGGGTTAAACCCTAAATTATGATTTATTTCAGTACGCAAATTTTAAATATGGTCAGAAACAAACTGGAGTGAAGTGGAAAACATTTTTACTAGGCGCATTCAAAAAAGGTTTCAATTCTCAAACATTCTACCAAGGTGCCGAATTACATTACTCTCTTTACCCTGAGTGTTCGATAATCTCTGTATTGGAAACACAATTTCAATTTTGTTCTTTATCAAAAATATGTTGTCGACCAACGAAGGGGTGGAGCTTCGAAGAACACATATTGAGGACAACACAAAAAAGGACGAGCTTACATTGTGCTGTAGTCAGGTATAAAAACTCAGCATGCTGTTGCTCACGCTCAGTTCGTTTCCAGCATCGGCATGCAGCAGTTCGTTTGCAGCATCTCCCGCGAAATTCAAACTGCCGTCCGTTTGCTGCTGTTGGTCAAGCACGCCGTCTCAGATGGCACCAAAACTGTTACCATATACACCAGCTCCAAGTAAATTTCGAACACTGCCCAAACAAAAGGCCCTTTTCAGGGCCATCAATTTATCGACAAAGCATGAAATTGAAGTTTTGTTATTACAAGCATCAGTAAGTGGCTTGTCAAGAGCGTTGGATGGTAAGTGAGCCACTTGTGAACAATACCATCGCTTTCACGTAGAATGGCACAAAATCAAAAGTTATTTGTGATTTATAGACAGTTTAGTGTAATGATTACAATTTACAAAAATCGAACGTTTTCTAACGTTTCGATATAGGTGCTCCGTTTCAAAATTTTCGGCCAGAATGCTGGCTGTTTTTTCAAACGTGAAAATCTGCTGTTGTATTGAATGAAAACCTTCGATTTTTGCGCTGATTGGAAATAGTTGTGACTAAATCTGTAGAATGTACAATTACTGAAAATAACGGATTTTGTGAAAGCAGTGGTTGGTTCGTACAATTCGATTCCAAGCGAGCCAGACTAGTTTTCGTTGGAAGGTCCACTTCTGACAATAGAAGTAAACTATTTTATTTTGAATTCAACTACAACTTCCTTGAAAACAGCACAGCTAAAAAACTTTTGGGAAAAACGCGCAAGCCTAAATTTTCCACTATAATGGAAACTGCCTGTGCCCCCGCCGCACATCATCATCAAGATTGATAGTAATTCAAGCCGGGAGGAAAGAGGTTGTAAGGCAATGGAAAAGCGAAAATTTTATTTATATCTTACTGGAATATAATTGGCTGATCCTGAAAAGAACTTGTTGGTATGTGGTTTATTTTGGGTCACAATTTAGGCCTGCTCGGTTGCTGATAGCTGTGAATTTCTCGCAGGGCGACAGTTTCTGTTCAGTAGTGATGAGGCTTCCTAACGCCAACCGTAACTGGGGCACTTTTACATGGCCTTCGTTGCTTACTGCTTGCGGGGAGGCTTTCCTCCGGTGGACTTACGAGCAGTCTGTTTGGTACAGGCTGTTGGTGTCGCTACCAACATAAGGGCTGAATATTTGGGTGCAACGGGAACGGCCAGTTGGCACTTCACATCGATGAATTCCCCTGGCGCCGCTTCCTTATACGACGAGAGAATCCAAACTTTCAATACTGGGTAAATTCCCCTGGCGTCGCTTCCACAATGCGACGAGAGAATTCTAGCTGGATAGAGACAAAACCAGGCGGAACAGGAACGTTCGGGATCCAACTAGTCCAATGAACAGTTTGTGACTTTTACACTATTTTATTACTTTCACTTACATTTTAACTTTTCTTTACTAAGGTTGGAAACTGAATCAATCATTGAGAACAGGACGCTTGTATTTATACCTGAACTGCTGCTTCGGCGAACTGAATGGCTGACGCTGATTGGCCCACCAATCAACGCTCAGGATGGCGTCATCGGTGTGTGGCGTGCTGCGGCATGTTGGCGCGTGCGCATCCTTTTTCTTTCTCTTTCTCCCTCGTTCGTGGCGTCGCTAGCAAATTGCGCAGTTTGCTGGGTTCGAGATGTTTCGCTGAGCGGTGTGTCGGGCTGGTCAGAGAATGTTCTGGTCGGAAAATATTCTGGTTGAAGCATATCTTCGCTATCGCGAACATCCTCCCCGGCAGGGTTGCGGGTTGATTCGGAAGACCTATCTTGAGATACTAGTTTGGAACGATTAATTAAATGCTCATTATCGTCAATAGGTAGTAATGACAGTTTAGTAACTGGACGACGGAATACTACTTCTCCCACTTTAACATCAACTGTACGGACCAGATTATCATCACCAGGGTACACGTTAACGATTCGTCCCAATTTCCAGTTTTGGGGAGGCATATTTTTATCTTCTAACAGAAGTATCATACCAGGAGATACATTTGGAAGGAGACGATAATTCTTTCCTCTTGGCTGTAAACTTACAAGATAATCACGGGACCAAGACTTCCAAAAATGTTCACGCATTTGTTGTAAATGCTGCCATCTGGAAAGCCGATTCATAGTTATACTTTCATAGGAAGGTTCTGGAATGGCAGTAAGTGGGCGTTCTATGAGGTAGTGTGATGGAGTAATTACTTCAGATTCGGTTGGGTCATCGGAATGAGAGAACAGCGGGCGGGAATTCAAGATAGCTTCTATTTGAGACAATAAGGTAGCAAATTCTTCGAATGTTAAGTTAGTTTGTTTGATAATGCGTTTGAGGTGGTATTTCATGCCTTTGACGGCGGCTTCCCATAAGCCACCAAATTCAGGGGCATCAGGTGGTATAAAGGACCAAGAGATTTCTTTGCTATTACAAAAAGATTCGATGTGATTCACAGCAACGCTATTGTGGAATAGACGGAAAAGTTCGTGCAGCTCATTTTTTGATCCATGGAAGTTTGTTGCATTATCAGAATGCAGCTCGCGGACTAAACCACGACGACTGACAAATCGTTGAAGGGCAGCAATAAACGCAGCTGAGGTCATGTCTGACACAAGTTCCAAGTGAACTGATTTTGTAACCATGCATACAAATACAGCAGCATAGGCCTTTACGAGGGCTGGCTTTCTTGTACCTTGTTTGACAAAAAATGGGCCTGCGAAATCTACACCTGTTATCTCGAAAGGAGCGGAAGGAGTAACTCGATATTTTGGAAGATTACCCATGTACTGAGTAACGCTCTTTGGTTTGACACGGAAACATCGAACACAACTTCGTGTAATTTTTCTTACTGCGGACCTGGAGCCAAGCAACCAGAACCGTTGGCGCAGAGCTGATAAAAGAGCAGATGGACCGACATGCAAATGCTCTTCGTGGTATGCTCGAATTATGAGGTCTGTAATCGGGTGTTTAGGGAGAATATATTGATGTTTTGCTGCTAACGGCAGGCGAAAGTTTTGAAGTCTTCCACCTACACGCAGTGCATTATCTTGCAGGACTGGACCAATCATGCCTATTCGCTTGCATGGCTCTTTCTCCTTCAGGCGGACGATATCGTCGAGCAAAACACTCTGCTGTATGACAATCACTATTGTGTGTAGTGAATTTCTAAGCTCTGCGACAGTGGGGAATTTATATAAGGTACGACCAGCGGGAGATTTAATTCGACAATTACGGATAAAACGTTGTACATAGGCAAGAATGCGTTGCAGCTTTCGGAATGAACTATATTTTTTGAAAAGCGGAAGGTTATCAGTATTAAACAGGGACATTACAAGAACTGAAACCGGCTTTAGATCAGGCAATTCACTGTCGGGAATATCATCGAGGGGCACTGGTTTGTATTCTACAGATCTGAGAAATGGAGAGCTTTCCCACTACAACTCGTTAGATTTCAATAATGCGGGTAGCTGCCCGCGGGATACTACATCCGCATGATTATCTTTCGAACGTACGTAAGACCAAGGGAAGTTCGCACCATCTTTAGTAATTTCTCGTACCCTTGTTTGGTTAAACGATTTTAGCATTCCTAAGGGTTTTTTCAGCCAAGCTAGAACAATCTGGCTGTCCGACCATAGCCGAACAATCGCGAAATTCATTCGGAGAGCAGGGATTACTTTACAAACCAAGCGGGTTAGCAATAAGGCAGCACATAGCTCCTTGCGAGGAATCGTCATTTCTTTAATGGGGGCTATTTTCGATTTGGCGCAAAGTAGACGTACTATGACGATTTCATGAGAATTGGTACTACGGATATAAAGACAGGCGCCGTATGCAATTGCTGATGCATCAGCAAACCCATGCAACTCATAAACATCACAATACGAGGAGACAACTGGTCTTGGAATTTTTATCTCGTAAACTTGTTGTAGGGATGAATAAAACTGTTGCCACTCGTTTAGAATGTTTCCTTCTAAAGGCGTATCCCAGTCAATCTTGGCGATCCAAGTTTTTTGCATCAATTGTTTTGCTACTACAATGGTTGGGGACAAGAGTCCTAATGGATCGAATAATTTCGCAACGATAGAGAATACTAGTCTTTTGGTTATGGGTTTATCATCATAGGACAGTGAATCTGTGGCAAACAGAAACTCATCTTCGGTTGGATCGCAGATGAGCCCGAGGGTTTTAATTACCTGGTTAGTAGATAGTTGATCAAGATTCACTAACCTTTCACGCTCAGACTCTGGTATATCTTGGAGAATCGCTTCATGATTTGAGCACCACTTGTGTATGGGAAAACCTCCTCTATCGAGCATTGATCGGAGTTGACGTTGACACTCAACAGCTTCTTCGATCGAGTCAGCACCGGACAACACGTCATCCACATAGCAATCTTCAAGGATAATGCGCTTAGCTAAAGGGAACTTATCACCTTCATCTTCGCAAAGCTGTACTAATGATCTAGTGGCTAGAAGGGGCGCTGCGGCCGTACCATACGTCACGGTTTGCAATTCTAAAACACGGAGGGTATCGTTTGGATGGGAGCGCCAAAAAATGCGCTGAAACGGTGTGTGCTTAGGACTGACACGAACTTGTCTGTACATTTTAGTTATATCATCTGTGAACACGTAGGGAAAACGACGGAAATGTAATAATATTGTTAACAAATCACTTTGTACAGGAGCTCCGACTTGCAAAACATCGTTCAACGATTTAGAAAAGGGGGATGACAGCCGAAGCATCAAAAACAACTCTTAGTTTTGTGCTCGAACTAGCAGGACGGAGGACAGCATGATGAGGCATGTAATATTTCAACATGCCGGGTGTATCATTCCTTTCTTGAATTTCTATACAATGACCAAGCAATATATATTCTTGTATAAAATTAGCATATTGGAGGTGTAACTCAGGGTTTCGTTGGAGACGCCTTTCAAGAAACATAAAGCGCCGAAGGGCTACTGATCGATTATCCTCAAGTTGTGAGACATTTTCACGAAAAGGGAGATCCACCATATATCGTCCAGAGGTATCGCGTTGATGGGTGCGACGAAACGTTTCTTCGCACTCTTTTTCTTCGATGTTGGGCAAGGAGTTGTCTTCCACTTCTTCGATTTCCCAAAACCGTTTGATCATTTCATTCAAAGATTCCAAAGTTACTACATTTATCTGCAGCACATTGATGAAGACCGCCGCTTCATCACGGATTTCACCGGAAACGACCCAACCAAATTCGGTTTCACGGAGCTCAGGTAAATTTTCCCCAATAATGAAATGACCAGTTTTCATTAGCGCGAAGAAGTGGCCTAGACCAATCAGTAAATCTACATCAGCCGGGGTATGGAATTGAGGATCAGCCAAATGCAAGCTTGGGGGAATGTTCCATTTTGATACGTCAATGGGTTTACAAGGTATATGATTCGTGATCTTAGGGACAACCAAACACTTCATATTGGTTTTAAAATCATTGTACAAAGAATGGAGTTCAACCGAAACAAGGCAGTTAGTTTTGGTACGGACGTTGCTCACTCCTACGATATCAAAGTTTACGGGACTACCTTCAAGACCTAGTTTTTGGTACATGGCAAGGGACAGAAGATTCGTTTGAGCACCGCAATCTAAAAAGGCACAACAAGGAATTGATTGACCATGCTTATCAATCAAATGTAATGCAGCTGTAAGTAATAAGACATTTGGTATGGACGTTTTTTGGCCATTGATGGAGCATGATGAGAAGACGGCAGCAGTTTGGGGTTGAGGCACTTCAACTGGATTCTTCTGTTCTACTGGTTTGACGGGTAATTTCATTGGTATACTTTCTGCTTTAGAGGGTGGACTGTATGATGTGGGTGAAGGGGCTGTAGCTTCATTGTGTAAAAGGGTATGGTGACGTTTTTTGCAGTTGTTGCAAACACTTTTGGAGGGACAATCAGCGGAACGATGTCCACGGCGGAGACAATTAAAGCATACTCTAGCATCTCGTACTTTGGCTAATCGTTCGGGTATAGACATTTTTCGAAACTCTGGACACTGGTAATTAAGATGGCTTTGCCCACATAACTGGAAGGAATCAGCCTTGGATTCGGAGGTTGCCGCGTGAATTTTCACACTAGCAGGCTTAGGGGATGCTTGAAGGGGTTTACCTTGTGATTGTTTCATGGGAGGAGGCAGATCAGACTCACAACGTTCGAGAACACGGCATTGATCTTTAAGAAACTTCAACGTTTTTTCTAAATCAGGAAGTTCACCATGTTCCAATGTTCTTTCCCAATGCTTACGAGTGATTGGATCAAGGGACAGGGTTAACAATTTACATATAAACAGGGCAACTGTACCATCAACTGGTTGATCTAAAAACTTCAAACCTTCTATGTGGCGAGTACAATTATCAACCAGATCACGCAACTCACTGTGAGACTCTTTATTAATTTTCTTCATTGTTAAAAGCCCAGAAATGTGCGTATCGATAATCACACGTTTGTTTTCAAACCGTTCTACCAGAATCTCCCATGTATGATTATAATTATTTTCAACTAAAGTTTTTGAATCGATAATGCCAGCAGCTGCACCAACTAATGCCTTTTCAAGGTGATGCAACTTGATTGCATCGGAATCTGTGCAACGACCGATGATGTCTGTAAACAATGCTTTGAAACGAGGGCAGTTTTCGTATTTACCATCAAATGTAGGAATGGGAGCTTTAAGAGGTTGCTGTTGAACAATTACTTGTGCTGGGAGACCGGAACTGGTAGAAGGGATTGGCACAACTGCTTTGATAAGGATTCAATTAAGTATTCCACACGTACCATAGATTCAGTGTGGATGTTTTCAAATTCATTCAATTTTTCGTCTTGATCATCAATTTTACCAAAAGGAATCACGCTTAAAATCTCTTTATGGAGCACGTTAAATTCATCATAATGTGCATCAAGTTTTCTGGAATAAACTCTCAGCAATGGGAGACTCACCTGAGAAGCATCTCGTTCTGCTTTTTCAATTTGCCTTATGATGGCGGTGACCTTTGCTCTCACTTGGCCACGTTGATGGATGAGGGGCTTCGCGTCTTCCATGGTGGTTGGCTTCTTGTCTGGGGTGTGAGCTAGTGGCATCGGGAATGGAATGTTGCTACAGGAAGCGGAACACAACTTGAGAATCACCAACAATAACACACCTTTTCTAGAGAATAGTTCTTCACTAGGTAAATGTCACTGTTTCTTGTTTAAAGGTTTTCTGTTCAGTTCATTTTTTTATCATTCACATATCACTTGCAGTGGGATATTTCTTCTTACTACATTGAGTATAATTTTCACGCGTTCCATCCGGCTCGAAGGACCATAATTATGTTGTTGTCGCTACCAACATAAGGGCTGAAGACATATTTGGGTGCAATTCCCCTGGCGCCGCTTCCTTATACGACGAGAGAATCCAAACTTTCAATACTGGGTAAATTCCCCTGGCGCCGCCTCCACAATGCGACGAGAGAATTCTAGCTGGATAGAGACAAAACCAGGCGGAACAGGAACGTTCGGGATCCAACTAGTCCAATGAACAGTTTGTGACTTTTACACTATTTTATTACTTTCACTTACATTTTAACTTTTCTTTACTAAGGTTGGAAACTGAATCAATCATTGAGAACAGGACGCTTGTATTTATACCTGAACTGCTGCTTCGGCGAACTGAATGGCTGACGCTGATTGGCCCACCAATCAACGCTCAGGATGGCGTCATCGGTGTGTGGCGTGCTGCGGCATGTTGGCGCGTGCGCATCCTTTTTCTTTCTCTTTCTCCCTCGTTCGTGGCGTCGCTAGCAAATTGCGCAGTTTGCTGGGTTCGAGATGTTTCACTGAGCGGTGTGTCGCGCTGGTCAGAGAATGTTCTGGTCGGAGAACATTCTGGTTGAAGCAAATCTTCGCTATCGCGAACACAGGCCATGTAGCGAAAAATGCTGATCTGCTACTTCTCTGATGCTGGTAGTAGGACGACGGTCAAACGCTCGTTTTCGTGCCTTCATTCATAAAAGTTCAACAATATTTTCAAAGAATGTTGCAAATTGTCAACTTGATAATTCCAAACATACTCCAAATAAACTATGAATGTGCTAAAGTCGACAAAATCGCATAGAAATTACTTATTCTAGAGCAGAATTTACCGGTCTAAAGTGTATTCTACTTCACTCCGGTTATGTCTCTGACATTACCCACCCATCTTTTCATATTTGTTACACATTAAACACCGTTTATCTCTTGTCTTAGAACTTTTCCGATTGCTTCGCCCACTGCACTGTGGTCCCAAAGCTGCATTAAGGAAGAAAAAACTTCCCCCAAACCGTTCATTTTAGATATAAGGTGTCTTCGGTACTTTCTTAGAACTTTTTTGCCGATTTTTTATATTAGTTGAATTACAGTGGTCCTTGTGGTTAGAGTGTTCAAGCTATCAACTTTTTATATATGTAAAATTCAACTTCATAATGTTCTACAAAGTTATAAATCAATCAAATTGATGCAACTTTTTTGAAGAAACTATATGGCTATCTCTAATGGTTCATGTGTTATGATTTTTGCAATATTGAAGGTAGGGTTTGGTTTTCTATTAATATCTTTTTATATGTTAATTTCTCGCAAATACTTTGTTCTAGAGGTTTTTAGAACTTTTGTAATATTTTTGCCGAGGCAATGAAGTTTTTATCTCTATTGTTTGCATAGTTACAGGCGATTTTCTAAACAAGAATGGTTTTTTGACGTAGGACTATGATACTAGATTCAAATTTAACGAAATCGCAATATTTGAAAATGCAGAGTGGGGCAAAGAAACGAAATGCTAATATTTATCCGACCTACACAAGAATCTTAGATGCAAAAAAGGAATGCTATCCGGAAAGTACATCCATAATCATAACTGAAACTTTCATCGAGGTGAAACTACAAGCGCTTCTTGATCACACAGCGACTCGGCTGATCAAACCATGTTCAGCGTCTTTAGTTAACTTTTCGGATGAAGAATTGTTGAATGTTTCATTGACGGTTAAATGGGTATTTGATGGAAGCTCGGGACATAATGTATTCAAGCAAACATTTATCGCTGATAGTGATGAAATAAAGTCGAATTCTAATATGTTCATCACTTCAATAGTTCCGATCGTGGTATCTACAAATGGAAGGAAGCTCTTTGAAAACCCATGACCACCTTCAACGCGGTTTTGTCGTCCTTTGAGAATCCAATACTTGGCCGAAAACATGGAAGTCTCCCTGATGGAGAAAGATTATGTCGAAACCAATATCAAGGGGCTTAGACCAACTCGGATTAATTTCAGCGGTCGTACAGTTAGAGTGAGATACGAGTTGTTGCTCACGATGGTAGACGGAAAAGTGTGTAACGCCATTATGTCTACCAAATCATCACAACGTTGCTATATCTGCGGAGCCGTTCCTTCTCAAATGAACGATGTTGCTCGGGTTAAAGAACATGTTACAATGAAGGATACATACCAATTTGGCTTATCAACACTTCACGCTCGAATTCGGTACATGGAATATATTCTCCATATAGCATATCGTCTGGACTTCAAGAAATGGCAAGCACGAGGAGGAGATAATAAACAGCTATCTGAGAGGAAGAAAGTGATTCAGCGTAAGTTTAAGACAGAGATGGGACTTTTAATCGATATGCCACGTGCGGGAGGCGCCGGAACATCGAATGATGGAAACACTGCTCGCAGGTTTTTTGAAAACTGGGAAAAGTCCGCCGAAATTACAGGAGTTGACGCACAAGTGGTATATCGGTTGAAAATATTAACCAAAGTGCTATCGTCAGGCTGGAAAATAAATCCACAAAAATTTGATGAATTTGGAATACAGACTGCAAACATGTTGGTCCAATGTTATCCATGGTATTATATGCCTGCATCAGTCCACAAAATATTAATTCATGGATCTGATGTAATTTCATCTTGTCTGGTTCCAATCGGCCAGTTGTCCGAGGAAGCCCAAGAATCCAGAAACAAAGATGTGAAAAGATACAGGATGGAACACACCAGAAAAATTTCGAGAACTTCAACTAGCATTGATCTACTTCATCGGTTCTTAGAGTCGTCTGATCCATACATATCAAGTATAAGAGCCTGGCCGCGGAAAAAGAAGACTCCATTATCAGATGAAACTGTGCAGCTTATGGTTTTTGACGATGACACTAGCAGTGATGACGATGACGATGACACTAGCAGCGATGAGATGTTTAAATAAACTGTAATAAATGTATTTAACTTAAATGTGGTTTTTATTTTTCTATAAGAAATATAAAAAATGCATAAAATATTTTATTCTGGTGACTTATAATAAAACTTTGGGTGCTCATAACTCAAGTACACAGAATTTTCTTAAAGGCGATTTTTGCGCGATTTCGTAGAAGTTATGCGCTTAGCGGTCCTCTCCAATCTCTCTTTTTCTTTCTCTCTCTTCCTTTCTCTCTCTCTCTTGTTCTCTCTCTTTCTCTTTCTCTCTCTCAATTTCTTTCCTGCACACGCATACGTAAAAAGAGAATCCAGCGAGGAACAGATGAACAATTCCACTTAATGAAAACCTATTTTAATCCACCTAGCGGTGCAATTGTGCCTTTCTCAATCATGAATCACGAGAATGTGTGCGTTGTTTATATTCATTAAAAGCTTTTAAATGCATATATTACATTTTATTATTATACATCACATGACAACTATACACAGGAAAATAAATCATTATTCGAGTTCTAAAATTTTGAAAAAGAAAAAAACAGCTACGGTAATATTGAACTGAAAAACCTGTTTTAATCCACCTAGCGGTGCAATTGTGCCTTTCTCATTTCTCTAAACTATGGCACGGAGGCTTTTTATGTTCAACATAATCGTGGAAATGTCCATTACATCCTTAGTACACTTTGCACTTATACACAATGGCATGCCAGCCACGAACTTGATGAGCTACGTGTCGACGGTGAAACACTTGAAACAAAAAAATATCATACTCCATTAGCCTAATCAGCATTAGATCAATGTTATCTGCTTGCTAACTCATTTTGTCATGCGGGGCTGGGTATGTGAAGAGGGCGAAAGTCCCATGAACGAACGACTCCCCAGCTTAAATTGGTATGCTTTGTGATATAGTGGTGGTTTAAAGATGATGGGGTTGAAAGGGAGGAGTATGAGGGCTGGATGGGGTGGTGGTCTGAGGGGTGATTTAAGGAGATTTTTAAAGGAGGGGCGCGAACAGTAGATGGGGGGTGTAACCCCTCTCCGAAAAACCATCAACTACGCCCCTGTTAAAATCCAGAAACCCTAAACGAGTCGAAAAAAAAATTTAGGCCGGGATTAGGTTGACGTTTTTCAGAGTGATTGCATAACCTTTCTATATGAGAAAGGCAAAAATGTGCCAAAATCCAAAAAAGTGAATCGTAGTCAAATTTTTTTTTCGAGTTTGCATCAAATCTCGACGTTTCATGCACCTTGAACACATTTAGCATCAAAAATAAAAATTCTATTTTTAATTTTTCCTATAGTTTATATGAGAAATTTCTGTGTGACCGCACTCTGAAACCCGTAATTCCGGAACCAGAATTCCGATCGATCCAAAATTCAATAGCAGCCGATGGGAAGGTTGCACCTTTCATTTGAGACTAAGTTTGGGCAAATCGGTCCAGCCATCTCTGAGAAAAATGAGTGACATTATTTGACACATACGCACATACATACACACACACATACACACATACACACACATACATACATACACACACACATACAGACTTTTTCCGATCTCGACGAACTGAGTCGAATGGGATATGACACTCGGCCCTCCGGGCCGGGATTAGGTTGACGTTTTTCAGAGTGATTGCATAACCTTTCTATATGAGAAAGGCAAAAATGTGCCAAAATCCAAAAAAGTGAATCGTAGTCAAATTTTTTTTTCGAGTTTGCATCAAATCTCGACGTTTCATGCACCTTGAACACATTTAGCATCAAAAATAAAAATTCTATTTTTAATTTTTCCTATAGTTTATATGAGAAATTTCTGTGTGGCCGCACTCTGAAACCCGTAATTCCGGAACCAGAATTCCGATCGATCCAAAATTCAATAGCAGCCGATGGGAAGGTTGCACCTTTCATTTGAGACTAAGTTTGGGCAAATCGGTCCAGCCATCTCTGAGAAAAATGAGTGACATTATTTGACACATACGCACATACATACACACACACACATACACACACACATACACACACATACACACACATACACACACATACATACATACACACACATACAGACTTTTTCCGATCTCGACGAACTGAGTCGAATGGGATATGACACTCGGCCCTCCGGGCCGGGATTAGGTTGACGTTTTTCAGAGTGATTGCATAACCTTTCTATATGAGAAAGGCAAAAATGTGCCAAAATCCAAAAAAGTGAATCGTAGTCAAATTTTTTTTTCGAGTTTGCATCAAATCTCGACGTTTCATGCACCTTGAACACATTTAGCATCAAAAATAAAAATTCTATTTTTAGTTTTTCCTATAGTTTATATGAGAAATTTCTGTGTGACCGCACTCTGAAACCCGTAATTCCGGAACCAGAATTCCGATCGATCCAAAATTCAATAGCAGCCGATGGGAAGGTTGCACCTTTCATTTGAGACTAAGTTTGGGCAAATCGGTCCAGCCATCTTTGAGAAAAATGAGTGACATTATTTGACACATACGCACATACATACACACACACACATACACACACATACACACACACATACACACACATACACACATACACACACATACATACACACACACATACAGACTTTTTCCGATCTCGACGAACTGAGTCGAATGGGATATGACACTCGGCCCTCCGGGCCGGGATTAAGTTGACGTTTTTCAGAGTGATTGCATAACCTTTCTATATGGGGCCGTACACATATGACGTAGCTTTTTTCTGGCGATTTTCGACCCCTCCCTCCCCCCTCGTAGCATTTGGTCACAAAATTCTAACCTCCCCCTTGTAAATGACGTAGCATTTCCCTAACCCCCCCATGCAACGCGACAGGGAGATGAAAAAATTACATATGTTTTTCAATTCTTTTAAATATATGTCCTTACAAAATGTTTGACGACTTTTATCAACATTTTCATTATAACAGCAAATTGCCTACAAAACAAGCCCATTTCATGACAAATATAGTGTGGATAGTTTTGTTTAACATTTTACATGTCATAAAGCATGAAGAGAAGTTCACAATCCTGTAGCTGTCAACGACTTTAGGAAGCATAAGTTCAACTAAATTACTAAATTTTCTTTGATTGAATCCGAAAGAAAATATAATTCAGGTACCAAAATAAGTCTACTAGTTAGCAATATTAGCTAAGTAATGTGGAAATTTTAAATCTTTCCATTTCTTTGCGAGCCTGCCATTCCGCAAACAGTAAAATTTACAAAATGAAAGACCGCATGAAAAGCAACTTGGGAATGGAGGAACATTAATTTGTTTTCTCTAATTAATGGGTTTTGATGCCCGTCAAATTTTTTTTAACTTAATGCTACGTCGCACAACTTCTGACCCTACCCTCCCCCTCGTCACACTTCGTCACAAATTTGGTTAACCCCCCCTACCCCCTAAAATGCTACGTCATTTATGCATGACCCCTATGAGAAAGGCAAAAAGGTGCAAAATCGGCAGTCCCAAAAAGTCGATTTTCGCACAAAAATTTTTTTTCGAGATAACATAAAATCTCGACGTTTCATGCATTTTAAAGATGTTTGGCATCAAAAATACGAATTCGATTTCTGAAATTTCATGGGGTCCCCCCTTTGAAAAAAAAATTTGAGTTCCGGCTTATATGGGAATTTCATATGTGACCGGACGATTTAGTCTATATTTTCGGCCCCATATAAGCGATCCGTACGAAATTTTATAAACATCTTTGGGGATATTATAGCTATCATTTGGGACTAAGTTTGTGAAAATCGATGTGATGTTCGTAAATTTTGAAAGATGGCCGCTTTTCCCGGACACTTCCGGAACCGTCTATGGTGGTCAATGTAGTGAACGAAAGTTTGGTTGGCCGTCGGTGACCTAGAATAGCAAATTTAAGTTGTTTGAGAGACATTTTAGAGAAATTTTTACCTTTTTTGCTTTCATCAGAGTATCGGTTTGAATCACAATTTGCTATGTGATCGCACGCCACAACCTATAACTCCGGAACCGGAAGTCGGATCGGGATGAAATTAAATAGCCATTTACGGGGACGCAATACTTTTCATTTGAGGCCAAGTTTAGTCGAATCGGTCTAGCCATCTCCGAGAAACCGATGTGACTGTTATTCTGAATTTAGATACTTCCGCCGGGGCTTCCTGAACCGATGATGGTAGCCAATGTGGCCAAATAGACTTTGAATGGATGTTAGTGACCTAATACTACAAATCGAAAAAATTTCACCTTTATGCATTCGTTGCAGAATTTATTAACCGTTGTGTGTCCGACGCGGTACCCGGGTACCTTTTTAAGTTTCAATTAATTAAATTCCTATGTTTTATCCATAGCTGAAAATTGAAATTTTGTGACATCTTAGAACTTCACTAAGTCAAGCTTTTGGGTTGATAATATTGTTGATATAGTAAGGGTGGGAGTGAGGAAGGGCTCCTGATTTTTTTTACTACGTAGCAGGCCGACGTGGGTACCCGGGTACCCACAAAACTAAAATGCCCATAACTAAGGTAATATCCAACCGATTTCGATACTTTTGGCCGTTTTGGATTCATCCACTTTTGGACCTGGTAGAAATGAGTCGGGTTACTTCATTCGGTTCCCGGGAATCCGGGTTTCCGGAAGCAGGTTCCAGTGCTGGGGTACTATTTGCGAACTTCAATGGAATACTAGCAATATGGGTATCAAAATTCTTGGAATTCCATCAGTAGGCTGTATCTCGTGGTTTTGGAACCATTTGGTGATTTGACCCCGGAACGGACATTCCGGAGCAGGTTCCCGTGGGGCCGTGAGTGGCCATTCCATTCCAATTCCATTTTTCAAATTGCCATATGGTCTCGTAACAAGAAAAAACAGACTTCCGAGACAATTTGAAGAGTTTTGATACTCATATTGTTAGGACATTATTAAAATTTGCAAATCATATCCTAGTACTGGAACATTACTCCGGAAAATCCAGATTACCAAAAACCAGATCCATTATTCCGGTTCTATTGTACAGAATCAAAAGGTAGACGAGTTCCTGAATCCAAAACATCTAAAAGTGTCCAAATCGGTTAACGGAAGCCATAGTTATGAGCATTTCAATTTGTGGGTACCCGGGTACCCACGTTGGCCTGTTAAAGGTGTTTTTTTTTGTTGGACACATAACTGTTAAAATCGACATTTTCTGCGTGTTCGTACTTATCACCCTGTAATTCCGGAACCGGAAGTCGGATCCATTAGAAATTCAATAACAGCCTATGGGAACGTTGCACCTTTCATTTGAGACCAAGTTTGTCAAAATCGGTTCAGCCATCTCTGAGAAAAATGAGTGACATTTTTGGTAACATACACACACATACGCACATACACACATACATACATACACACATACACACACAGACATTTGCCGAACTGAATCGAATGGTATATGTCACTCGGCCCTCCGGGCCGGAGGTTAAAAGGTCGGTTTTTAGAGCAATTGCAATACCTTTCTATTGAGAAAGGCAAAAATTTCACCTTTTTACATTCATCGCAGCATTCGTTAGAATCGAGATTTGCTGCGTGATCGTACGTATCACCCTGTAATTCAGGAACCAGAACTCGGATCCACACAAAATTCAACAGCAGCTGATGGACCTTCCATTTAAAATCAAGTTTGTCAAAATCGGTTCAGAAAATTCCGAGAAACCGATGTGGACAAATCAACAAATTTTGTTTTGTAACCATACTCTTTAACTCGTAATCCGGAACAAGATGTCGGTTGAAAATGAAATTCAATAGCAACCTATGGGAATAGTATACCTTTCATTTGAATCTTAGTTTGTAAAAATCGGTTCAGCCATCTCCAAAAAACCGATGTGGACATTTTGTTAACAAATCCGCACATACACACATACATACATACATACATACATACATACATACATACATACATACATACACACATACACACATACATACACACAGATATTTTGCGATCTCGGCGAACTGAGTCGAATGTTATATGAGAATCGGCCCTCCGGGACTCGGTTAGAAAGTCGGTTTTTGGAGCAATTGCGTAACCTTTCTATATGAGAAAGGCAAAAGAATAGTATTTAATTAGCTTAATCAGCATGAGTTCAATGTTATCTTCATGTGATTATATTTTGAAATGTTGGTGGAATGGGTTTAAAAGTGGAGGGAATGGGGGGTTAGTAGAGTGGGAGTGGAGGATGCGTCAGAAATCCTTCATCTTATTTTGGTATACGGGGTGGATGCAGGAAATGCGGGCGTGAGGGTGGTTCAAGGGGACGGTAGTGATGAAGGATGGAGATGTAAGGGCAAGGCGGGGGGGGGGGGGGGCGTAGGGGCTCTGATGCAATACTCAGCTGCATATTTTGCCTTCCATTTGAGATTTGGTTTGAGAAAATCGGTTCAGTCATCACCGAAGAACCGATGTGACTTTATTTGTGGAATATGCCCGGAATTCCGGACTTCCGGAATCGTCGATAGTGGACAATATATTCAAAGAATGTTTGATTGGCAATCAGTGATCTAGATCTGCGATTAGAAGTAATTTGGTGACCAATTCAATAGTTTTTAGCCTCTGAGGTATTACGATTGTACCGATTTATATGGGAAATTCCAGTGTATCCTTACTAACACCCCTGTAACTCCGGAAGCAAGAGTCAGAACCGAATGAAATTCAGCAGCAGTCAATGGCATTACTGTATCTTTCATTTGAAATCAAGTTTGTAAAAATCGGTAGAGAATTCGTTGTAGAATGGGTGTGATATTAGCTTAGGAACTTGGCGGGTTCCCCGGGAGCGTCATGAACCGTCATAGGTGGCCAATGTGGTCAAAGCTGCTTTGATTGATCATTTGTGATCCAGACACGCAAACTAGAGTAATGTTACATAAATTTTAATATGTTTTACATCATTTGAACATCATGGTGGTACCAGTTTATATGGGAATTTGCTGTGTGACCGCACTCTTCAACCCGTAACTCCGGAACCGGAAGTCGGATCAACTAAAAATTCAATAGCAGCTTATGGGAGCGTTATACCTTTCATATGAAACTAAGTTTGCGAAAATCGGTTCAGCCATCTCTGAGAAAATTGTGTGAGTTTAAATGACACACACACACATACACACACACACATACATACACACACAGACATTTGCCGATCTCGACGAACTGAATCGAATGGTGTATGACACTCGGCCCTCCGGGCCTCCGTTAAAAAGTCGATTTTTACAGTGATTGCATAGCCTTTCTTTATATGAGAAAGGCAAAAAGGTGCAAAATCGGCAGTCCCAAAAAGTTTTCGAGATAACATAAAATCTCGACGTTTTATGCATTTTAAAGATGTTTGGCATCAAAAATACGAATTCGATTTCTGAAATTTCATGAGGTCCCCCCTTTGAAAAAAAATTTGAGTTCCGGCTTATATGGGAATTTCATATGTGACCGGACGGTTTAGTCTATATTTCCGGAACCATATAAGCGATCCGTACGAAATTTTATAGACATCTATGGGGATATTATAGCTATCATTTGGGACTAAGTTTGTGAAAATTGGCCCAACCATTTCCGGGAAACTGATGTGAGTTCGTAAATTTTGAAAGATGGCCGCTTTTCCCGGGCACTTCCGGAACCGTCTGTGGTGGTTAATGTAGTCAACGAAAGTTTGGTTGGCCGTCGGTGACCTAGAACAGCAAATTTAAGTTGTTTGAGAGACATTTTAGCGAAATTTTTACCTTTTTTGCTTTCATCGGAGTATCGGTTTGAATCACAATTTGCTATGTGATCGCACGCCACAACCTGTAACTCCGGAACCGGAAGTCGGATCGGGATGAAATTAAATAGCCATTTACGGGGACGCAATACCTTTCATTTGAGGCCAAGTTTAGTCGAATCGGTCTAGCCATCTCCGAGAAACCGATGTGACTGTTATTCTGAATTTAGATACTTCCGCCGGGGCTTCCGGAACCGAGGATGGTGGCCAATGTGGCCAAATAGACTTTGAATGGATGTTAGTGACCTAATACTACAAATCGAAGCAGTTGTGGTCATATTTTGGAAAATTTTTCACCTTTATACATTCATTGCAGAATTTATTAAAATCGACATTTTCTGCGTGTTCGTACTTATCACCCTGTAATTCCGGAACCGGAAGTCGGATCCATTAGAAATTCAATAGCAGCCTATGGAAACGTTGCACCTTTCATTTGAGACTAAGTTTGTCAAAATCGGTTCAGCCATCTCTGAGAAAAATGAGTGACATTTTTGGTCACATACACACACACATACACACACACACATACATACATACACACATACATACACACAAAGACATTTGCCGAACTCGACGAACTGAATCGAATGGTATATGTCACTCGGCCCTCCGGGCCTCCGTTAAAAAAGTCGGTTTTCAGAGCAATTGCAATACCTTTCTATTGAGAAAGGCAAAAATGCATACTAAGCAGCGGAAAGCACTTCCTAAACCGTCCATAACAGCACCAGAGACAACAGTAGACAAATGAAATAAATTGGATTTTGTAGTTCATTTGTTGTACTAATGTTTATAACTATAGCTGGTTGCCCGTTTTTGCCCGTTCAAAAGTTATTTCTATTGGAAATAGTACTATTTTTTCAAAAATTGCTAAATAACTTCGAAGATGGAAGAGCTAGAACAAAACGTTCTTCTAAAGAGTTGTGGGTGGCATTGACGCAAATAACTTTGTAGAACATTCTAAATTCATAGGTACGATACCAAAAAGTTATATTAAAAAAAATGATTTTAAGGGGTCATCCACAATCAAGGCACTATAACTTCACAAGTATTGAATATACAATTTTGGACTCTTAAGCAAAGTTGTTCGCAAAAAGTAGCTCTACAACATTGCAGAACATATAATCTCATTATATATGCATTTAAAAAAAATAAGAAAATTATCTCACTTTTAGAGAGATTAATCACTCAATGTACTAAACCAGAAGAAAGGTCTTGAAATACTGATAAAACTTTCAGAAGACATTATTGATCTAAACTTGACCGTTTTGTGTAAATAATTTATCGCGTGTTTTTGGCAAAAAACCACTGTGCGATGACGTGATCTCGATTGGACATGCCTTTATATAAAAAAAGGTTAATTTAGATTACTCTTACTATTGAATTTTGTAACAAATACCAGGTGTTGTACATGATATATCTCTACGTAAATAGAATTTATGAATACAATCGATGAGTTGATTCGGTTCATTGGCCTGTTAAGTTGGACTCTCACGATGATTGCTTATTTTCCGCATTTACTGTTTCGAGTAAGTAGCCATGTTCGATTCCAATACGCTGCCAGACATATTTTCGCAAAACATCGTCTTGCGGTAGAGCTGGTTTTGCTCTAGCAACAGCCTTTCCAGCCAAGCTCCGCGATTTGTATGAGGAAGCAAGGTCGCATTGACTTTTAACACCTGAATTCGACAGCTCTTCCGATATGTGGACGGCTTTGGATTGCCGGTAGTCTTTTTGTTGAATGGGCACGTCTTTCCTTAATCTCTTGACTTAGAAATGATCGAAAACGCTGTTGTCTTACGAGCCCTTTTTGTTTTTCTACCGCAAGTTGCTTTGAGCTTCAAAATTTAGCCTTTTCATTCATTTATTTAGTTCAACATAAATTTCATGATAACACTGAATCAACAATTTGCCCCCACAATACTCGATTTGTAGCTGCAGCTCTCCAACGTCGGTTACGCCCAACACTCGCCAAATCACGTTCCACCTGGTCCGCCTGTCGTGCTCTCTGCGCTCCTCGCCTTCTTGTACCAACCGGATCATTAGCGAACACCATCTTTGCAGGATTGTTGTCCGGCATCCTAGATTTTCCCCTTGAACCGACAATATCAAAAACTATCATATAAACTATTAACTGAATTCCGAAAAAAAACTGCACTGGATATACTACGAACTCCGGATATACTCAAAAAATACCCAAACGTTTCCGAAGATCAAATTTTTGTTTAAAGTTTCGAATCTAAAAACGCTTTGATCCAATTTTTTGTGATCAGTGCGGCGAAAATCATATAAAAGATGTTTACAAGTATAAAAGATAGTTTTTTTCTCGAAAACGAAATTTGTGACGTTACATCGCAAACATAACCCTGTTGTAATTTCAGTTCCACACACTCGATTTACGAAATTAAAAGTGTTTTGGAAAGGTATTTTCAAGTAGGAAGAGAATTGGAGATATCAATTTGAACAAAATTATAGTTTTCTGATGAATCAAAAAAATTATATATTTTTTGTGACGTTACAAGCAAAACAAGCAAAACTTCAATCAGTTCGAAAACAGTAAGTTTTCAAATATTGGTTAAAATCTTTCTAGTCCCTTTATTCTGCACTTAATTACAAACAACTTGCTTTAAACAGGTTTAAAATAATCAAAAATAGCTTCATGAAATACAACTTTTCAAGAATTCAATAATTCAGATTTTTGTATAATTTCCTGACATGTCAGAAGTTCGACTATATAATATTCCAAAGGTTTAAACACCGCTGAATCGAGAAACTTTTACTGGTGTACCAAAATAAAACATAAAAAGAATGTCCTTCTGGTGTACAAGCCCGCGGAATGTGTCATTAGCGAATTTGCCCAAAATTCCCCGCGACCTATCCCGACCGAAAGGAACGACCGTGTGTCATGAAACACCGCGTTTAGCCAATCTGTCATAATGTCGCAAACTTGCATAACGAAAGGCTGAATGAGAGCACAAGTTGTTCCTAAAATCAGCTTTGCGTTATGCAACGTTTTGTGCAGTTTGAGTATACCAGATGCAAGTGGTGCCAAATTCACCACGTTCAGTAAAATTCAAAAGTTCTTTTTAGATTACAGAATTGAAACCTATAATTGCTTTAATGAGCTACACTTAACAATCAAATTCTGTTTTATAGATTTTCCTTGCGTTTGAACCAAAATAAGAGGATTATTACTCAGAGCCGTAGCAATCCTGTTTTGCGTGAGGGGGGCCAATTTTTTTGATTAAACTTAACGTATATTTAAAGCAAGGAACTGGAAGAAAAAAATATTTTTAATAGTTAGAGCCACAGTACTCAAGACGATTCCGACTCCTGCGGTAGAACACAAAGGGTTACATGATCAGTAAACTCTAAGCTTGCTCATATGACCTTTTCCACACTGTTCTAAACTTTCTTCCTTCATCGTCTCGCTCGTTAGTATATAAAAACAAGGAAGACCCACCCCTTGGTCAGCAGCTACTACGTGATTTGGTCTTTAATGTGGATGAAGCGGTTGCGCTATGTCGCGAAACGGATCCAATGTCGCACCCAGGATCCCGAAGCTGCAGTATTCTTTTAAGTTGACCTGTGAACTTCAGGTCATGAATAGTAACGTGCTCCCAATTCACCTGGAAATTGTGCAGAACCTGGAAGTATTCTGTGCTGCAGTAAGATGTTTACGATACCGACTTACACCTAGAGGCGACCCGTCTAAACATCACCGGGAAAAGCAAATATCTCCAGGGTAGCGGATCTCGAACAAATCTGCCGCTATCATTGCACCTACTGAGCTTCGCATGCTGGGAGCTCGCCAGCTGACGAAAAAACACGGCACACTAATACAGTAAGGGAGTGTCTTCTCAAAATGGCTAAGGCGTTACACTTCTATGACCAAATCAACCACAAGAAGCTCAATGTCAGCGAAGGTCTACCGGATATCAGCGATGTTATGGCTTTTGAACCAGTATTTGGGAGGTCCCCGTACAATATCGCGAAGGTAAACAGTGGCTTAGGCGCGAGGAGAAATGAGCAGGCGAAGAAATCGACGATGTCAGCTGTCTCCGTCGAAGCCAATGATTTACGCGAGAGTATGCAGTTTCTTAGAAATTGGGCGTTACGCGAACTCCGTTTATTGCCGGATTTCATCACCCGTGGTACCACAATTCTCATCCCCAAGGGCCCACTATGAGAAGAATAGCATCCTGACAGAGGAGCAGAGGGATGTAAGAAAAAAACACAAGACTGAAAAAGCCATCCTCGATACAGTGATTGTTGGAGAAGTAGTGTGTAACCAACGGAACCTTTGTATGGCCTATATCGATTACAAGAAGACAAACAACTCCACACTGCACTCGCTCCTCATCAAGGTATTAAAGATGTATAAAGTTGATCCTGTAGGCTAAGGTTCCTACGGCTCAGCTCAGAAGTGGAAAAGACGTGTTACGGTCTAGAATGCTTCGCATCTTGAGGGGGACCTTCCAAGACGATTCTTTTATCCCGCTCAGTAGGACACCTCAATGACTATCACCGCATGACTATCAGATTAGGTATAGAGAAAGCTCACCGGAAGAGACGTTCCATACTTTCTACGTGGACGATATCAACATCTATGCTAACTCGACAGAACGACTGGGTGTAGCCATAAAACTAGCCGAATGAATTAGTGGCGACATCAGCTGGGCGTTTGGCCTAGAGAAATGCCGATCTGTTCAGCTACTATCAGGGCGATTGGTCGAGACTGGAGGCTGCGAGATCGACAAAGGTGAGCTGATTCGGGACACGATTCGCGGCGGATCATATCAGTATATCGGATTCCTGCAGCTCTCCGGGATTCGCCACACCGACATCAAGCTTAAGCTACGAAATAACGTTCTTGAACCAAGTGAACTGTATCTTGAAGTCCTTCCTGAACGCGGGAAATAAATTCAGAGTAATCAATACGTTTGCTTTCCCCGTATTAACCTACAGTTTCGGCGTCATCAAATAGAGCTGGTCAGTTCAGCTCTGGAAAATCTCGAGAGAAATTTGAGGAAGGCGTTTAGTACCAGCGGGAATGCGGCATCCTCAGTCGACGCTGGAAAGATTCACATTGCCACGGGATGAAGGAGGACAAGAAATAGTCGACATCCAGGCAATATGTGTAGCGTAGGTGCTACGGCTGCGAGAATACTTTGTGGAAAATACCAGCCGACATGGAGTAGGGGAAGATGGGGTAAAACGCACCCCCTAAGGAAATATGATCATAACTAAACTATAGAACATCAATTGGGAGAATTTAATTAATGATATCGTTTAGCCAACATTTTCCTCTGTAATCAAAATCACAACGCTTTGCAAAATATTCAAAAACAAGAAAATAATTCAATTCTTCGAAATCATTAAAAATCACCTTTTGAAAAATAAGCGGGGCAAAACGCACCTGTGCGGGGGCAAAATGCACCACAACAACGGGGCAAAATGCACTACAACAACGGGGTAGAATGCGCCGCAACAACGGGGCAGAATGCTCGACGAACAAGCAAATAGTTTTGTTTTCTGACGAGATTTCACAAAAGTGTGCCATTAAATAGCCTTGGTTTATGCAATTGGTAAGTTCTCAGAACGATTTTTCTGCTTTTGATTAAAAAACAGCAAAATCAGAGAAAATGGTATTTTGCCCCCGATGGAACTGAGATATAAATATAGCAAAAAGTGAATTATTTAGTGGATTTTTCATAAATAGTGCGACGGAATAATGAACAACAGTATAAATAGAACTGGAATACTCAAATATAATAGTAAAACAGTATTTATAAGAGCGGAAAATCCTTATTGCACGAGCCACAATAATTACATGAGAAGAGTACGTTATTGTTTTTTACTTATTTCTCGAGCTGCTATTGATGAACGGTTATCAAACTTTGACAGTGTATGTTTACTATGGCGGACCTCCGACTGGTATTACCGTTTTCTAGAAATTTTCAGCTGGTTTTGATATAAGCAAGGGGTGCATTTTGCCCCGGGGGTGCGTTTTACCCCATCTTCCCCTATAGCGCAAGTGAACTACAATCTTAACCGTTGTGTGTCCGACGCGGTACCCGGGTACCTTTTTAAGTTTTAATTAATTAAATTCCTATGTTTTATCCATAACTGGAAATTGAAACTTTGTGACATCTTAGAACTTCACTAAGTCAAGCTTTTGGGTTAATAATATTGTTGATATAGTGAGGGTGGCAGTAAGGAGGGGCTCCTGAATTTTTTTTACTACGTAACAGGCCGACGTGGGTACCCGGGTACCCACCAAACTAAAATGCCCGTAACTAAGGTAATACCCAACCGATTTCGATACTTTTGGCCGTTTTGGATTCAGGAACTCATCCACTTTTGGACTTGGTAAAAATGAATCGGGTTACTTCATTCGGTTTCCGGGAATCCGGGTTTCCGGAAGCAGGTTCCAGTGCTGGGGTACTATTTGCGAACTTCAATGGAATACTAGCAATATGGGTATCAAAATTCTTGGAATTGCATCAGTAGGCTGTATCTCGTGGTTTTGGAACCATTTGGTGATTTGACCCCGGAACGGACATTCCGGAGCAGGTTCCCGTGGGGCCGTGAGTGGCCATTCCATTCCAATTCCATTTTTCAAATTGCCATAGGGTCCCGTAACAATAAAAAACAGACTTCCGACACAATTTGAAGAGTTTTGATACTCATATTGCTAGTACATTATTAAAATTTACAAATCATATCCTAGTACTGGAAAATTACTCCGGAAAATCCGGATTACCAAGAACCAGATCCATTATTCCGGTTCTATTGTACAGAATCAAAAAGTGGACGAGTTCCTGAGTCCAAAATATCTAAAAGTGTCCAAATCGGTTAAAGAAAGCCATAGTTGTGCATTTCAATTTGTGGGTATCCGGGTGAGGGCCTGTTAAAGGTGTTTTTTTGTTGGACACATAACTGTTAAATGCAATTTGCAGACTATGGAGGAGAAGATTGCAGAGTGGAAGTAGCTGTGCATGGTGCCCATTCCCACCAGTTCGAATAGCCGTACATCGACAAGACTGCATCTATTTTTTGAACAACTTGGGTTCTCATTCGGCCCTTCGTTATGCAATTTGCGATATTATGACAGATAGTCTAGACGCGGTGTTTCATGAAGCGCGGCCATTCGCGGCGATGAAATTTCGGGTCGATACTAATTAACACAGTATAAACTATACAAATCGATCTCTTGCTTTTTATTTGATTAATCTTTTATTTCTTTCGGCGCAAAACGCGTGAGGGGGCAAAGCACCCCCTTACCCCTTAGGTTACTACGGCTCTGTTATTACTACCGCAAACAGCAAATACAAGTACTAGTTACACGTACACCAAAAAGTTGTGCAACCTTAGAGCGGCCTTTAGTAAACAGTTGGCACGGCGTTTACTTTTCGGTGAATGTGTTAAAAGTTTCCGAGTATGGAACAACAGTAACTTCGGCCATTTTGAATTTTGTAGATATCCATAGACTGCCAAGTCCACAAGGTTCGTGTTTTGATGATTGTTTTGAAGGTATCAAAGTTCAGTGGTTCTTGTGCTACTTGGTCCTGCAGTGATGTCTTTGCTTCACGATCTGTTCTCTCTTTCTCGTGTATGCCTGCATGACCTGGGATCCAGAAGAAAGTAACAGTTGTTCCTTGTGTTATAATTTGTTTGTAGAGTTTGACAATGCCTTCTTTCCGTTTGGATGTGATTTTCGTCTATCTAGAGCCGTTATTGTTGCGTCGTAAAGTATGTTTTACAGTACCGTAGCATGGTATAGTTTCGTGAGTGTTCGTCTATCTCCTCCCCAGTTCTTTCATGTAACTTTTCGAATCACTTGAATTTGACATGATGCTGAATATATCTTTGAAGTGTAGAAATTGGTCCATTATGACACCTAAACACCTATGGGTTTTCTCTGTGGAACTACTTGATTATTCATTTTGATGGTGCTTTATGGTGAAGATAACAGTTGAACTTTTTTCTGCTGAAAGCCGAAAGCCAGTAGAGCGCTCCCATTTCTCCACCAATGAAGATTGCAGTAGAGCTTGGACTGAGGTTTCGTTTGGTCCCGTGGCGATAAGGACAATATCATTCGCGTACACAGAAAAAAATATTTTGTAATTTTAAGTTTATTTTCATGCACATATTTGGAGCATAAATATAAATGTAAAATTAAGTTAAGTGGATTGAAAATTACAGTTTCTTCAAACGAAAAACCAATGCCTTTCAATGTATTTTTTACACGCTTATTGCTGTAAAATGAATGACATGTAATATTACACGAATGAAAGTGTAAAGTTGTATGCTTTTTGATGCTCCAATTGAGTGCATTGATTTTAACGTAATTTTCAATCAAAGTTTTGATTCAATCTTTGTATGTTTACATTCGTATTGATTTACATGTCGTTTAAATTTCATTATTTTTTGTGTGTGTGTGTTGCTAGAAATAGCTGCGAAAGAATCTGCGTTGGCTTTATTCTTTGTGCTTAGGGTGCCATAGCTTTTGATAGCGTTGATACTGCTGGAACTGTTTTTTTTTTCGCTGTATTCGCTGGAATTCACATCTCTGTGATTGGTTTTTGTACAGAAAATCCCACTACGAAACGTTGCTAAGATGCTTTCTGTACCTGAGCTACAACTTCACGCGCACGGTTTCATGTGTTTCTTAATTCCTGTACTATGTGTTCTCGATCGTCTCCATTCCGTTGCGCTGATAACATCTTACGAAGTGATTTTTTCAATACATGTATAGTAAAAGTTGAAAGTATTATCGAAAATTGTCAAAATCATTCTATTTCGGATTTAGTCGATTATATAGTAAAATTTCAATTATTAACAAATGATGTTTTTTGTAGCGCTGACTTAATAGAAAAAAAAATTATACCTTTCATCTAAAACTGAAATCATCAATCAATTACCAACAATCCTTAAATACCTTTGGCTATTTCGTCTCATTTAAGAGTGCAGTTTATAAAAACCACCATTAGGAGAAACATAACTCTGTATCATAATTACGTGTGAATTACTGGCATACGGAATATTTCAACAATTTAATTCCACTTCTTCATCGGTCGGTCGGTGAAACAAAATGTTTGAAATATCGTATGTTGTATTTTACGATGAAGCAGCTTAATTCAACAATGAGATTAGTTGAATTCCAGTCGTTTGTGTCTTGGCTGAAAAGATAGTGGAACGGCATATGCAATTGTCTGGACTAAAACAAGCGTTACAAGCTGAGACAAGCGTTTCAACTTTAGCTCAGGTAGGCTTTTAAGTTTTGTGCTAGGCTGAAACGTTCGTGTCCAAACTGAAACTGACAGCATCAAACCAACAGCGTTGGATTATTTTTTTCAACAAAAATTTACTATTTTTTTTAGTTGAAATTGTGATGAATCGGTTTTCCGTGCATGTTAGAACATTTTCCAGATACCTTGCGGGCTTGAATCGATCGTTTGAAAAGAACAAAGTCGGTCTAACAACACGAAGGGTATCAACACTTTTTAATTTGTAAGGCATATTGTGACTCCAGTACCCGAACAGACCAATGTACAACAAGAGCCAAAAAGTAACTCATAATGTTTGATATACAAAGATTTCATGGTACAAATGAAAATAGTTCCCTTTTCTTATTAAAAATAATATTTTTCTTATGGATTTAATTTTTTAAACTTGTTTTATGATATTACGTAAGAAAGGACAAACCCTCCCTCTTCCTCAGATAAGAATTTGTAAGATATTTCTAAAACTCCCCCTCCCCTCATATGCCCTTACGTAATTAGTGTATAACCCCTAAGGCATGTTGACTAGCATCCGCCTAAATTGCAGCTTCGCATCTTTCTATTTATGTAGGTCAACTCCTCTTCAGTCTGGCGCTTGCCCTGCAGCCACGAAGCTACTGATTTCCAAAATACTTCGGAATACACTGTCCGCATAATTTTCATCGGCCAATCTCACTCGCGACACTCAATTATTAATTTCACTTGATTGCAAGCTACTTATTTTATAAAAACTTGTAATGTCAACTATTGATTTTCCCTTTTTAAGAAAATTGACGGGAGCGAAAAAAAAAATCGCCTCCAGCCCCTAATCCTGGAGGAAAATTATATAGTCGTATAAACTATATCAAACAATCAGAGCGTAAACGTGATCGTGAGGAAGTGGAAAACGTGTCAAATGGGTTGAACGTCAACGTGCTACCGATCGTTGTAGAAAACGCACTTTCCTGGCTAGAATTGAATAATTTTCCCTGGACCAGTGTGCTGACTCAGTGGGAAATTAGTTTTCCAGGCAGAAAGCAGTCGCTAAGGAAGTTTTGCAAGTCCTCGAAGTTATCCACATTTGAGCGAGGCTTGCGGCTACCAATTGGTGAGTGCGTTGTTGTACCTTAAATGGCACATACAAAAATGAAAATATTTTTAGTTGGATATTGATTACCGATTATTGTACCTTGGAGATCCGAACGAAGGATGTAAACGTTGGACTGCAATTTTTTTTATGAAAAGCACTTCGTGCAGAATTTTTTTTTTTTTAAATGGGGGTTTTTGGGGTCAAAATGACCAAGTACCCCACTTTCTCGTATTTTTTTAGAAACAGGAATATCTCCATTCAAATACTAAGATTATTTCCTTTAAAGAGAGGTATAAATCGTAATTTTTTTATTGCTACTTCAAAAGTTATAGCATTTAATATATTTTTCCTCCATATTTTCCCATAGTACCAATTCCAAAAAATTCAAGTGAAGTAGGCGGCAGTCTAGAACTGTCCAAAAGATGTGAAATTTGGCATCTGAGCTTACTTTGACATTTGTCACAATATGGGGCTTTGAGAATTAAAAAAAAAATTTTTTTTGCTACGCCCTATTGTTGATACATCATTCATTAACCCTATTGGGCAAACTTTCAACATCGGAAACATAACTGCCGCCCTACGTTTTATTGCTGTTGGTATAGTATTAAGATTGTTACACTCATATAAGCGGATTTTTGTGATATTAAATAAAAATGAAATAATTTTTAGAAGCATTTTTTGACAATTTTATTTTAATGTTTTTTTTAACTCCAATAGTAGTTGTACGTTGTCATGGTAATAACGTTAAAATTTTTGTAATAAAATGGTTTTCGTCTTTCAGATTTTCTTTTTGTTTGGTTTCTTCAACTCTAACGACGTGAATGCTTGATCATTTCTTATCTTCAGTTTGGGTTTTAGTTTCAGTTTCATGGTAAACCTGTTTGAAATATATGTCAACTGATTTGTATGTGGACTTTTCCGTACTTTTCGGTTCGATTGGCTTCTGTAAAATACTTATTTCTTTGCTTTTTTCTTCAATTGAATATAACTCTAGATGCCACTTTCTAGTAATAGATTATCCTACAATGGGAATACTCTTCGGTTCTTTCAAATATTTAGCATGGTTTGCTCTTTGTTTGGTCCTTCTACAACGTCTCTTGAACAATCTTTCCCAGCTTTTTTCCGTTCGTTCTACAATCCTAAGGATTCTGGCATAGGTTCAAATTAGTTTCATTATCTTTCTACTCACACTCGTTGCATCTAGCGTAATTTATTCGCCATTAGAAATTCCTTTAAAGCGAGGGCACTCTCTAATATATAAACTGTACTTCCCACTTGTCGGGTTATAAAAAATGATTATCATGTGTCCTTTCAGTTATCGCAACCGATAAATTTAAAACCTATAATATGTGTATAGCGATAATAGTCATTCGCCATTAGTGGTTGATTAATCGTTATCCATATTTGTTGCTTTAAACGTCACATTTAACCGCACACACACATACGCACATGTGCATACTCATTTGTTGTTAGAGTTTTTTTTCTCAATTTCATTCAGTTCGAAGGTTGTTAAATTGCATTGCTGCAATAAAAATTCAATTATTTTCAATTGATGTGGTTAGAATGTACATTCATGTGCAGTGTTTTGTACAGCATTCCATGCTAAGTTCGTATTTACAGGGTTGTTGGTTTGATTAAAAATTTACAATTTAAATTACGTTGTGTAAACAAGTTTGTTTGCATTGCTGCACGGTCCAATGCTTTGTTTTGCCAGTTACTGTGTAAACTGATATGATTTTTCTTTTATTATGTTGGGTAATTTTGAGTGATGATACTAGATTTAAATCACACAATCCGACGAGGGCAGTGAATTTATCGGAACCAGGGACTCGTTCCAATATTTAACTACTCTGTAACACTAATAAACAGCGTTGGATAGTTTCACATACTGATTTACGGATCAATAGGATTTTTATAACCACCTTTATGTTTATGTTTGCATAAATTTAGTCTAACTACAATTTTTTCCTGCACCAAAAACGCTAGGAAAAGTTTCATATGCCATCTACAACCATATGCTATAAACTAAAAGCTCAGACATAATGTTGAGAGCTTGTCGTATTTACTGAAATTGCTTCCGAGAGGAACTCCAAACCCATTCCAAATAGTTTTTACTTACTTTATACATGAGTTTCCTTTATACCGACGGCTTTTCAGGTGAGTGTCATCTTGCTTCTATTACACATTTAATATATGTACACTTACCTTACAACTAATGGGGTTCCAGTTGAAGGAGATCGCGAAAGCTTAATCTACTTCTAATATCTAGCATTTCTTCTCAATTCGAATACAGATAGGTATGAGAGGCCGAAATAAAAATAGCATTTAGCGCCACAGTTTTTCTAAAGGGTTTATAATTGTTCTATTCATACCATTATGTAAGCGATATGCTACCGGAAATGTAGTGAGCATGTGTTTTACATTTAGGTTTTTGTCGATTGAAAGGCACGAGAAAAATTTGGGTTTGTCTTGTGTTTTAGAATTGTCGTGGTTAAGAAAATGCACCAAACTATAATTAGCGAAGGTTCTTGAATTGAAAGGAAAAGATTAGAAGGTAGAAGAAGAACACGTCCAGTGCACTGAATGGTGCTCGTATAGCAAATGACATTAAACCTTTTATGTGCATCGTTTTCTTCGAGATTTATACTCAATTTATCACAGTGATTTTGAAAGTTGACTGGAATGTCAGGATTGAAATGAAAATCGAAGATATTTGTCTATTTTACACTACATATATTTATTAATGGCGAGACATCGTTCGTGATTCATTCAATTCAAAATATTCCTTCCATTCATCATACACACAAGCTCAAATCACTCCATAGGACTAACCCGTTCTCGTCGTAATATTGCGAACATTTTATGAAATTTCTTGATTCTTCGATCATGCGCCACCCTATTGTAACCGCAATGTAAAGCATTTCAGAAATTATGAGAAATTAAAATCAAACTTGTCCCCGTTTTGATTCTGTGAAATTAAGCCGGATGAATGGATTTGGTTCTTGGTAAGCCAGATTTTCCGGAGTAATGTTCCAGTACTAGGGTATGATTTTTAAATTTTAATAATGTCCTAGCAATATGAGTATCAAAACTCTTCAAATTGTCTCGGAAGTCTGTTATTTTATTGTTACCAGTCCATATGGCAATTTGACCTCGGAATGGCCGCACGGGAACCTGCTCCGGGATATCCGTTCCGGGCTCAAATCACCAAATGATTACAAAACAACGAGATGCAGCCTACTGAAGCAGTTCCAAGAATTTTGATACCCATATTGGCAGTATTCCATTGAATTTCACAAATAGTATCCCACCACTGGAACATGCTTCCGGAAATCCGGATTCCCGGGAACGGAATGAAGTAACCCGACTCCTTTTAACCAAGTCTAAAAGTGGATGAGTTTTTAAATCCAAAACACCCAAGAGTGTCGAAATCGGTTGGGAATTGCCTTAGTCATTGGCATTTCAGTTTTGTGTGTACCCGGGTACCTTCGCCGGCCTGTTGCGTAGTAAAAAAGTCCAGGAGCCCGCCTCACTCCCCCTTACTATATCAATAATATTATTAACCCAAAAACTTGACTTAGTGAAGTTCTAAGATGTCACAAAGTTTTAATTCCCAACTATGGATAAAACATTGGAATTTCATTAATTGAAACCTGAAAAGGTACCGCGTCGTACACGTAGCGGTTAATATATGTATTCAGTTTCTAAGAAAATGAGTTAATGTTCACAGCGCTAGCGCTGGTTATTATATCCTTATATGAGAGGCTAACAGCAAGAGTGGGTTAAAATTGTGTTCTGAGCAAAAAAGGGGTAAAATAATCTGTTAGATCAGATATGGTATATTTATTCCAAACTCAGGCAAAATTGGTTCAAATATCAATTTGCTTAAAAATGGTCAATTTTCAGGAAAGTATAGAATATTAATCCGTTTTTGCGTTATGAAATTAATACATAGTTTCATAGTAGGCATTAGGAATATTTCCTATTCGGACCTGTCAGTGAAGAAATTTCAGTCAATTTTTCGACACTCCAGCAATCGTGCGAAATTGGATTAGTATGAGTCAGTAGCTAACGAAAACTGTTTATTAATGCAATAGTGAAAACCTAGATGGCGGCTTCCAGTTTCAACAAAACAAAAAAAAAACACCATCAATATGGTTGTCATTTGAAAGGGGTTGTCACTAGACATCGGAAATTGATGATTAACGCTATTTTTAAATTCAAGATGTATATTTCCGATTACCACAAAACAGTGAAAACCATAATTTATATGGTTGTCATTTGAAAGGGGGTCGTCAGTAGACAGCGAAAATGTTTTACTACCGCCATTTTGAAATCCAAAATGGTGACTTCCGGTTACAAGAAACTAGAGAGAATCATCAACAATATGTGTGTAATTTAAAAGCGGGTGGTCAGTAGATAACGGAAATCGATGACTAACGCCATTTGGAATCCAAGATGGTGACTTCAGGTTATCAGAAAATAGAGAGAACCATCATCAATATAGGTGTTAGTATAGACACTAATAGTAATAGACCAGCGAAGGTATTTTTATCGAGCCAAACGAACTGTCAAAATCCGGAGCCAAACGAGCATGACGTCATTCAATGCAAACAAGCAGAACAAGTATTGCGATTTTATTTAAAAAAAATATATTTTGTTATTCACAGTAGGCTTCATTTTTCGTGTTCGTATTAGTATTTCACAATGTTATTTAGAAAGATTGTTCAATATAACTACACAAAAAGTATTTTACTTATGCTCTTTTTCATCAACTTTGTGTTTCTGAAGAAATTGGATTTTTTTCTTTCTTTCCTCAATTTCTTGTTGCTCAGTATCAAACATATAACTTCTCTTTTGATTCATATATTGAGCCACTCGAAAAATTATTTTCATAAAAACAGATGATCGAATACAGTCGAGCACGTTCGAGCTTGCACATTTTTGGGTGATGCCAGTTTAACATGCTTGTTTTTCTAGTTGCCAGTTTTGCGGTTTTTACATCCGCGAGTCTATTACTATGAGTGTTTATAGGTGTTAGTATTGTTGGCGAGCTCGTGCGATGGTGTTTTTGCATTGATTTTGACAAACAAGCACTCTTTGGAAAGGTTAAACATCTGGCAACATTCTGACAATAATAGCTTTGCACCTGGCTAAATATCTGCCGTTGCATTGAATGAAAAAATAAGATTTTTGAGTTATCTCATTGGAAATATGTACAACAATTTTGTATCTAGTTTCGTAGTATGTGCAATTACTAGAAATAATGAAAATAATGGATTTTGTGAAAACAGTAATTATCTACTCCATGATTGGCCACTTACAATTCCACCAAGCAGCGTGCGTTATTGGGACTGCTCCTTTGTCATCCAATGAAATGCGACGCCCGTGTAAAAGCAGAACACATGAAACAAATCGTCAGTTTGCTTTCTGACATCGTAGCATGGCGATTTCCGGTACCAGAAAAAAAGATTAAAGCGATTCATAATACTAATTGTTACTTACGTAGTAAATCAACCAGTATTTAAACAGGTATTGTCACGAAACACCAACGGCAACCGTATACTGGAGTACAAATGTATCCCACGCCAACTTTGACTCCTGCTTCCACGAAGGCCAAAAGCAAACTGGTTTTACCATCTTTTCCTATTCTTACTATTAACTCTAAATTGAATTATGGTTAGGGTTCCAGGTCGATAAATGCCGAATTCTCGTCTTCACACGGCTCCAAAGATGGTGCGGGGTGCATTTGTACCCCAGTGCAACGTTCTAGGGTTGATTTCGTAGAAATAAATAAAAGTGTCAAAATATTCAATTCATTTCTATAAAAGACGACAGAGAAGTACGATAGACTTGTTTTTTCATGTTTTGGAATAGCGGCAGCAAGCAGGGGCGGATCCAGAAAAAAATTTCAGAAGGGCTCTAAAATTATGGTTTTAATATGAACATTGTACAATTCGTAATACATAATATCCTTATTTAATGAATGTAAGTTTTGTTAGTCAAACTTGCTTTGGGCCGATTTTGAGTTTGAAACTAATATAATCTTAAAATTAATTTAAAATTTCTCAACAAGTAAAATAATTCGGAAGGGGTCCGGACCCCACTACCCTCCCCCTGGATCAGTAGAAGTTGTGTGAGCGCCAATAACTTTCCGTATGAAAATATGAGTTTTTATTGTCGAACTAGCTTATCTGGACGCATTTACTGAGATAAGTGAGTAAATTCAATGCTTGTTCTAGCATTAAACGGAATGCTAAAATTACACATTGTGAGCGTATTATAAAAAGACAAATTGAAGCAATAGTAAATATATCTATCTGTCCTACTCCCTCTTACACATTGCCTCCAACTTTTTATTCCTCCCCATCGATTATTTCCAAATTCTTGGTAAAATTATGTTAAAATGTGCTATCAGCTGTGTTTATTTGTTCTGTCAAATTTGAAAACCTGTCTATGCCCTGTATTTACAATTATTTCTGAAACAATGAGTGATAAAAGTAATTTTGTCCACTTGTTTGTATGGGAGCTTTCCGTAGTGCAGTTGCAGTGGCAGTGTTTATGTTTTCACTCCAAGTAGGTACTCCTCATAGCATTTTTTCTGACCGAACAATATGCTTTTTTCCATCATTCATAATTATTGTTTGTCGGTCCAACACGTCCCACTTGAAGCCGTTACTGTGGGCTGGCATCAGCATCATAAAAAAGACCCCGCCAACCACTAGATCCTTTCAGGAACATTCACACATGCGTGTGTTTACTCCCGTTATACATAATAACATGTACACAAAATTCACATCATCATCATCGTCATCCTCGATGTTGTTGATCATCATCGTTATAATTTTGCCCAGCCCCTCTGGGCCGGCTCTGAAACGATCAAAATCAACATCCTAGGTCCATTCTGCAAGTGCTGGCCGCCGCTGGCACCGTTACTAGTCAGCGGTAAAACTGGAACCATAAAGATAATGACGATGATGGTGATAACGGGCTCTCTGCAACAGTCAGAGCGAAAAGTGATTTTTCACCGTCCACTGCCCGCTGTCTAACTAGAACGAGAAGTGTCGGTGTTATACCCGGTCCAATATGTCGGCTTTCGCGCTGCATCGAACAATGCAATAGTCACACCATGGTCCGTCGATGCAAGGAGGCTAAATAATGCCCCCTCGTGGCGAAACCCACACCACACAGGAACCGCTTGCAATATGTGCATGAAGATATTATAAACAGCTGATTGTAATGGATAGCAAATTGAATTAAAATTCGAGGAAATTAAATTTCAACAAGCGATGGAGTTTTTAGGTGATAAACATTATCCACCCTACTCAACCCCTGCTAATTCGATACATTGTATAGACACGGGTAATTTATGCGAAATGATATTCGATGTTAAGCCGTGGGCTTTGTGTCGTTTTAATTGTTGCAGGAAACCTATAAGGATGGAGATAGTTTTTGTGAACTGGACTGTACAATATAGGTCAAAAAGTCCGCCTGGATATTGATTCTCGCAGGCCTTCTTCAAAGTAAAATCGTTATCATTTTTCTTTTTTTTGTTTTTGCCTTTCTCATATAAAGAAAGGCTACACAATCACTCCAAAAATCGATTTTCCAACTGAGGCCCGGAGGGCCGAGTCTCATATCCCATTCGATTCAGCTCGTCGAGATCGCAAAATGTCTGTGTTTGTATGTATGGTTGAATAGATTTGCACAAACTCAGTTTCAAATGAACGATATAACGCTCCCATAAGACGCTATTGAATTTTTAGTTGATAGGACTTCCGGTTCCGGAGTTACGGGTTAAAGAGTGTGGTCACACTGCAAATTCCCATAGAAACTGGTAAACCAATGGTGTTCGAATGATGTAATACATATTCAAATACGTTCAACATTGCTTAGATTTGTGGGTCTAGATCATTAATGACCAATTAAAGTAGTTTTGACCACATTGGTCACCTATGATGGATCTTGATGCCCCCTGCGAACTCGCCAAGTTCCCGAGCCAATGTCACACCTATTTTCCAGCAAACTCTTAACCGATGTTTACAAACTTAGTTTTAAATGAAATATATAATACACCCGTTGGCTGCTATTGAATTTCATTAAGTTCTGACTTTTGGTTCCGGAGTTACAGGTTGGTTATGGCGGTCACATAGGAATTTCTCAAATAAACCGGCACAATCGTAACACCTCCATACCAACGTGTTTTAAAATATATTGAAATGAGCATCAAATTACTCCGATTCGCAGGCTTAGATAACTGATGGCGAATCAAAAATTATTGGAATGCATTGTCCACTATCGATAATTCCGGAAGTTCCGGGGTTCCGGGCAAATTCCAGATCTAAAGCCACTTCGGTGGTGATGACTGAACCAAATTTCACTAACCTAATCTCAAATGGAAGGTATAATATGAAGTTCGGTGTTGAACCTTCCATCTACCTCTCGTCGTTATGTTAGATTGTGCTTAACCTAATGTTCTCTCTCGTAGGTCTCGTTTGTAACCTAACCAATCTCTTACACCTCTCTCTGATTTATATAACCATACACTTTTCCACACTTATCACTATTTCCTGTGTTCCTATCCTTGCATGTAACTCCGCTAGTATACATTCCTCAGTAGTGTACTATTTGGAATGCATAATTTAGCATATTATTTTTAATGGGTTCTAGTCCAGCCGGAATTTAAATTTCAGGTTGCCTAGACCAAATACAAATTTTATTTATTTGTATTTGCTTAGACGCAGAAAAAGATAACGGTTGCCTAGCAATAAATAAAACAGTTTCATTCCATCGTCCAGACAGGTAGTGTTTTTCCTTGAAACCGGTGATTTTTGCAAGTTACGGGTAAGTTTTTATTGCATTTTCAAAGGAAGCGTAGTAAATCAATACAAATACAACAACTTTTTCCGACTGGTTCAAGTTCTGTTAAGATTGAACTGTGAATTGTACAAAAATCGAAAAGTAAAAAAACTGATTTTGCCACTGGATCTTCATAAAAACCAATCAGCAGTACTGTAGCAATATTCTACATAAACTAATTGATTTTCATGAAGATCTAACACACGATATACTAAAAGAGTGAACTCCGTTTTTGATTTTCGAACTATTCTTAGTTCCTTCTTAAAACCGATTCAGGGTGAAATTCTTTATCTCATTTTTCATTTCTAGTAAAGTGTAGATCTTTCATGATGAGTAAACACGAAATGGATTTATTGAATTTGGATGACGACATTTCGGAGCAGAACGAACAGCAGCAGAATAATTTAAATATTAAACAACAACAGCAGCAACATCAGCAACAACAGCAGCAAAAACAACATTCACGACAACAGAAGCAACAACGAAATCATAATCGTCGGCAGCAACGAAACCAGCGTGACCAACGTGAACGGAACCAAGATCAGTCACATGGAATCAGTTTGGTAAATATGTGCATATTTAGCTTTTAAGCAAAATACTTATGTAATTTAAATTCACAGGAAAACCGTATACAAACATTCGAGCGACTCGCATGCCGTACAACTGCTCTCGGAAAGGGCGTTGGACGTGCATTTGAGGCGGAGCGATTGCCAGGCCACCGTATGTATGACATTAGATTTATTTTAATTTTAATTCATGTTCCCTATTTCTTGCAGGCATTTTAGGATACATGCAACGTTTATCTGTTTAAAAATGAACCATGAACTGAATAAACAATAAACTCGTTCTCATATAAAGAAAGGCTTTGCATTCACTCCAAAAATTAACCTTTTTTATACCATTTGATTCAGTTCGCTATAACGGTCCCATAAGCAGGTAATGAATTTTTAGTTGATTTGACTTCCGGCTCCAGAGTCACGGGAAGATGCAAATTCCCATATAAACTGCCACCACCATGATGTTCAAATGATGCATTACATAATAGAATGGGTGCAACAGTACTTGGATTCGCGGATCTAAATCACTAGTAACCCATCAAAGTAGCTTTAATCTTTTGGGCCACTTATGGCGGTTCATGATACCCCCAGGGAATATGCGAAGTTTCTATGTAGGGGAAGATGGGGTAAAACGCACCCCCGGGGCAAAATGCACCCCTTGCTTATATCGAAAACAGTTGAAAATTTCTAGAAAACAGTAATACCAGTCGGAAGTCCGCCATAGTAAACATACACTGTCAAAGTTTGATAACCGTACATCAATAGCAGCTCGAGAAATAAATAAAAAACAATAACGTGCTCTTCTCATGTAATTATTGTGGCTCGTGCAACAAGGATTTTCCGCTCTTATAAATACTGTTTCACTATTATATTTGGGCATTCTAGTTTTATTTATATCGTTGTTCATTATTCTGTCGCACTACATATGAAAACTCTACAAAATAATTCACTTTTTGCTAAATTTATATCTCTGCTCTATCGGAGGCAAAATGCCCTCTTCTCTGATTTTGCTGATTTTTAATCGAAAGCAGAAAAATCGTTTTTAAAACCTACCAATTGCATAACCTAAGGCTATTTAATGGCACAATTTTGTGAAATCTCGTCAGAAAACAAAACTACTTGCTTGTTCACCGAGCATTATGCCCCGTTGTTGCGGTGCATTCTACCCCGTTGTTGTAGTGCATTATGCCCCGTTGTTGTGGTGCATTTTGCCCCCGCACAGGAGCGTTTTGCCCCGTTTATTTTTCAAAAGGTGATTTTTATTGATTTTGAAGAATTGAATTATTTTCATGTTTTTGAATATTTTGCAAAGCGTTGTGATTTTGATTACAGAGGAAAATGTGGGCTTAACGATATCATTAATTAAATTCTCTCGATAGATGTTCTATAGCTTAGTTATGAGCATATTTCCTTAGGGGGTGCGTTTTACCCCATCTTCCCCTAATTGTCACATTTATTTCTGAGCGAATTTGAAAGGTACAATGAAAAGGTACAACATGAAAAAATGAAAGGTACAATAGTCCCATTGACACTGCTATTTAATTTCATTCAGAAATAACTTCTGGTTCCGAAGTTACAGATTGGTTTTTGCGGTTTATAGATATCGTAATATCTCCGAGGCTCAAGTCTATTGAAATGGATATTATTAAATTACTTCAAATTTCAGATATAGATCACTGATGGCCAAATTAAAGATTCTTTCAATACATTGTCCACTGTTCCGTGTTCCGGGCATATTGATGACTGAACTAATTTTCACTAACCTAGTCTCCAATGGAAGGTATAATATGCGGCACAGGTATATCACCCCTCCATCTACACTCCTATATCCTTCCTCCAACCAACCACCTCCCAGCCACTCCATGGGACCATTGCCTCCCCCTCCTTGAATACCACCCCCACACCCGCATTCCCTTCGTCATCTCCACATGCTCCCCATCACACTAAAAGCCTACCAGCCACCACCCAGCATTCCAAAATATGTTATCATGAAGACAAAATTGAACTCATGTCTGCTGATTGAATGTTATATTTGTATATTTGAAGTGTGTCAACATTGACATGTTGCTCATCAGGTTCGTGGCAGTCGTGCGCATGCATATACGTGCCAAGTACAATAAGAATGCGACATTTCCACATTTATATTGAACATACCCGGCTCTATTAAATAGTTAGATAAATGAGAAAAGCACAATTACACCACTAGGTGGATTATAACAGGGTTTTCAAATTTGGTTCATCTACAGCATTTTGGTGTGTAAAACTAATTAGTTACCTTAACCTGTTTGCTACTGTACCCGCCTCAACAACGCTTTCAACGATTGTTGAGAAGTTATGGAAAAACCCCGGGGAAAAATGCACCCCTTGCTTACCTCGAATTGCCACCTAATAATTGCATAACCTAAGGCTATTTAATGACACACTTTTGAGAAATCCCAACAGAAAACAAAACTACATTCTGCCCCATTATTGCGGTGCTTTTTGCCCCCGCACAGGTGTGGTTTGCTCCGCTTATTTTTTTTAGTATTTTTCAATGATTTTAAAAGATTGGATATTTTTCATGTTTTTTGAAAAATTTGCAAAGCTAAAGTGACTAAACGATATCATTAATTAATTTCCTTAGGGAGTGCGTTTTACCTTATCTTTCTCTAAATTGCTTAAATAATTCGCACCATGTCAGACATTTGCTTATTTTGTTGTTAGTCGTGTTTTTACTTTATTCTATTTTTTAGAAAAATGCCCAACATAAATATAGACAGAGGAGGAATAACCGATGTGGCGAGAATTGGATTCGTCGAAAATTTGTTTTGTTTAGATTCTAGATTTCGTAGAAAACTCAATTCAAGTTCAGTACAATCTTCAATAACCATGTGAATTTGGCAGTTACCGGCCCCATTGGATCTGGACAAGCGCAACAAAAAGCGAAATCAAGCTATATTGCGGGATAATTAAAGCAAACTCATCACCGGTTTCCACCCACCCGGGATTCCACGCAACGTGGCTGCACCTACAACGATTGTCGCAAAAAATTAATGGCCACCGTTCGGAATGGATACCTAGTCCCAAACAAACGAGCGGTCGGATCCGCGGAGAACACTTTTAACGTGTTGGGGTGCAGTCGCGGTTGGGTGGAAAGTGATTATGATGTGATTATAACGGTTCGTGCAAGCAAACGATGATGTCCATTTCGAGATAAGTGCCAAGGGATGAAATTTTATAATTGAATTTTTGATCATTATTGACGGTGTCGTTTCGTGACGGGGGATGCTGTGATGGTAGGGGGTGGTTTCGGTGATGGAAAAACTGCCTTTGGCGCTGGCCGTCTAGTGACAAAATAGGTCGAATTATGCTTATATCTGCTGCTAGACCGAAACGAAACGTGTTAAAGGGAGCTGCTGTTTGATTTCTGAAGCGCATTTAGTATTTATTGTAGCTATTTATCCGTTCAATCCCGCTATATCGAAAAACGATGTCCTTCTAACATTTTCAAAGTGCCGCCTCATTCATCCCACAGCTGCAATTAATTATTGACTTATTCGAAACCTCTTAGTCGCTCAAGTGACACGAGTCCTATTCCAAATGACCATTCGCCGCACATCAAGCGCAAAATTGGCTGTCCTTGCGAAACCAGAACGAAGCATCGTTTTACAACTAGATCAAAGCAATTTCCCTGCCCAACAAGAACCTGAGACCGGCTCTGGCGGGAGTGACGTAAAGTTTTTAAGCAAAGTTAAACAGCCCGACGGTAATTATCGGGAAAAATGCCTTCATCTAATTGGGAAAATATTCCGGGATGGTGGACAAGAGCAAAGAAAAATAAGCCTCTTAAAATTGTTTGACTTTTCTTTGCCGACCACCGACCACCTCCGGGTGAATCTGGGCTTCCGGGTACCACCCGGTATAACCGTCATTTTGACGGCTTGTGGGCGGAATATCGTGGAAGGAAACAGGAAAATTGAGCTAGTCGAATAAAAATATTAAATTAAAAATGGCTTTCCATTCGCGACTAGCGTGAGTGTCACCGTATTACCCCACTTGCTGCGAACCATTCAAATTGGGTTGAGGAAATGCGCTGGGGACGAGATTATACGTTTTTTGTGTATTTTCTTTATCATTCCATTTGCAGTTGAAACTGGGCCAGAACACAAATTGAAATACAGATGGGAATGATAATAAAGTGGACGAGTAGCTTTAATGCACACGAGAAGGGATTCACTTTATTTTGACATTTACGGATTTGATGAGGATACCATTTGGCTGACAGGGCAGTAAATTCAACTAATTGGATTCCATTTTACAATTATTCTAAGAAGGGATTCAGTTTGTCAAGTAGAATGTTTTAAGGAGTTACATCACTGTGGAAGATCGATTTTTTAAATCATCTAACATGTGCTTGTCTTGAAATGATATACCTAAATATGGGTGGCGAAAATAATATCTTGATTTTAAAATTTTAAATTCTGCCGCAACATCGCATACGTATGCCATAAGCGAACTGAGAACTTTAATCACGTTTTTCTCGTAAGCACTTTTTTAAGCTGGCTGGAAACCTCTAACAAGTGTTTTTGGTCATTTTGAAAGTTTCACAGTATGTATATTCAAAACTGCTTTCTCCAGCAACATATGTAGGGTTTTATTTTTTAACAAGTGATTCTCCATTGGCACATTCTAGCTTTGATGGTAACGTGCCTTATTAAATAAACAGACTGGTCCAGGTTTCTATACCATTCGAGACAGAAAATCTCTCAGGCAGGGCTGAAGCGATTTGCAAAAACTTTACCTTCAATGCAAGGTGTAGCGTCGTCACCAGCTGCCCAAGATTTTATTTTTGAGTTCTGGAGTTACGGGTCAAGGAGCGCGGTCAAATAAAAAAATCCCATAAAAATGGTACCACCATGTATCTATAAAAGATGTAAAGTTATCTTGGATGATGAGTTGCGGCCTTTGGGAAGGTATTTAATCTTGATGATCCTAAAAGGGACCCCTTCGGTGATAGACCCCATCTGGCGGCGTAAAGAGGTTTTAAGTGCTACTAGCTAAAACTGTTTGTTTAAATTACCGAAAATGTTTACAGTTTAGTGGTTGGAAATTAACTAAATGCGAGCACGCTGGCAGTGCTTTCACAGAGAACAGACGTATAACAGCCGTTAAACTTGTGTACAAATAAAAGACATTTTCGAATGTAGTTGGGATATCATCACTAGGTGCGCTACGACATTTCGTTTGGTGGGTGAGTTCGACTGAATTAAAGGTGGCTCACGTAGACATTTGGCAATGAGCGACATAATTGTACTTCTACCCAGTCAATCCCTTCCGGAACCGGTTCGAATTTTTGAGTGCATTCAGTATGGATTCCAGCTGAAATGCATCAACCAATTGAGTTGGAATCAGTTGTTTCGTTTCAGCTGAAATCCATACAGAATCCATTCAGGATTCCGAATCGGTTGCGGATTGGGTTTAGCGAGTAGTTGGGATAAGCTCGTGTGGCGGCGCTAGTGTTTTAACGTATATTAACTCAAATGTTTACACAAGTTTTATCGTATGGATTTGTGAAACGGATAAGAATCTTCTGTACAGTTTTGCCTTTCTCAAATAACGTAATCACTTTGAATATCGACATTTCAGCCGAGATCCGGAGTCCCAAGTGTCATAAACCATTCGACTCAGTTCGTCGTAATCTGAAAATGTCTGTGTGTTTGTCATGTTTTATAGTAAGGTTTAAATAGATTCAGATCCCTGACGTACCCGGCGGTGAATTAATCAATTCTGACTGAGAGCATCTCGGCGGCGGAATTTCTCTGCGTACCTACGCCCATTGTGTGAGCCAGTTTTGTCGCGGTATACTCGGGTGTCGAGGCCGATCCGGTGTTTTCGAATCGCTGGCGACCAAGCGCTGGTACTTTCCCGTTCGATTTAATACTCGGTGAGCAACTAGCCTTCTCTTGGGCTTTCCGGTAGGTTGGTGAGGTTGGTCCGGCGATTTTGACTAGAGCGTGGCGACCCGAGTAAACGAAAAACCCACAATCCCTGTGCTTGTGGTCCAAACACCATCATCATAGTTCGAAAGATCTCATATAAAAGCCATATTTTGGTGTATTGATGAGCTTTTGAGACTATTTTATGCTGTTTTGGTGGTTGTGAAATTTGGCGCTCCACGGGGCGATTATTCATTGTTCCATTCATCCACTCACTTCCATCATTTTCACTGCAGAGCCGACAAACTTTGCTTAATATTTCCGTTAATGGTGTTTCACTTATTTTCATCGCCATACATTCTATGGAAGATCGTCATCTGTTTTTTTTTTCTTTTTCTGTTATCTGGGTTGGCGTCTGTCCCACTGATAGTAAGCATAGCGTTTTGTATTGAACCAACCTCCAGGCAGTCAAAAATCACATGTTTCTGCATCTCTTCACCGTCTCTGCACTCCAGACAAAGTGGTCGTGCTCACCGTAATTGTCATTCATCTCTTTTTCGTGTCTGTCTCGTTGATCAGTATTCGGTTCGGATTGTAGCTCTTCAAAATCCTGCAGGGGTACTCAGTAACCGCCATGCAGTGCAACAAATGTTGGGGAGAACTGTTGAAAGCATTCTTCGCGTAGACCAGCCATTCCGGAAGCCGAAATGCATGTTAGACACACCGTGTACTCAGTAACCCTGTTAAGGGTTGTTCTCTCTAACAATTTATCTACCAAATCCAACAGAAATCGACAGGAGGACTTTTCGGGCTCGGCAACAACACCAGCTTCTGTCGCTTCCAGTTAACGGAGAAGCTAGCTTCATCGATGCATTTCTGCAGTGTAGTTTTGAACATATCCAGGTTATCCTGTATCGCTGTTTTCAGTACCAGGTTTGGGATTCCGTTTGGTCCAGGGGCCTTCGTCAATTGTGTGGCTTTCGTCACCTTGATTAGCTTTTCACGGGTTATTGGGGTTTCTTCTTCATAATCATTTTCTTCCTGCATTGCTGGTTCATGCTGCGGGAACATCCCTTCGATTATTATCTTTATCTTCGCCACGTATCATTCATCTGGTATAGTTGTGCCTTTTATCTTCGCCATGATAACTCTGTAGGTGCTTGCCTGATATATCACGTTGGCTTTGTGGCAAACCTCTACACGGCAGGATTTCTTGCTTAGCTAGATTGGTTTGTTGAGAGCAGTTCTTGTAGTTCTGTACACCAGATTGCGTTTGCGAGCCCTCTGTCTTCCTTTCCAAGCCCGGAGGCAATTTACGTGTAGATCGGAAATCTCCCATTCCCCCAGTTTGCTGGCCGGTGACCGCTTCGCTCTTGTTAGTGCTGGCGTCAATGCGGTCCCCGGCACTTAGGTCCATGAAGATGCCCTAATCTAAGTGTTTCGACGAACACGTCCTTGTCTAAGATCGACGTTTTGCATCTCCGCTCGTTTATCTGCCTCCCATACCGATGCCATAGCAAGATTATAATAGGATGCAATTTTCGTAATGAACTGCGTTATAAACCTGATCTCTTTAGTAGTTAAAACAACAGAAAATTATAACTAGAAACAGCGCGAGTTATGGTTTGGAAATAATTTTGTTGTATGTTTATTAGAGATGAGCGGGTACGGGTATTTTTACCCGATACCCGACCCGAACCCGTACCCGTAGGAACCGGGGCGGGTTCGGGTTTTGTTATCACCGGGTACGGGTCGGGTCGGGTACATTAAAAAATAATTATTCCGAGTACGGGTCGGGTCGGGTTTTTTCGAAAAATTGTGCACTTACCCGTTCTTGAATGTTTGGATGACCTTTTCCTTCAAATCAAAAAATGATAACTTATCCCCGTAGAAAAATATTAAAACAAACATAATTTTCCAGGAGCGTGTATCGAGTGAACGGAACTATCCGGGAGATTTTGAACTGGAAGTTCATCATTTAGAATATTTCGTTTGAAAAATTTTGCTGTTCACTAAAACAGGGAAACATTTATCGCTTTTTGTGAAGTTTCTCGAGCATTTTTGAAGTATTAATGTTGTAAATTTCCTTCATTCCACTATTCAACAAGTACATGGGAAAGATATGTAGTGTATGACTTCTATCGATCTGTTCAAGGAAAATAGTCTAAATTAACCACCAAACATCAAAAATTGTAGATTTTTTATGATTTTATTGGAAAAAATGTTTAGGGTTACTACAAAAGTTTATTGAAGAAGCAATGTTCAGATGTATATGCTTACACGAGATTATTCCAATTGATCCAAAATATACTGATAAATTGTACCTTTCTCAATTGCAAGATAACTCGCTAAATGTTTGGAATAAAATTGATGTTTGTTTAGATTTTTGGGAGAATTAATCTCATCGCACATTTACTAAAAGAGGTCTCATATAAGCTCAAATATACCCCGATTTTACGGAAAGGTAGTATTGGAAAAAATGTCCTCACATCACGGATGTTATGAGACACTAAGTAAACATAGGAACTATGTAATTTTCACCCAATCACACTTTCGGTTGAAAATAAGCTTTTTCACTTGAACGTTTTCGTATGTGTTGTATTGAATATTCCGGAAAGCCATACACAACGTCACAAAAAGCCTGCTTCGGCAACGTTCAAAAACTATATTGAAAAAACCTTTTTCAAATCGTCTATTGCAGTAATTCTCAACCTGCGGTCCGCGGACCCCTAGGGGTTCGTGAAGTCGTTGCTAGTGGGTCCGCGAAGAAAAATATATTCTCCGAGTGCAGATTGAAATTTCAAGTATTTCTCCTAAAAAACTGAAAACAACATATTGATAGCATACAAAATCGATGTTTATCCGCGGGGGTCCGCAGCGACCCAGGATGATTTATATTTATACGAAAAAGATTGAAAACCGCAGGTCTATTGGCTCGACGCACAAGCTCAACCTTCTGGTATTCACGTGAATAGCTCCCAAAATGAGCAGCCGCTGATGCTCAAACGTGATTTTGCTGGAGATTTTAAGGGTATTGTACTAGATACAATGATGCGAGTTTAAAAAAAAACTACAAGGGGCAGCCCTATGGGGTTGCACGAACTGTAGACGTAGGACTATACTACTTAATGTAAAATATTTATTTTCTTAGTACTTAGTGTGTGGGAAAAAAAACACCAGGACCGGTGAATAAAAATCAAATTTTAGACAATATAATCACATCTCATGTATAGACCAAGCTTTCTAGTTGCTCTTAAACAGATCCTAAAAGTTCAAACACCCATGGATAACCCCAAGTATGTAGATGTGTTTCGATGCCACAGGATTGTAAAATGGTTAATATTACGTCATGAAAATTCAATTCTTCCGTGACCATTTTTTTGCCTGCAAAATACCCTGTGTGTATGCAAAGCTTATGAATTGCTGGGATATCAGCCTTGATCGGAAAATGCTTTACAACGCTTCGCATTGCATACTTACAGGACATTTTGCAGGTCACCAGAAGCTGTTCATTTTACCACCGCCACATGTTCATTTTACCCACTCGCTATAAACATGTATCATTTTTGGACATGTTTAGAAATCAAGAATCATGTTTGATAAAAATGTGTTTATGACGAAGTATTTTTACCAGATATGTACAAAACATGTCTAACAAGAAACATATAAGGTGATAGTAATATCTCATTCACTTATTAGTTAGAAAATAATGACTGCTTAACGTATTCATTTTACCGCCAGTTCCCCTACCTACCAACACATTCGCACCAAACATTGAACCTAAGCGCACAATGCAAAATGAGTCAACGCTGATGATGATGGGTAGAGCGAAAGAGACAACTAGTAGAGATGGTCGGGTTTCAATTTTTTCAAACCCGAACCCGAGAGCTTGAAAATTGAAAACCCCGAACCCGACCCGAGCCCCAAATTATAAAATTTGAAAAACCCGAACCCGACCCGAGCCCGAAAATTTTAAAATTGAAAAACCCGGACCCGACTTGTACCCGAGAATGAAAATTTTGTAAAACCCGAACCCGACCCGACCCGGAGAATTTTAAAATTTGAAAACCCAAACCCGACCCGAAAATTTTAAATTTGAGAAACCCGATCCGAATCCAACTTGCTAGTACGGAGAATCAACCAAAGATCTCGAAGATTTCTAATTTTAAGCACCCGAGCTGGACCCAAGGCTCATCTAAGAGGAATAGAATCATTCGAATCACCATACGCATTGAGTTATATCTTTCTATGGCAAAACGAATCACTGGCGAGTAGAATTCGCATTTATATTGACTATTATTGAACATCGAATTTGTAATGTTCTGAGAAACTTATAAATCGTCGATATCTTAATCGGAAATCAGGATAAATCGGTGGCTAACTCAATGGGAAACAAAAAGCTTAATGGTGACAGTTTCAAACAACCTTGCCCGTCGCACTTAACCAAAATTTCTAATTCTTTATCAAAAACCATTCTTGAAAAGGCAGATTTGTATAATTTATTGCTGGTTCGTACGGTCAAACTTGTGTCGAAGGGTGTCAATCAAGATTCTCTGACGCGTTTTTTATGTCACATCATTAGCGTTAGGACTATCTATGATGGGGTATCGAAATTATATTATGCTTCAGATTATACGGTAAGCGCGCCAGTAGAGATGCTTCGACATCTCCAACGGAGCTTTCGGAACGACTCCAAACTTTAAAAAATCCGTCAATGGCTTCAACAGAACACACAATTTGCGATTAATTCCTCAAGAGCGTGGAAATTCATATATTTTCATGAAGAAATCCGGATCATGCAACGGCCCAGCCCGGGGCAATCTGACAATCTGTGAGTTCAATATATGGGAATTTGTCTTTGCAGTCAATGGTTGAAAAGCATCTCGTGGATTGCAACTATGCCAAGAATATACAAATCGTGTTGCCTTGAAATTTCATTATCATTTCAATTCATGTTTCGATTTATAATATTATAATATATTAAAACAATTATAATTCAATATGTAGCAAAAAGTATTACTATTCAGTATACTCGCGACACCCACTTTTTGATTTCTCGCGACTGTCAAAACGACCAATCAGGAGCGGATCAATAGATAGATATTTATTGTCTCTATTACCCTTAGATTTTCACTCGCTTTGCTGTAGATACGATTTGCTGTATGCTTTAGCCGAGTTTCACGCGTTTACCCTAACCGTGGCCAAAGTATCAGTTTTAAAGTACCTATCGAAATTTATAATAGAAAGTTGAACCAATATTTTCCGAGAAATTTCTGTGGACTTGGTTTGTTACTAATTATCATGAAAAATAAATTGCAAAAACATTTTAGATTTGAAACGTATTGTTGAATACTCTAAAATGAATGTTCGTTTAAAAAATAAAATAATTCGAGCAGCTTGCGAATCTAAAGAGAGGAAATTTTATATAAGAATGAAAAAATACAATATTTGAGCACCAGAAAACAACGACGAATTCTAGCGATTCAAATGTGCTAACTTTTAGTGCGGCTATATGTGTTATCCATTCGTATCAAGATGTATAATACACTACTACAGAAAGAGACTGGATTTTGTGTACAGACGCCAAGTGCATCAAGAAATGGTTGGGTTGTTTTGTTCAAAACCCGAACCCGACCCGACCCCGATAATTTCTAATTTGAAAAACCCGAACCCGACCCGAGTCCGAAAGTTCAAAATTGCAAAAACCCGGCCCCGACCCGAACCCGAGATTTCCAAATTTGAAAACCCGGAACCCGACCCGAACCCGAGAAACTTAAATTTATAGAACCCGAACCCGACCCGAAACCCGTCGGGTTCGGGTCGGGTCCGGGTTTCGGGTCCAAAAACCCGAACCCGACCATCTCTAACAACTAGTACCACCACGATACCAATAGCGCATTTCACCAAAATTCCACGCGGCTTTTCCCGATTGAAGGAACGGCCGCGCTTAGCCCGTGTTATAATATCGTGATTTTGCATAGCGAAGGGCTGAATGATAACACATTTTGTTCCAAAAACAGCCCTGAGTTATGCAACACTTTGTGCAGGTTGATTATACCAGTTGCAAGTGGTGCCAAATTCACCAAGTTCCGTAAAATTCCTTTTAAATTACAGAAATGATAAAATTGCTTAAATGAGATAAACTAATTAATTAAATCCTGTTTTAAAAACTGCCCTTGCGTTTAAACCAAAATGGGAAGCTTATTACTACCACTACATTACTTAATTTCAAGCGCAAATAGCATATACATGGGCTAGTTAAACCAAAAATTTACTGGCAACATTACAGCGGCATTTAGGAAGCAGTTGGAGCGGTCGCCTGTTGGACGACACAGGGTAGCGTCCCTTCACAGCCAGTGTAACGGACTTCTAGCTCAGCTACACTGGCTGTAAAAAACACAGCGCAGCGATCTGCTTCGCCAGCCGTTCAACAGGTAACTGAGCGTGTCTGGCCAAGTCCGTCATTTAAATAGAAAATGGATATGATTTTCGCGTTCAGCGACCCAAAATTGACATTGAAAATGCCTTTTTTCTTAACTTACTGCAATTGCCAGAGAATTGGTAAACTAGTGTAATAGAAGAGCCCGGGCCTGTTTGCGGAAGGCATAAGTTGGCAGAGTTCCTTTGGCTTCGTTTCTATTAGACATCTCTCGTTTTTACCACAAATTATGTAAAATATGTTTTCATATGTTGCCATTCATTTTATTTTGTAAAAATCATGGGTGACAGTTTTCAAACGTAATAAACGAATTTCCTTAATGTTGTGGAATTTGTGTTATTTTCGGTGAGTTTTATTCAATTACGTGAATGATAATATTTTCAATAATGCACAATCTACTTAAATAAAAGAGATAAAAAATGAAAATTCCGCCAACTAGCTCCGGGCTTCCCTACTCTTTCGAAATAGGTTAAATAGGTTAAATTTATTTATTGAAAATCGGGTTTGGGTCGGACACGGTTTTTAATTTATTTTAATTTGGATGCGGGACGGATTTGGGTCGGGTTCGGGTCGGGTACGGGTCGGGTTCGGGTTCGGATTTTTTACCGGCCCGGGTACGGGTCGGGTTCGGGTTTTATATTTTTATAAAATCCGGGTACGGGTCGGGTTCGGGTAAGATTACAAAAATAATATTCGGGTTCGGGTCGGGTCCGGGTACGACAAAATCCATACCCGCCCATCTCTAATGTTTATGATCGGGATGTTCCCGATACTGTATCGGGATGCTTGGTAACATTTAAACTCATTGCTGAAACTTGGAACATGGAACTTTTTAAATTTTGATTATAGAGGTTTTAAACTTATGGTCTTATGGTTAGGAAAATCTTTTTTAGAAAATTACGAACCTTATGTGTGGGGTTGGGTATTGAACCCAGATGACCTGCGTACAAGGCAATCGATTTACTAACTACGCTATGCCCGTCCCCAATAACATGGAACTGCAAGTTATTTTGCTTCCCTGGGTTTGAACGAATCTTACACGATAAGCTGAAAACTCGTAACTTCGAAGCATTACAGGAATTTTACTTGGCGGAACAGAAGATGTAGAAAAGCGGGCATCGAACGGTTCCATTCTACCAGAGCGACGGCACAACAAAGGAGCTGGGAATCAGCTTTATAGCGAAAGGATGTGTGTAGTGTGGATCGAAGGCCCTTTTTTCAATTACAGCATCATCAACGTGTACTGCCCTCACGAAGCGTGTCCCAATGACGAGTGTATTTTACGAACATATGGAGCGTGTGTAACACATCTGCCCACTGCGGAATGTTAAGTTCGTAATCGGCGATAGGCCGGGAGGCACTGTATAAACCAGTGATCGCGCCGGACAGTCTGCATATCGTGGTAAATGACGACGGCAAATGATGCTTGAACGTTATAGCTTTCCGAGGAATGGTAGTTAGAAGGAAAGGTATTCACAGGGCCACTTGGAGATCAACTGATCAACAAACTGAGAACCAAATGGACTGCGTTCTCATCAAAGGAAATTTCTTCTCCGATATCACAAATGCTCGCATTTACCCCAGTGCAAATATAGATTCGGAATCTCCTACAGGAAGATCAGGATAACAAGGCGATGGTTAGTTACGAAAATTCTGCGAGAAGGTGAATCGCTCGAGGAAAGCCTACCGCACCCCGATATATGCAGATAAACCAATGGAGATCCTCTCACGGTTGAGTGTGAGGTGATCGATAAGTGTATTATGACGAACATCCAAATATCGAACCAGTAGAAGCCTGGGAATACGCGCTTCCGACGCCAGACACCCAGCATTGGATCTATCTTCGATTCACGAGGAGATTGAACGATTAAGGAATGATTCAGCCGCTAGCAATGGTCAACTGCCATGCGAGCTGCTCAAACACGGAGGAGTGGTACTGGGTAGAGCACCCCACTGGGCGATTTTAGAGATTTTACAGAAAGATGGTACGGATGGTAAGTCCCATCTATAAAATTACCAAAAAGGGTATTTAGCGGGATTGCTGCAATTAGTTACCGAGCAATGCCGTTGCTGAACGGCACCTATAAGGTGTTCTCCCTAATTCTTTGACGCCGCCTATCACTGTTAGCAAGGGAGTTCGTGGGATAAATATGCATATAATGCACAAATACGGATTCCCGGACAAGCGATAATGGATCGAGTGATGTGTGATGAGAATTAGAGACACAATTGTTGCGACAGACCTACGATGGGGTAGAGACGAAAGACGGAATTTGTAGACGGCATATAAACGACGAACGAATATTGGAGAACCGGTCAGAATGGTGACGGACAACTCAGTAAAAATGATTCCAAATAGCCGTGACAAATAGCCATAGACCGAGTGAACTGGAGACGACTTCTGGATACAGTGAAGGACAACACGGCCTTAAACTGATTAGTAAGTAAGATACCAAAAATAAAAGTTTAGAAACAAGTTTTCCAATATAAAATAGCACATATTCTGATAAAATCATTTTAGTAACAATTCCTTCTAGAAATAATTATGGAGAATCAACAATTCATTTTAATTAAAAAGAGAATTGGTGTTTTCAGCAAAGTTGTTGGGAATAAATTTAAAATATCTTTATTGGTGATATGAAAGCTCTATGTATGCAGCTTGTTGAGATATATATATATATATATATATATATATATATATATATATATATATATATATATATATATATATATATATATATATATATATATATATATATATATATATATATATATATATATACATATATATATATATATATATATATATATATATATATATATATATATATATATATATATATATATATATATATATATATATATATATATATATATATATATATATATATATATATATATATATATATATATATATATATATATATATATATATATATATATATATATATATATATATATATATATATATATATATATCTCAACAAGCTGCATACATAGAGCTTTCATATCACCAATAAAGATATTTTAAATTTATTCCCAACAACTTTGCTGAAAACACCAATTCTCTTTTTAATTAAAATGAATTGTTGATTCTCCATAATTATTTCTAGAAGGAATTGTTACTAAAATGATTTTATCAGAATATGTGCTATTTTATATTGGAAAACTTGTTTCTAAACTTTTATTTTTGGTATCTTACTTACTAATCAGTTTAAGGCCGTGTTGTCCTTCACTGTATCTAGAAGTCGTCTCCAGTTCACTCGGTCTATGGCTATTTGTCACGGCTATTTGGAATCATTTTTACTGAGTTGTCCGTCACCATTCTGACCGGTTCTCCAATATTCGTTCGTCGTTTATATGCCGTCTACAAATTCCGTCTTTCGTCTCTACCCCATCGTAGGTCTGTCGCAACAATTGTGTCTCTAATTCTCATCACACATCACTCGATCCATTATCGCTTGTCCGGGAATCCGTATTTGTGCATTATATGCATATTTATCCCACGAACTCCCTTGCTAACAGTGATAGGCGGCGTCAAAGAATTAGGGAGAACACCTTATAGGTGCCGTTCAGCAACGGCATTGCTCGGTAACTAATTGCAGCAATCCCGCTAAATACCCTTTTTGGTAATTTTATAGATGGGACTTACCATCCGTACCATCTTTCTGTAAAATCTCTAAAATCGCCCAGTGGGGTGCTCTACCCAGTACCACTCCTCCGTGTTTGAGCAGCTCGCATGGCAGTTGACCATTGCTAGCGGCTGAATCATTCCTTAATCGTTCAATCTCCTCGTGAATCGAAGATAGATCCAATGCTGGGTGTCTGGCGTCGGAAGCGCGTATTCCCAGGCTTCTACTGGTTCGATATTTGGATGTTCGTCATAATACACTTATCGATCACCTCACACTCAACCGTGAGAGGATCTCCATTGGTTTATCTGCATATATCGGGGTGCGGTAGGCTTTCCTCGAGCGATTCACCTTCTCGCAGAATTTTCGTAACTAACCATCGCCTTGTTATCCTGATCTTCCTGTAGGAGATTCCGAATCTATATTTGCACTGGGGTAAATGCGAGCATTTGTGATATCGGAGAAGAAATTTCCTTTGATGAGAACGCAGTCCATTTGGTTCTCAGTTTGTTGATCAGTTGATCTCCAAGTGGCCCTGTGAATACCTTTCCTTCTAACTACCATTCCTCGGAAAGCTATAACGTTCAAGCATCATTTGCCGTCGTCATTTACCACGATATGCAGACTGTCCGGCGCGATCACTGGTTTATACAGTGCCTCCCGGCCTATCGCCGATTACGAACTTAACATTCCGCAGTGGGCAGATGTGTTACACACGCTCCATATGTTCGTAAAATACACTCGTCATTGGGACACGCTTCGTGAGGGCAGTACACGTTGATGATGCTGTAATTGAAAAAAGGGCCTTCGATCCACACTACACACATCCTTTCGCTATAAAGCTGATTCCCAGCTCCTTTGTTGTGCCGTCGCTCTGGTAGAATGGAACCGTTCGATGCCCGCTTTTCTACATCTTCTGTTCCGCCAAGTAAAATTCCTGTAATGCTTCGAAGTTACGAGTTTTCAGCTTATCGTGTAAGATTCGTTCAAACCCAGGGAAGCAAAATAACTTGCAGTTCCATGTTATTGGGGACGGGCATAGCGTAGTTAGTAAATCGATTGCCTTGTACGCAGGTCATCTGGGTTCAATACCCAACCCCACACATAAGGTTCGTAATTTTCTAAAAAAGATTTTCCTAACCATAAGACCATAAGTTTAAAACCTCTATAATCAAAATTTAAAAAGTTCCATGTTCCAAGTTTCAGCAATGAGTTTAAATGTTACCAAGCATCCCGATACAGTATCGGGAACATCCCGATCATAAACATTAGAGATGGGCGGGTATGGATTTTGTCGTACCCGGACCCGACCCGAACCCGAATATTATTTTTGTAATCTTACCCGAACCCGACCCGTACCCGGATTTTATAAAAATATAAAACCCGAACCCGACCCGTACCCGGGCCGGTAAAAAATCCGAACCCGAACCCGACCCGTACCCGACCCGAACCCGACCCAAATCCGTCCCGCATCCAAATTAAAATAAATTAAAAACCGTGTCCGACCCAAACCCGATTTTCAATAAATAAATTTAACCTATTTAACCTATTTCGAAAGAGTAGGGAAGCCCGGTGCTAGTTGGCGGAATTTTCATTTTTTATCTCTTTTATTTAAGTAGATTGTGTATTATTGAAAAATATTATCATTCACGTAATAGAATAAAACTCACCGAAAATAACACAAATTCCAAAAAATATCTTTATTGGTGATATGAAAGCTCTATGTATGCAGCTTGTTGAGATATATATATATATATATATATATATATATATATATATATATATATATATATATATATATATATATATATATATATATATATATATATATATATATATATATATATATATATATATATATATATATATATATATATATATATATATATATATATATATATATATATATATATATATATATATATATATATATATATATATATATATATATATATATATATATATATATATATATATATATATATATATATATATATATATATATATATATATTAGACCTCTCCACATTTTGAAAAAGTTTTGAAATATACATGGGTCAGCTCAAATTTTTGTTCTAGGTGTGAATTTAAGAACTTTCGCCAAAAATGGCCTCCTTTGGACATGATTTAGAGGTGTCTCCAATCAAAAATCGTGTTTTTGCTATGTTTCCATAGTAACATCACTTACACTCTGATTTAATAGGCCCTACATGCCCACATATCATCAAAGGTTGTTCCTTACACATATCTTAACATGTTTTAACAGGTGAACATAGCTCTAATCGCAGTAGAAAATTTGTTAACTGGATTTTCATATAGAAAAGTATATCAAAACCAAGGAAAATTAGTAGTGTTTTTTCTTGGTGTTGGAATTTTTTTTCTTTTAAAAATCCAATTAACAAATTTTCTATTGCGATTAGAGCTACGTTCACCTGTTAAAACATGTTAAGATATGTGTAAGGAACAACCTTTGATGATATGTGGGCATGTAGGGTCTGTTAAATCAGAGTGTAAGTGATGTTACTATGGAAACATAGCAAAAACACGATTTTTGATTGGAGACACCTCTAAATCATGTCCAAAGGAGGCCATTTTTGGCGAAAGTTCTTAAATTCACACCTAGAACAAAAATTTCAGCTGACCCATGTATATTTCAAAACTTTTTCAAAATGTGGAGAGGTCTAATATATATATATATATATATATATATATATATATATATATATATATATATATATATATATATATATATATATATATATATATATATATATATATATATATATATATATATATATATATATATATATATATATATATATATATATATATATATATATATACATATATATATATATATATATATATATATATATATATATATATATATATATATATATATATATATATATATATATATATATATATATATATATATATATATCGATATTAACGAAATTTTCTTAAATACAGTTTTCTTCAATATAACTGTAAGCTTCAGATACACATGGCTTGGATAAAATGTTTATATATTACCTTATATAGAACATCAGAATAACTTGTTTTGAAGGTTCTTTTTCGCAAATAGTTTAATATATCTTGAATACATGGAGCATTCATTTCTTCAACCAAGTTATTTGTAATAATATTCTCGAAAACTTTATTGAAGACACCAAGACGCGAACTAAATTTGATTGAAGACCTAATGCATCCATCTGGGAGGATTATTCACCAAAAGATGTACTGTTTTACGTTGTAAAATTCGTCGAAGATGCGAAGCCTTCAACGCTGACGGTATCGGAATCATGTGATCTTAACCGTAAAAAAACTGTTTACTTTTCTAAACTATTGAAGTGAGTCATTGTATACAAAATTGTAATACACCATTCAGTTTAGTACTCAAATGTATATCATGAATAGTCATCGCTTCTCGGCCTAAAGGCTAAGATCAAAAAAAATCATGAATAGTCACCAGCTTGATACATTTTCTTTAAATTTTTGATCCTACTTAGTGGCTGTTCGTACAATTGATAGAAAACCAAACGCTCATAAAAACCGATCCCGACCTGCTAGAGACAAACGGTTACCAGTTTCTTTGAGGGTGTCTTCATGTAGATATTTTATTTGATATTGATATGATTTGTCAACGATAAGATCCTCATTAAGAGGGACGGGCATAGTTTTTCCAAAAAAAATTTTCTATCTCGGAAAACGAGACGAATGGCCCTGCACTCCATTTAATGGGCACTTCAGAGACGAAGCACTTCACCGATCGACCTACAAGTTCATCAGTATAGTTATTTGTTTGCAATAAAATTATTATCAGACATTCTAGTACGAATAAGAAATGCATTTTAAATTTCCCATGGTTATTTCTTTTCCCTCCATAAAACGCTGATTTTTACCTTCTTAGAGATGGGTCACCCTCTTCAGGGGTAGTGTATTGTACCTTCCTAACCTACGGGCGGAGCAGTTGAAAACCATTTGCATTCCAATCAAAGCAACGGAAAACTTGCCCGAAAGCACTATTCAGTGCCGACGTTTGTCAGTAAGTTGTGCATGCAAAAGAATGATGTTATTAATTAAAAAGTTTATTCTTTAATTTAATCATTTTTATTTCCCTCTGCATAGACCTGTTCGCAGAAAGTTTCGTGCTTTTGGTTCGCCATGGTCGAGCGTTTTGTTTCTTTATAGCAGGTAGGTGGAATAGAACTGCCGTAGATAATGAAAAAATTCTACCATTTGTTGGAGTGGGTGGATGAGGTTATGAAACGAACAGATAAACGAAACAACCATATGACCGGAAGACGAAATAAGCGCGAGTCGGGGTGTGAATGTTTGGAAACAGCATTTAAAATTGATTAAGGTTAAAGGTTGCTAATAAGAGTGCTAATTGATCCTTACTTATCAAACTCATAATAACGTGATTAATTAATACAGCATATAATTCTTGTCGTTCAAGCGTTAGACTATTTTAAAATGTACGGCAATGGTTATTTTTCCTTTGACAATCCGTTTCGTAGCAGCACTTTGGCGAACTGCATCCCACTGGTTGTTTAATATTTTTTTTATATTTCGTTTCGTGCCAAGTTTAAATAAGGTTGTTATGCAGTTTTGCCCGAGTTGTTCTACTGACTTTTCCAGGGTCGGTACCCAGTGGGATGGGTAGTAGCGGAATATGAAAGAAGGAAAAAATTCTGAAATGCAACATATTCCAAGCTGCGCTATACGGGCATAGTTATTGCGAGGAAGCGTGGCAATGGCCGTAGTACCTAGATGGGGGCAGACAGTGGCGCAGCTGAACAGCCAAAGGCATCGAGGCAGGAAAATTGACCAGAAAGAAACCGCTCCGACGAAAGATTCTCTCATAAAGTTATTTATGCATGAAAAATTTAGTGAATTCTAGCATGAAATAAAAATGCAGATTAAATTTTGCTTCACTATTATCGCGCGGGTAGTCGGAGCGGAATTTATGTGTGTTTTTTTAGCGAAGGTAAATTTTTCCGGTTGCCTATGCCCTAGCTGTAATGCGTTTTTAGGTGCAACCTTTTTTATTGTTATTATAATGCCTGGAAAGTTTACCTGGGTTCCTAGTTATGGGTCGTTGTGCCATCCGATATGAAGGTTTTCTTGTGCGCTTTCTTGAATTCGTATCTCAGTATCTGTATTAGTTGGGAATTATGATAATTGTATAAAAGTTTATTCCCAGTTATGCTTTCGTTTTTGATTGATGTCTCGACTTGAATTTGATACGGGCTATCGATTCCTTGTACACAAATGCCCATTCACACTACCATTCAATAAGCTATTTCCCAACTTCAACCACACTCTTCAAGCATAAATATTAGATGTCAGCGATTATACATGCCAAACTACGTCAACAAAAGTGTTTTATTGTTCCACATCCAGCAGTTTATGTACTCAGCACACTCACTTTCTTTCGCTTATTGTCGAAATTATTCACAACTTTCTCGAATTTCACGGATCAGGGGAAACAGGTGGGGTAGACACAGGTTGAAGGCCGGTTAGATTAATATTATCAGGAGCATAACGATAATGGAAAATAATAAATAGTATCTATAGGTTTATACATTGCATCGTTTAAGGTTAAGCTGTAAGGGGTTCTGTTCAGAGTATTATTCATCGTACACTACAAAAATAAATTTGAAAAGTTTACTGCAGGAAGACATTTTTCGCTCATTTACTTAAAAACTATTCAATGAATTTTCATTTGCTTATAACTAGTCGTATTATTCTACACGTATTCTTTAACCGGTGCACTTAAGGTGTGACAGTTGCTATATGACTATACTTCTAATATTTACTTACCTTATTTCTTCGGGTTAACAGTAGATAAAGCAGAGGTGTAGGTTATGAATCGAACTCAAATAATTTTAGAGCTGCTCAATATGCTTTTGACTGAACAGTTATAACACTCTTTTACCAGTTCGTTTTCGATTGTCGCTAAACTTACAGTTAAAAATATGGAGATTGTAACATAGCGAAAAGATGGTTAAATCGATGAAAGATCTATTCGATATTAATTCTTCAAAATGGGTTGAAATGTATGTAAAGTAACTTATTTCGTTCCCATCTTTACCCTTCGTAGAAGCTATGGCTGATGCTTCCTGCTTCGAAATTATAACAATTTAAGAGAAACCAGCAAAGTAAAAGTTTGCTTACAAATCCTATAAGCCATTTTGAAAAATTAGTTTGGTATTCTTATCATAACTATTAGGTGGGGTAACCAGATGTCGTAGTTTCCCAGAACATGTCATGTCATTGTCATGGGACATCGCGGAAAATGCTTGATTTGTCTGGGTTTTTCTCCACTAAACCAAAAAAGCTGGGTGGTTAATGTCAGAGACATAACCGAAGTGAAGTAGAATACACTTAGTCTGTTAATTCCTTTGCTGCAATTTTTACAATCTTCTGCATGGTAGCAGATAATTCGGTATTTCTGGTGGCGGTTGCTGCGACTTTCAATGAAATAGGAGTAAAACACAATTTGGTCCGAAGCGCCATCTGACGGGCAGATACTTCCCAACCAATAACACAATAATAAATGCCTACTATGTATAAATTTTTACGGTTATCGGTTAAGGCGTTTGGGAGTCCATAAATCATGTACATACAAACATTGACTTCGTCTAGCTGCATAATTTTAGAAACAGGCCAGTTTAAAGCGTGGCCTGCACAAATAAAACAAATTAAGGGACAAATCGGATAACAAATACTTTTTGGGCCCACTGTGTATTAAACTCACTCCACACCAGTTACAAAACAGTAAAAGGGCTTTGCGCGTGGACTTCCAGCATTAGATCGATAAGGCAAATGCCCTATAAATAATAAAATATTCAAACCTTTACCAAACAGGTGCCTTAGTGTAATAACCTTGTAATTGTCTTTTGAGAATGGCGCCGAATCGATTCTTCGTGATTATCACGCCCGGTCACCGCCGTAATGTTGTCTTCACTACGTGCAGGATGTGGTCGATTTGGTCGCCTATCACCTAATAACGGTTAGTCGCATTATTATGAACTGGTAAATAATAACGAACAACAATAGCATGAGTGTGCTGATAACACCTGCTAACCACTAGAAAATAATCTATTGAAAAAAAAAACATTATGATGAATCACCCTGTAGAAAAACGCTTTCCCAGTTTGCCCCGAGTACCGACTATTTTAAGTTTCCTTGGATACTGTAAAATGTATTCATGCGTACTGAAATGTAATTAATCCACGAAAAAGTGAGATATAAAATTTGTTTCTAGTAAATTTCGAGATAAAGTCATGATGTCAATGATATAGTTATATAAAATTATGCTTCAATAAAACTTACTGATACTACACTACGAACCGAGACAACAGCAACAGCAATTGCAGCCTACGGCAAGGACAAACACCTTTGCGGTGCACACGTCACAGAAGAACCAGCGAAAACGCCGGGGAAGGGTGAGGCTATAGATATAACTCCGCGCTTATCCGATCCAGCATGTCTGGTTTGCAAAGACCCAAAGCGTCGGGTGAAGAACTGCGGTGTGCTTGCCAAGAAGACGTCGGATGAACACTGGAGGACCATTCAGGAGCTCATGGAAAGCGACCGTGCCGAAACCGCACGAAGTGTGTGATCGATGGATGCCAGCTTCGACATCATTCACTGCTACACTCAAACCGTCAAGATCTGACGCCGTTACCAACCATCACTACGCTGGCAAGGCCGCACTCTTTCAAATTATCGCTGTATAGCTGCATGGGAATAACTGTTCGGTGTCAACTTACGCGTTCTTGGATGACGGGTCGACGCTGATCGAAAAAGATATTGCAATACAATTGGGCGTTCACTACCACTATGTCTGCAGTAGACGGCTAACATGAAACGAAACGAGACCGAGTCTCGGCAGATTGATTTGAAGATTCATGGAGAAGCCGATGTGACAAAGTTCATGCTGAGCGATGTGTTCACTGTGTGTAAGCTGCACTACGGCAGGTCCTGCGATACGCTGAGTTGGCTGAGTCGTTCCTATATTTGAAAGGTCTTCCGACCAAATACTACGAGAACGCATTGCCTCGTATTCTTATCGGTAACGACAATGCTCACGTGACTGCTATTCACAAGATACGAATGAGCCAGCCTGGAGAACCGAATGCGGCGAAGTCGCGGCTCGGGTGGACTGTGCACGGGAAACAAGACAAAACTGTGGATCACGCACACAGCTTCCATATTCGCGAGAGCCTGGATGATCGGTCACACGGATGATCTCGTTAAACAGTTCTTCTCCGTGGAAAGTATGGGCATCGAGGCTGTAGGATGTCCCAAATCTCCGGAAGTGCAATGTGCGAACAATATCCTTCAGAAAACTACGAAGCGTGTCAGTCAGCGGTTCGTGAAGGGACTGCTGTTGCGATATGATTGTTCCGAGCTTGCGGATAGCTATTCTATGGCAGTTCGTCGATTGCAATGCTTGGAGCGACGAATCTTGAAAGACCCAGCGATTGGCGAGGCAGTTTTCCGCAGACCATGGGTACCGGTGTCGTTTTAAAGCCATCGAAATCCGCATATTTTGTGATGCCACAGCCAAAGTAGATGGCATTTTGTTGAACACAATGCTGTTGAAAGGACCGGCTCTTTTGAACTCTCTTCTGACAGTGCTCTTCGGATTCCGAGAAAGACGGGTGCGCGGATTTGAAACAGATGTTCCATCAAATTTAAATTCGACGGGAAGATGGTCATACACAACGGATGCTTTGGCGGGATGACACAAGTATGGAACTCACAGTATATCTGATTGATGTTGCTATGTTTGGTGCCGCGAAACATTACGTCGACGATTATCTGGACAGTGCAGACAGCGTGGAGGAAGCGGTAAAATTAGCGTTGGAAGTTAGGCATATCATCTGCGAAATTGGTTGTTGAACTCCAAGGAGCCTCTGGCATGGGTCGGGGAAGACGACTCTGCATCCGAGAAATGCATCCAGCTGGACTAGAATTGCTCCATGGAACGGGTACTTGGAATGTACTGGAAACCAGAAGAATACGTCTTTGCGTTCTCAACGACACAAGCTCTTGAGACGAATCGCCCTACGAAGCGACAAGCATTGCAGATCGTGATGGGTCCGTTTGACCCAGCTGGACTATTGTGTTTCTTTCTTCTCTTTGGCAAGATACTAATTCAGGAAGTATGGAGAGCGTTAACCGAATGGGACCAGCAGATTCCGTTGGAGTTGAACGAGAAATGGATCCGGTGGACCGCCTTGTTCCAATATCTGAACCAGATACGCGTTCCTCGCTGATACTTTCCCGAAGATTCGATCGAGGAGGTCGTGTCGCTACAGTTGCATATATTCGTTAATGCTAGCGAGGAAGCGTATGCGTGTATGGAAGAACAGTGGCCGCCTGGAATAAATCCTGCCGAGGAGACGACCGACGAGCAATTACGGTCCTGTCTGGTACACAGTGAATCGGTTTTGAAGGCCGTCATCAATTGGGAACGTTTTTCCAACTGGACACGACTACTGTGAGCGGTGGCGTATGTTCTCCGATATTGGAAGATTCTGCAACAGATATCTAGAAATGAAGCGCCACCAGCTGGGCCCATCACGCAGCAAGAGTTGGCACTTGTAGAATCAACCATTTTCCGACCGATCCAAAGTGATATGTGTATTCTGACTGATTCAAAGTGATATGACGAAGGAAGATCATTAGAAGATGAGGCGACAGAAACTGGAGAGAACTAGCACAATCAGGAAACTGTTACCATACATTGACGACGCTGGAGTTATCAGTTCAGATTTGAGGATCCCCGAAGCCTCATTCGCGGCGCACGATACCCGATTTCCGATAATAGTACCACCCGTCACCCATATTCTGCTGGAGTGGTACCACAAGAGGTTCCTGCATGCTAATAGAGAGGCTGTCGTTAATGAGGTGAACCAGCTCTTCTATGTGTCCACGCTGCGCACGATATTACGGAAGATAGCGAGGGAATGTTTAATGTGAGTAAAGCCATGTCAAGTGATCCTCGAATTTTTCGCAAAATCACCGATCTTCATGAGGTATATTTTATTGTATAGGGATTGTGGTGAATAGCTTTTGGTATAAATATTTCGTTAAAATTCCTTTTTTTCTTTACGATATTAACCCTTAAACTTTATTGCATCATACAATTGTAAATTTTATATCTCAAAAAGTACTGAAGATAATTCAATGAATTTTTGCACACTTATGGAATGATACTTGCACTGTGTTATAAAAATGTTTTTACTTTATAATTGTGTGAATAACGGTACTTTGTATCTATTTAAAATTTTCAATTGTATTTTTTCTTGTGTTCTTCACGCTAGAAATTCTCAAAACGTATATCAAATTATGCGACAATCTTTCATCTTCAATAATCTGTATTGATAATTTTTCATTTTTGTTTCTATCGAGAGCTATGAAGGATTTTGTAACAGTGCGCTCTCTCAACGCACGGCCCACCTTGATGCAGCCCGCGAGAACGTTCATATTGGCAACGTCGCGCGTCGCTACGTCAGAATGCGCATCGCGTGGGAAGTGCGCATCGCATGTCTAAAAGAAATCACATCTCTCTATTAGCGCAAAAGGGCAAACTTTTATATACGGATTATCAACGGTAATTTTTTTCCGGATATTTTGAGATGCATTAATTTTTTTTGACCAAAGTCCACAACGAAAATTATAGTTGTTTAATATATTTTTTATTATTATAATTTAACGTTACTAACAATTAACATCTTTAAAAACACTTTTGTTAGTCAAAATACATCTACGTTATATCCAAATTCATTTTTAGTCTTCAACATTAATATATGAAAATGGAAAATCTTATGCCAACAGCATTTTATTTCACTTTTTTCAACGAGTGATATTACCTTTAAACAACGATGTGTCTTTTGAAAAAAGTTTACATAAAATCTGTTGTTCAATCGCATCGATATTGGGGTTTTTATCACTATTGCTTCTGTTAATTCTATTAATTGGTGGTTCTCTAAGTTCTAGTAAGATATTATTTACTTTATCGAATTTCAATTAACGATTATACGATCTTTATTTCAAAATCATCGTTACAGTTTTCCGCATGTACTTGTTGAGTCATCGAATATTCCAGTTCCATTACTTTGGCAAACACTATAAGCAGGAAAATTAAACGTGTAAATTTTGCTATATAGACATGGGATGTAAAATTGAAAATTTAACGAACATTGTGTTTTGTTCATGTTTATATTTATTTTCGTTGTTTTTTTTTGCGCCCATTACGACATATGCTACACATGTGTTGACTAATATAATTTTAAATTTATCACTCCACATGGATGCCACAAAAACAAGATACGACGAACATATTGATGAAATTTTTTAACATAATACATCATTCGTGTGATCGACATAGCATAAATCAATCGAATGTTTTTTTGAGTAAATATTGTATATCTTGAGATAATATAGCATTTCATCGAGTTCTCTCTATATTGGAAACACTCAAGTGCGATCGAAACAAAAACAAACGTCAAAACGTTTTCTCACTCGCACTGATGCAAGTCAAATGAGCGCGTAATTTAACGCACGACCCGATGGCGCATGGCTGAAAAGTCGCAATGTGGATTTAAGAAATGATTCGCAATATACCGTGCTCCTCTCAGACAGAACCAACTGAAAATAAAACGTGGTGAAGTATATCAATTGCTCATCGGCTGGCAACATCCGAGCGCGCTTGTCCGAGTGACAGAAAATTAAATAACTCCTGAACAATATAATAACGCTAAAGAGCGTGCAAATTACTCAGAAAACATTCACTTTCAATTATCCATAAAGAAAAGCTTGTCTTTTTGCTTTAATCTCAGATATGCCAATTTTGAACATGAGATACGCTCCTTCAAAGCGATGCGCATTAGGACGTTGCGACGTGCGGCGTTGCCAATATGTACGTTCTCGCGGGTTGCATCAAGGTGGGCCGTGCGTTGAGAGCGCACTGTTACAAAATCCTCTATAACTCACGATAGGAACAAAAATGAAAAATTATCAATACAGATTATTAAAGGTGAAAGATTGCCGCATAATTTTACATACGTTTTAAAAATTTCTAGCGTGAAGAACATAAGAAAAAATGCAATTGAAAATTTTAAATAGATGCAATGTACCGTTATTCACACAATTATAAAGTAAAAACATTTTTATAATATAGTGCAAGTATCGTTCCATAAGTGTGCAAAAATTCATTGAATTGTCTTCAGTACTTTTTGAGATATGAAATTTACAATTTTATGATGCAATAAAGTTTAAGGGTTAATAACGTAAAGAAAAAAAGGAATTTTAACGAAATATTTATACCAAAAGTTATTCACCACAATCCCTATACAATAAAATATACCTCATGAAGATCGGTGATTTTTCGAAAAAATCGAGGATCACTTGACATGGCTTTACTCATGTGCAAAGCAAAAAAGGCAGTTCTGGTGATCCCTCGCGTGGCCCTGCTTCCGGTGGCCAGAATAAAGGTCGTCGAACGTCCGTTTCTCTACGCAGGAATTGACTACTTCGGACCAATCGCTGTTCGAGTCAACTGCAGCACTGCGATAAGATGGATCGCATTGTTCACGTGTTTCACACCACGTGCAATTCACCTTGAGGTTGTACACACGCTGACGACCGAATCCTGCAAGCAAGCAATACGACGATTTGTCGGACGTAGAGGGTCCCCGGCGGAAATACATAGCGATCAAGGAACGAACTTCGTTGCGGCAAACAACGAGGTGCGCAAGGAGATGATCGCTATAGACGGACAGCTTGCAGAATCCTTCACCAATACGAAAACACATGGTGGATATTCAACCCACCTGCGGCGCCACACATGGGAGGTGCTTAGGAACGGTTGGTGAGGTCGGTTAAAGTAGCTCTGGCTACTCTTGTAATCGAAGCAGAAAGCGACGTCAACTCCAGACTGTTAACTTTCATTCCCCTGGAGGGAGAGCAGCAAGAGGTGTTGACACCGAACCATTTTTTCTTGTCGAGTTCCCGTGGAGTGGTACAGCCGCCGAAGGAGCAAGCGGAGCCGAAGATGGTTTGCCGAGTTGCTATTTTAAACCAGTTCTGGCGGAGATGGGTACGATAGTATCTCCCAACTATTGCGAAAAGGATAAATGTCAAAAGAAGATTTGACAGACCGTTTGATTTGCGTTTGATTGGTGGAATTGAATAATTTAAAGTGACTTTGATTGTGGAACAACACGGAGTTTACATTTGTCAGCTATTAAAAAATAGTTATGAACTTATTTACAGTTGTGTGTTTTGGTCAGATAGCTGACAGTGGGAAGATTGGCGGAAAAGGTGAATTAGGGTGACCAATTAGAGTGAACTGAACACAAAACAAAATAAATAAATTAATCGATACATTTAGCTTTTATCGTAACATCCAGAGCAACGCTGTATTACTGAAAAGGTACCGAAAATTTCCCCAACAATATTTATGTAAATAAATGGTAAGGTTTTGTTTAAAACCGCAACACATATAAACAGTTGATGGACAAACATGGCTTCATGTTTGAAGTCTGGTAGAAAACCCATCGATGACCGCATACTTGAATACTATATCTTTCCAATGCCAACTACCCAATAAGTAGACAAATATTTGTTTGATTATAAAGATCAGACCAAACCTGTGGGTGTACGGCAATAGCTTTATAAAACGTGTCATAAATGCCAACATCATTGGAGCTTTGATATGCCTGTTGATGTATTAAACAAATAAACAAATAAACAAATAAAGCTTCAAATCGCCATATTTCTCGATCCTCTCGATGAATCATTTAGAAATTCACTAAGAAGATGCTTGGATGCTGTTTCTTTCGAATGTCGTATGCCGAAATGATGGGAATTTTTTGCGTTTAAAACGGTTTTAGGCACACCGTGGCGTTTAATAATGAATTTGAAATATCCGTACTGCGAGAAAAATGCATTTTAAATTTTAAACTGGAAAAGTTGCAGATTTGGCATCACTGCTGCTATAAATTACTGGTTATTTTTCTAGATTTCTTGAACAATGAAATCAGAACGAACTAAGTAGTGAAACCTCAAAAAGTGAGATAACCAATAGATAGAATAGAATCAAGAATTTCTTCAACTATATTTTACTTTTGCCAGATTTGGAAAATGGAAACATAAAATTTTTGCAAGTAAACCGAAAGCAACCGAGTTCATATAGGGCTTAAGGGGGGAAGGGCGTCTGTTGTAAAGTGCTCAAAGTTATTATGTTTAACGATTTTGAAGGCAACGGTACAATGGATCTTTTGTGTAATGTTAACATTTATTTCTACAGTACGAAAGATTTGTAAAGCTTAGATTTGTAGTTACTCGATGAAGCAAAAAAAAAAAAAAAATAGAAAAAAGTTCGAGTTTCGGAAAATAGCTCCATGAAAACCGAAAAATCTCATATTTTACTATAAAATTTGCTCACTTTTATCAAAATAATAGGAAGAATTTTTTTCAGTTGTCTGTGGTTCATAGACATAGCTACAAATATTGTGTCAAGTCAAGTCAGTTCGTTGATTTGAAAATTTGAAAAACGCGGTTTCGAGAAAAATGTTATTAAAGTGTGTCCCACTTCAAATTGCATCACGGGAAAACGCTGTTGAAAATAACCCATTGGGTATTTTTTCTTGAAAATTTGCGTAGCAGTAGTGCATTGTTTAAACTGTATTTTGATCACTGTCAGTTTTTCGAAAATCGTTGCCGATAGATTGAAATCTACGTGTGTTACAGCAAATACGCGCGAGGAATGCATGGCTGTTTAAAACAAAAGTAGTTCAGCGTGGCCACCGAGATTGCGGGAAACTATTCTAGAGGGTCAATACTAACAATTAGGCGGATAAAAAAGAAGTCGATTTTTTGCCCGCTACACCAGACGCCTCCCCCCCTAAACTTACTGGAGTCAAGCAAACCTTTCGATTAAGCGGTATTCCGTAAAAAGTGAAATTTTGTTCCGCAAGTCGGATCGAGCCAAGATATTAAGTTTTTTCGTGTTATTTTTTCGCCTCAGTGCAATGGAGCTTGTTAACCAATTTAACCAAACCGGAAAGAGTGTTATATATGTTCATTATGGATGGGGTTGTCAACAATTCTTTCTCAGCATTGGCAATAGAGCAGGTCGATTGTGTGAAAATTAAAACAAAAATCATTCTTCAAAACAATAATTGTATCATGGAGTTCGTACAGCGATTGAGGCAAGAAGAAAAGAAAACGCAGTTTTTTTGTTTTACTCAATAGTCATTCATACGAATGATAAATGCTCTTACATCTCGTATTTTATTGATCCATTTTTTATCAGGGTTTGTAATTTCGATTAGAAAAGAATTACTTCTTCGTAATAGTTACTGTTAAAATGATATTTTTCTTCTTTCAGTACTTGCTCTTCTACTACTTATGCATTACTTACTATTTGCTTTTTTGTTCAATGTTATGTACAGAAAAAGAAAAACTATAATACATTCTACTTATCGATTAAAGTATAAATACGTCGTATGATACATAATACCTTCTGTTTCGTTTTTATTCTCATTTAAATTTTTGTCGTACTTTGCAATATTACTAGAATTTCTCTGGAAAGAGGTCCTACCTTTTGAAACCTACACCATATTGTGTGGACCTTTTTTTCAGTGGCTACTCACTGAAAACCATGTTCATTGACGTTCAAGTGTCAATGGAAACGTTTTCAGACTCCACCTGTTCGAATTTACAGTTAAAAGTAAAAAAACCTAATATTCGAAAGGAATTAATACCTAATAAAAAAATTTACATTTCAAGTTTCATATCGTCTATAGATGAAAATAACAGAAAGTATTTCGAGTTACATTTTTTTTAATTGCGATTGTTTCGGAAATGACGTTGCCTTTTTTCCGGTACATTGATAATCTATTAATTCTTCAATGTTTGTATAGCCAAACTGCGTAGGCCGCGGGACGCAGGTGGAACACTGATTGGCTCAATTACTGGGATTCTTTTATTCTTTCCTCTGAATGTTGTTTTCAGAAGCGATCACGGCCAACCCCCCTGGCCGGACGTGATTCGGCGGAACTGGGGATAATCGAGGAGGCTATGTTCGCTTCTGATGCATTTTCGGGATTTGTTGTGTGTTCGTGTGCGTGAGCGGTGTGAGTATTGGTGGGTGGTAGGGGCGGTTGTATGCTTTAAGTGGCAAAATAATAAATAAGGCTTGAAAAATGAAATTTGTACTGAAAACATGCGATAATTCAAATTAAGCTCGACCTTTAATTTATGAATTGGAGGAAAAAAGTAATCAATTTTTTTTGCCTACTTACGAACCGTAATCCGGAAAGTGCGCCCATGTAATGATTAAAAATGTATACAATTATGAATATTGAATACTTGTTCGTCACGCTGCGTGTTCCTGAAGGTCCTATAGGGGTTTGTGTATGTCCGCTAGATGAACGAAGGCGACTTTTGCCCTTGCCCAGTTTTATTTGTTCAATTTTGATCGATATGGAATTTAATTTATTTTGATAATTGTCAATGCATTTTTCGATTCATAACTAAATATATTAATAATTTAAACGAATGGCAACTGTTGATTTGATTGAATATGTACAGTGCAGCACGCACACTAACGATCACTTTGCAGAATCGATCATCGCCTACTTCCTTTCGGTGGCTTAATTGTGGTGAAAATACAAACAGTGGTGTTCAAATAACTGCTCTTGGGCAAACTTTCCCCGTTGTCAATAGTAAATCTGAATTATGCTACCGACTACCCCCTTTTTCGTCTCAGTGTATGCCCAAAATGTGAACCTTTTGATCAAAACATAATTACACTGTTTGTCAATTTCCCAATTGATTATTGACTCAAGTAACAGAATGGAATTACCTTCGCGTGCATTTTCACCAATAACGATTTACCATTCTTTGCAAAGTGGGATTTTGTTTACAGTTTTACATCTAGAATGGGATCACAATTACGTTGTATTTGCATAAACTTTGCTTATTTTCGTTCGCTTCAGTGAATTCGATATAGGGCTAAGTTCCTTTAAAGTCTCGTCATCTTGATTGTTCCGCATTTTAGCAATAGAGAATTGTGCCGACTCACAAAATCCCGCTTTGTGCCGTGTCGGTGCAATGTCATTCCTGGCGGCGGCGGTTTGCTTGGTTTTTTCTTCACTGTGTTTTGTGTGTTTTATAACAATTTATTGAGTTCATAAATTCGTACAATTTCCGCCTGCTCTGATTCGAATCGTCTTAGATGTGATGAAAGTATTCACTATAAAAGTTGGAGAGAATTTTGAAGGCGATATTAGTGTTGTTTGTTCGCTACTAAACGAAATCGAAACAGTGGAATAATGCGAACAAAAATTTAACAGAAGTTTGTGAATGTTCGTACTAAAACTGATATAAATTAAATGCAATTTGTTTAAAAACTGAATCGGATTAAACTCTATGAGAAATCATAGTTAGTTCAAATCAAACGACGTACGTCTACGGATGTAAAAATAAATGACGATGATGCGCTTTGGGGACTAGTTATTTTTCCTACATATTAAAAGGAAGCAGTTGGTTTGTACCCGAGATTTTTCCGCTGCAGGAATAGATGGATCTCTCGGAAGTTCGGTCGGCTGTTTTCGTTTCGCTGCCAGCACTCGCACATCAGGTCGTAGATTTCACGCGGACAGCCAACCGGTATGGGCAGCAGGAGCTGGAATAAAAAGGGGCACAAGTTAAATATCATAACATCATTCATTTGTTGGGTTAGAAAATAACTAAATACTCGAAACAATTATTATAAAATATAACTGTTTCTTAGAATGCTTTTCGGTTTTAAGTAAATTCCAAGTACCATTTCTGAGTTTTATGCTAATGCCATAATCACCTGATTATTAAGTTCTTAATAATATCTTGATGGCATTAATACTTCAATAAATAATGTAGATGAACACATTATATATACACATACACGCCTGAATGGTCAAGTAAAGAGCACAGTGAGAGAGGCTCAGTTTAAAGCCGAAGGGTGGATAATGCTTAGTTGCGATAGCAACCTGAGTGTGATTCGCCACCCGAATCAACAGCGCGGGCTGACTATGGGTGTGGTGGGATACCACTATGATCCTAATTATGTTATACTGGTAATAGCACAACAAAACGGACGCGGCACACGGATAATGATCTCGATACTACGCTATAGGACTGACAATTGCGCTCTTCTGCTCCCGAAATGGCGAGTAGACTAATGGCGCAGCTGCCTCCGTCCCGTTAAAACCTTGACAGGCCCCCAGGTACACTCATAACTCGTCACTCAAGTTGGTGACAGGGACCATTATCGATTTTATGCCGATTCGGTTCTGAACATTATTCCCCATGAAGGATAGTGTTAACCCTGGCAAGGTTTCACTGTCAAACGGATAACCATGGGATCACAAGAGGCAACTTTGTACAACGAGTGGAGTTAGGGGCCCAGAGCAAATACAGAAAAAAAAAACAAAAAAAAAAATACGACGACGACTGCATCCCAGCGGCAGGGAGGATCGTATTCGTAAGAAGCAGAAAGCTTGCGAGATTGCCGGTATCGAACAAGGTGGCCACTTCGAGTTTGATTAGTGACAAGCGTCATGAAATGCAGCAGGAGCTCCAAGATCGTGCTGAGCCAAATGTCTACACCAAAAACTGGTAATAGTCCACCCCAAGTAGGACTGCAGCTTGGGTGGAACTCAAGAAGAAAATAGAGGAGCTCTACGAATTCGTATAGGACCAGAACAACGTCCACACTAAGATTAAGGATCTAGTGAAGAGTATTAAGTCCGCCTCGAATATCGTATAACGAAAGCAGATCGCACTGAGGACGCGTGCTGAGCATGCTGAAAAAACGCTGAACGAGGCCAGGGTGAAAACAGTATCTGAGGAAGCAAAAGCGATGCCGACAAGTTCCCGGAATATTCAACTTGTAGAAAAATTTTAAATGCATATGGTTCTGTTAAACTGTAACTAACGAGTTTTCACAATACATTTTTTCTATTTTTAATTCTTCATTTTCAAGCCAAATTTTTCACTTTCTATAAATTCAGACCCCTCCCTTTTTTCTGAAACCGTCCTTGTCCCGAATCTACGTTCGGACAAAAGGAGATACATGCAGAGGAGGAAGAGAAGCAAAAACCTAAGAATGAGCAAGAAGTCGATCAGAAGCAAGCAAGCGGTTGGCGAACAAAAAGCGAAGCCAAGATTGCAGAAGGAAAACAAAGAAATGCCTAAGCCACGATGGGAAAAAATTGGGGCGAAGCTCCTTCGAAAAGTGAGAGATGATCCGGAGTTGAAGCAGTTGGGGGAGAATGTGGTGAAAACTCATCGCCCTCAGAAAAGTGAGATCCTCTTCGAACTGAACAAAGGCCCAACGGCCAAGAGCGTAGCCTTCAACACACTCTATGATAGTCGCTAGGTGAGGAAGTAACTATAAGCCACGAGACAGTGTTTGAGTGCAGGAACCTGGACGAGATAACAACAAGAGACGAGCTGAGAAGTGCGCTGAAGGAACAATGTGATCTGGGAGATGCACCAATGGTAATATGGATGAGGAAGGCATACTGCGGTGCGCAGATGGCGTCGATATCGCTTTCCAAGACAGTAGCCTGTTGGAAACAGGCCGAATCAATGTTTGGTAGTCAGTGTGTTCACTGAAGGCTTTCCAAACAAATGAAGAGATGCGAGAAATTGCAAAAGCCCGTACAGATCTGAGATGTGCAGAAATATGGGGAGAAGGCCAAGTATACGGTGGACGCCATTCGGACAGTTATCGAGAGAGCCAATATGGCGCGCAAACAGAAAAGAAGAGGAAACCAAAACTTTGCCGTTATGATGGTTAACGTCAAAATCGCGCTCAATAGTGTAGGTTGGGAAGCCATTGCGGAATCCCTGAAAAACTGTGGGTTCCTAGCTACCTGTGTAGTATTCTATGGAGTTATGTCCAGAACCGGGTCCTGATCTATGAGACATACAGGCGAAAAGAATCAGTAAGAATTACGACAGGAGTCCCACAAGGCTCTATACTGGTTTCAACACCTTGTAACGGGATGTATAGCGGCGTGCTGACGATCGTCGAGTTCGCGGACGACATAGTACGTTCAGGCTCATGGCCATGCGGGTCGTGAGCGCGTACAGGACTATCTGATCAGAGGCAGTCTGTGTTATCTCTATCGGCATTATCCTAGTGGAAGATAATGATTGCTATAAGCAGATGGGAACCAGGAATATACGGAACACATTGATAGCTGACTTAATGTCCAAATGACAGCAAGATTGGGACTCGTCGGTAAAAGGAAGGTTCACTCACAGACTCATACCAGTTCTCTCGACCTAGGTGAATAGGTGGAATGGTGAAGTAACCATTTATCTGACGCTGTTCCTGTATGGTTCCTGCTCCTAACTCGATTCCGACACGCGGTGTCACCCTTTTGTCCGGAGTGCATAGACATCGAGGAAACATCGGATCATGTGGTATTCGAATGTCCAAGGTTCGAAGCGACACGCAGGGACATGCTTGAGAAGGGAGGACCGAACATCAATCCGGATAATGTCGTCTACAGACGAAGTAAGCACGTGGAACGCGGTCAACAGAGTGGTGACGCAGATCATGGCCGCCTTACAGCGGAAATAACGACAACAACGAGCAACGGTGTCGGGAGAGCAATCAACGTCGGGAAATTCTCCGCCGGAGTAGACTAGATACATTGTTAGGGACTACCCGAGTAGACTGCGATAGAGCACTGGATTTGGGTCGTCGGGGCGCCAGCAAGCCGGACACCTCGCTCCACCCGGAAATACCTAACCGACCACGGCACCCTACCGGTTGGCCTGAGAGAAACAAAGCAGAAACCAAAGAAGAACCGGTAACGAGCGAACTTTCCTCGTCGCGTTCTCCATCGGCATAAGCTAGATTCACCGGCCGGGACTAAACTGAGTAGACCGAGACAAGATACATTCTGTTGCGGGTCGTCGGGGCACAATCGATCTGCGCACCCTGCTCCGCCGGAATTGCTGAACTGACCTTGGAACCTGGCTGGTTGGCACGGTTTCGGGAGAACTTCTCTCGCCGGGGAATTCTTCATCAGAGTAGGCTAAGTCCATCGTCGAGGACTAGACCGAGTAGCTGGCGAACAAGTCGAGAGCTGAACGAGGAAGGGGTGCTAAACGATACAAGAAGGGAGCCACAGGTTCCAAAGGAGTTGCAGTTCCAAATGGCACCGGATAGAGAGCTAAAGGGTTAAGTAAGAAGTTGCGGTGCTGAATGGTATAAGGGAGCCGAGTCCTGGTGTAAAATGGCACAAGGAAGTCGAAATGCTCAGTAAATTAGACAATCTGGAGATTACTACCCAGATTGTCTTCGTAGGGGAAGAGCATCAATTCTCAACCCACAGTTAGCTATATTACTGCCAATCCGAAATAGACACGTTGTATGGATTGTTGAAAACTAGTAGTGTGTCGAGGAGTGTACTGTAACCCCGTAACTGAAGGAACTGACTACGAAGTAGTTGGATGTGAGTATGTACTGCCTCCCGAAGTAGTGCCGGGCAGGATTCAGGTTCCATGCAACATTAGCTACTTTAGCGGGTCGGATGGCTACCCAAACCGGTTCCACGTGTTGTTGGTTTATGTACGATTATTTTTCCCGTTCAGGGTGTTTTGAACATTTTTTCCGCTCAAACACAACCTTTTTCCGATTTTGGTGAACTGAGTGGAATGGCTTATTAATACTACTGTACGATAAAATATGCACTAAAAAAAGCGGTGACATTTTTCACAAAAACAAAAATTTGTGTTAAAGAAATACATTACAAATAACCTATTGTTCAATTTATATTCTTTGCAAACAAACGAAATCATTTTAAATGTCATTGCATAATGGAGAAACTATAAGTAATAAGTGTTTCTAACGGTAACTTTAAACATGTATTTAAAATTCATGCAAAATGACAGACAAATGGAGATTTGTAAACCGAATACAACTACCAAGTTTTGTTGGAATCGGAGATTAAAAGGTGCGAAAAAATGGCTAGTTTTGTATGTTTGGTTTATTGACGGTGTACAACAGCTCCGAAGCGTTTTCGAAGAATTATTTCAGAAATTTCATTCTTATTCCGGTTATGTAATATATTTTAAGTAAAACTAATACGTTTTTTGTTTAATTCACCTTCGCTTCACTGGGATAAGTTAATTTTTAAGTCATTAATGTTTCAAAACTAAAATGAAATTCGCTGTTTTGTTCTTGTGTTAGTTATTTGTTTACTTGGCCAGATTACTATGGTCTACTGTTCCATTACCAAAACTGGAAAGATCAATAGAAATTCAGTTACCCCTTTCAAATGATTACGGCATAGGATTGCTAAATAGGATTGCTGCAAACCGATGTTCCCAGCTGTCAAGAATATCGGGTCAATTTTTATCTCGACCCACACATAAAAGAAACATATAATGTTTGATTGAGATACTACCTGCGCCGAGGAATTCAATTTGCCCTTAATTTTTAGGAAACCATCCTCCAAAACCAATAAGTGAGCCAGTAAAGGTGTATCAAATTCAAATTGAATTTATTCTGAGAATGCTCGCTCTCTTTTTTGTTGATGCTGCTGCATCTTATACATATTTACGTGGGCCGGATAAAATTCCATCCTGTTCAGTGTTTATTACATTTTGCAAATCGAGTATTTTTACCATGAAAACAGGTCGGGAAAAAATTCGCCAAATTGCATTACCTCTGACAGATCCTTTCTCACCGTCCGTTGTCTGTGCATGTGGTGGTTGTAGGTGTGCACGGTTTTCCCGGAAACCCCAGACCCTTATCGAGCTCAATTTTTATTCAATACCGTACCTCAGTTTTAAGCCATTTAGTGCCTCTTTTGCGTTTTTGCAACTATATCGCTTAGGGAAAAACTTAACGCTTGAAAACTTGGCTTTTTTCGTTGAAATAATGGAGCATGGTTGTACAAAGTACTATGCGCGTCCACCAAATTTACTTTATGACTGTTTTTAGAGAATTTGGTTAATTTCGTTTTTGAATCATTTTAATGATTCCTTCTAAACATATATGTGTATATAGATGTAGCGACTTTGGATTTTAAACAGAATCATGATTAATTACAACAGCCTACTGTGATTTTCCAATAGCCTCATTCAAGCTAGTCCGAAAAAGTAAATCAGTGTATGCAGCTTTTGTGCAAAAATTTTATACGACCACTTGAGATGGCTTATCAGTTAGTTCTCACGCAAGTACCTTTAAGACCAATCAGTTTTTTCCGGTATTAAAAGGAACTAAAAAGTTCCACTACTAATCCCATAAAGCTAGACGGCTACCTTCCTATCCAATCGATAGCGTCGGTCCAATTTAAGTGAAACGAGCGGTTGGACTTTTGAAGTGGATTTGAGGAAAGCATCGGAAAAAGTAAGTGCGAATTTTCTTCCTTACTTTCCAGTCGGCAATCAACCATTCGTTTCATAGCACCCTCGTGGCCGTGAGATGAAAAAAAACCCGAAAGAATCAAATTTAGGCTCACCAACATTGTGTAGGACCCATTTCACTTTGGCTTGAAAATGAAAGCCAAACACATCATTTGGAAAAGGGGAATACTTCCTGGTGGGCTCGATGAGACATTTGGGCAGTGTGGCTCGTTTAAAATCCACCCCGTTGTTGCCTGAATCTTTTGTACGGTACGAGAGTCTTAAGTACCGACACTTCTCGACGCTGTTTCGAGCGGTTCCGAGTGAGTGCAAAGCTGTCTCGAGGATACTTCATTTTCATTCGGGCGTAAATTCGATGCTCGTTAGCCAAAAGAAAAGTGGTGACGGTTAGTGTGACAAACGGAACGGAATTCAAATTAAGCAACTGATATCGAATCTTTGGCGGTGTCTGGAGGTGGAAACGAACAAAAAAAACGTTCGTTTGAAGGGCTGTCGTAGAGTGTATAAGAAGGTGAGGTTAGTTGAAATATATGAGAATATCTCATGCAAAGAAAATCTTGAAAATAATTGAAGGACGATACCATGTTTGATGGTTTGACAAACTTCATGTATGACCTACATAATTATACACAGGATGCACTTTGTTATATTTCTTCCTAAGAGGAAAAATTTGGGTAATAAACACTTCTTCTCCACTAAGGGGAAAATTGGGTTAAACCATATTTGCTCGCAAAGGACACAAAATCTTTTACTAAATTATTTATGGAATATGCGTTTCAACTTCGTCTCATCAGAATCCGGCACTAACTTGGAGACAGAACTAAGCCAAAACCAGATGATCCGCGATTTCTATATCGTAATATACTAACATTTCCAGATTTTTCTCGATCTGATTCTGCTTAATACCGTCTTCGGGCAGGCAAAACATTTTGAAAAAACAGTTAAACTTACGAATAATTCCACAAAACCAATTCACATCTATAGTGAAATAATATTGACAGGCTACTTAAACATATTTTTTTAGTTATTTGATTTTTCAAATATAGTTTAAGTTCAATATTCAATAGACTTTTGTAAACAAACTTGTTTCACTCATAACTCTGCTGTCGTGTGAAATTTCATGAAAAATACACATTAATCTACATCTTTACCCTTCGTAGAATCAATTACAAATGTTATCCAAAATTATAACAAATTAAGTGAAATCAGCAAAACAAATCAAATGTTTACAAATCGCATTAGCCCTTTTTATAAATTAATATCGAATTTGTTTAATCAACATTACCAGAGCCGGCGTTACACTTTTAGCCGGAGTGGGTAGTAAGCTTAGCAAGAGGGGTCAATTACTAGGGATTTGTCTCATTTTCGCAATACACACGCTTGCATTACATGTACATTGAATCACTTGCGGCGTATTTGCGCAAATAGAATTGCGGTACGATGCTTTTAACTGTGCGCAATGTGTGCCTGAAATACATTCGTGGAAGATTTCAAATATTCGAATTGTTTCAAAATTTTGAATGGGTAATTACCCACTCGGTTATTTTCAAGTGAGTAGCACTACCCATACTACCCACGTTATCCGCCGGGTTTGAACATTACCGCTAAGCACAAAATAGTTTTTTTTTCTACGTTTCCCACGAATTTTCAACTTTGAACTTCTATTGTCTTTGACAGGAATCTATAAATATTCAATAGATCGGCAACTTTTTTGAACTTTTTTCGGAACACTACCAAATCAAGTGGTAATTAGCTCTACAAAACATGTGCCAAATATGAGCTTTTTCCTATAGCTCTAAGTCACTGACAAGAGTTTTGATGTTTCTAGAATGAAATATATAGAAAAGCAGAAATAAAAATATAAATTCAATAAAAACTCCACAGCTACTACCTCAAAATTTCAGGTGGCGTAGCTTTTTTAATTCCTAGGGGAATTATAGTTAAAACCGACATCTTTAGCTTAACACCAATAAAATTGTATTTGTTAACACAGAATTATTCTTCAGAAAATTTTTAACAAGGCTTAAAAAATCGATTTCATTAAAAAATATTGGTTGAAAAACTTGAAAAACAAAGTGACTTTTTCTAGGCACTACGGATAAAAGCGACACCTCATAGGGGTAAGATCGACACCTCCTTAATTTATTTTTTCAACTTTTTTATTAAAAATGTCATTGTGTGAGTAATAAAGTGAAAGTATGTGTGGTGCATATATTTATTTTTTTGTGGCTTCATCATTCGCACATCATTTAAACCTTCAGTGTCATTTTATTTCGTGAGAGAAGATTTGCAAGCCTTTTACATCCTGCTAAATCACCCATTTATAAGTGACAAACACTTTTTAGTAAAACTACCTGGCTCAGACTTGTCTCATGATCATTGTCTCACTGTGATAAAGTTCATCTATGACAAACCAAGACACTGGAAATTGAGTTTGATGAGCTTTTTGCAGAAATGGCGAAAGCTTCGATAGAATATGATAAGCAAAACTTCAATTTTTGATTTTTAAAGAGACTTATAAGAAATAAACACAATAAAATTATTTCTGTGTATTTCTGATATTACTATAGTGTGTTAATAGTGTAATTGAAGTGTCACACCCTTTTGTAATGAATCGCAAATAAAAAGTATTGAAACCCTCAAACTCGTCTTCATTGCACCCAGTGGATCATTAGGGTGGGACAAAAATTAGATTCCAGCTCCGAGCAACTTTTTAGGTACCATTTGGGTCCTAGAACAAGTGTGCAAAATCTTAGCTCGATCCCTGAAACTATATTTTTGCGCCCACTGTTCAAAGTTTACATGGGATTTTGTATGGGAAAATTCACTTTCACAAAATAATTCCTCCAGAAGTCCCCCATTACTTCCCAAAAATAAATTGTTATGTGACTTTTATAGGAAATTTAACAAAGAAACAAAGTCTCGAAAAACCACGAAACGATCTGACGCTTGGAAAAAAAAAGTTATTAAGCAGAAACCGATTGATGCTCTGACGAGTGATAAAATATTAATTTTTTCTAGCACTTCATTGGTTGTCCAATTCTACGCAATTTTGTTTTAATGTTCTCTTAATGTGTCTAAATCATTTATCTATGCTGCTTGGCCACTTCGCAAGAGTTTTGAGGGATAAATTGAGGCTTCTTTTGTACATAATAAGAGAAAGTTAAAAATTTTGTATATAATTCGACCGTCAGAAGCAGTGATGCTGTGAAAAATGAAATTTTCATCAACCTTCAGGACATCAATTGGTTTTTGCTTAATAACTTTTTCCACAAGCATCAGATCGTTTCGCGGACTTTGTTTCCTTGACAAATTTCTTATAAAAATCAGACATCTGTTTATTTTTAGGAGGTAACGGGCGACTCATGGAAGAATTAATTTGCAAAATTCAATTTCCCCATACGAAATCCCATGTAAACTTTAAACCGTGGGCGCAAAAATATAGTTTCATCGATCGAGCTAAAAATTTCCATAGTTTGGTAGCTAAATGGGACCCATAAAGTTACTCGGAGCAAAATTTTATTTTTTTCGTATAACCATGTCCCACTCTATTGATCATAGGAAAGGCCGATAATAGTAGGTACTAAAAAAGTGGTGATTTTAAATGCTTTTGTTCGGACAAAACCTTAAAATCTACCAACAAAATCTAACATCCAGACAAGTATGGACGCTGCTGTCGTATGTTTTGTTAATTTTTATGACATTAGACGTACTAACGTAAATCCAATTTGCCTTCAAATACCCTACATAATCGTACTAATAATAAAGTGTAATTATGAAATGAATAAAAACTTGATTTCTTAGGAAAGTTGTGGGGTGTCGGTTTTACCCTCAGTGTCGGTTTTACCCATAATTGCCCTACGTCTTCAACCCCCATTTCTTTAAACATATTAAATTTCAAAATTCCTCAGCCGCGTTCCAACAAAACTATGCGGTTTTTTAGACACAACCACAAAATTTGTCTAGTTTTAGGAACCAAGACCATCTTTCCGGAAATTACCGTAGTTCCGGATATATTGTTGAGAGTACTGAGGTAACCCACTATTCCGAAAAACAAAGAATATTCATACCGGTTTTCAAATCCGTCTTGCGACACATAAAACTTTATGATTTGGTGAAACAAATGCATTGGAAATCATTCTGGGGGTTTTTGGTCGAAATGGCCGTACTGCAGGGTACTCCGGGAACTTGGTTCCTCCGGAAAGAGGACACTTTTCGACCGGTTATAAAAACCGTCTTGCTGTAAGTCAAACTTCATGATTCCGCAAAACAAGTTCACTGGAGGACATTTTGAAGGTTTTTTTTGTCGATTTGGCCACACCTTAGGATATTCTGGGAACTTGCTTCCTCCGGCAAAAAGATCACTTTTCGACCGGTTATAAAACCCATCTTGCTGTAAGTCAAACTTCATTATTTTACAAAACAAGTGCACTGGAGGACATTTTGAAGCTTTTTTAATAGAATTAGCCATACCACGGGTATTCCGGGAACCGGAAACAACTTGTTGTTTTATTGTTTTATTGTTTTATTGTTTTATTGTTTTATTGTTTTATTGTTTTATTGTTTTATTGTTTTATTGTTTTATTGTTTTATTGTTTTATTGTTTTATTGTTTTATTGTTTTATTGTTTTATTGTTTTATTGTTTTATTGTTTTATTGTTTTATTGTTTTATTGTTTTATTGTTTTATTGTTTTATTGTTTTATTGTTTTATTGTTTTATTGTTTTATTGTTTTATTGTTTTATTGTTTTATTGTTTTATTGTTTTATTGTTTTATTGTTTTATTGTTTTATTGTTTTATTGTTTTATTGTTTTATTGTTTTATTGTTTTATTGTTTTATTGTTTTATTGTTTTATTGTTTTATTGTTTTATTGTTTTATTGTTTTATTGTTTTATTGTTTTATTGTTTTATTGTTTTATTGTTTTATTGTTTTATTGTTTTATTGTTTTATTGTTTTATTGTTTTATTGCTTTATTGTTTTATTGTTTTATTGTTTTCTTGTTCCTTTTTGTTCTCTTGTTTTATTGTTTTATTGTTTTCTTGTTTCATTGTTTTATCGTTTTATTGTTTTATTGTTTCATTGTTTTATTGTTTTCTTGTTTTCTTGTTCCTTTTTGTTCTCTTGTTTTATTTTTTTATTGTTTTATTGTTCTAATGTCTTATTGTTTTATTGTTTTATTGTTTTATTGTTTTTTGCCTTATTACTTTGTTGCTTTATTGTTTTATTTGGAGTAGGGAAAAGCCCCCCTGGAGCTTGGTTTCATTCAAACCCTTTCTCCAGCAGGCATAAAACCTCCTCATCTTTTGCACCAACAGATTACAAACATCCGAATGATACATTACACAGCTTATTTCTACAACTAACACTAAAACAATAATTTTGCTACTGAATAACTAAAATAGTGACAAGGAATTAACAAACAATCGCTTAGTGATGGTATGGCTCATTTTGGCCATAATTGGTTCTAGAAATAGGAAGACGAAAGAATGGATGGCATCGAAGGCTACGACGACGGATGTCGAAATTCTATAACTGGAGAAGATCAGGGCAGGCAATTCGTGATTGGAGAAGATGAAAGTTGCTTTGAAAACATACCGACGAACAGATCGAGATAGAGATCGATTAGCCTGCAGCGATCTGGGTTGGACGGGAGATTTAGCGAATCTCTCCATCGAAGCTGCCGAAGTGCAAATCGGACAAATTTGCGTTGGATAGCTTCGATGAGTTGGATATCATTTTAGTGATAAGGTGCCCAAACAAAAGCTGAATATTCAAGCGTAGAACGAACCACAGCACAATATAACGCTTTTAAGCAGTATACATGAACGAATTGCCTTGTAACACGAAAAATAAATCCTGAAAGTTTGGAAGCTTTGGAAATGGTGTAATATGTGATCTTCAAAATTCAGTTTCGAATCTAGCAGAATTCTCAAGTCCTACATGGATGATTCACGAACACTCTGAGAAATATTGTAGTCGAATTTGATCATGGAATGTTTGCGGGTGAAAGAGATGTCTGAGCATTTAGGAGCATTCAGTTGCATCCTATTGACATGACACCAATTAATGAATATATCGAACTGGTACTGTAAGAATTCAGCATCAGTGGATGTTTTAATAAGGTGGAATAGTTTGAAGTCATCGGCAAATAATAATTACATACATTTTATCGAGAAATTCAAGTCGTTGAGGTAGAGCAAGAATATGAAAGGTCTAAGAGGACTTCCCTGAAGAACCCCAGAGCTGGCAGCAAATGGAGAGGCCGTGCAGTCTCCAATTTTTACAACCATTTTACGTCCAGATAGATAGGAGTGAAGCCAATTAAAAAAGAGCCGCCGAATCCAAGCCTGTCCAGTTTAAAAACAGTTATCTGATGGTTGATCTTGTCAAAGGCTGCCGAAAAGTCGGTATATATGACGTGTACTTGTAGTTTTGCTCGCAAGGAACCGATGATGAAGGATGTGTACGATATTAAGTTAGTAGAAGTTCATTGTTTAGGCATGAAACCGTGTTGGGTCTCGGATATATAATCGGGGCAGTTATGGGTGATGAAATCCAGAACAATCTTTTCAAATAGCTTAGATACTGCACATAAAGGAGCTATTCCGCGATATTTCGCGACAATGCTTTTGTCTCCTTTTTTGAAAACGGGGAAGATATGAGATTTTTTTCCATAAGTCCCGAAAAGTTCCTGGATGAAGAGAAATATTGAATAGAATTGATAAAGGAACCTGGAAACTGAGCGCATGCTGAACTAATTGTAGTAGTCGTAATGACAGGATGACAACCAATGGGAGGGCGTAGAGGAGCGAGGCAGCCTCAGAGATTTGCTGACTTGGTCTATCGCCGAAATTTCATATAATTTTACAAACAAACTTAAAAATTCTTGTGATTAAGCCAGGAGCATCCGAACAAGTTTGTATTTGGAATGGGATTTTTGGAGCCGATTCGATTGAGTGGTGTTCCGATAAAAAAAAGTCAATTTTTGTGCTGGTCTAATATCCAATCTATGTATGAAAGGTGTGAGAGTTGGAAAGAAATGTTAGTGCGGGTGATAACACAAATTCATGGGGTGGTGGTTTTATCAAGATTCTGATAAAGCCCGCCTAAAGGCAAAGGGTTGGGAGCTAGGGGGCTAAAAATCGAAATTACATTACCACTGGTGCGAAATATGTTATCTTCGAATGCAACTTCCCGTCCCGCTCATATCACGGTATGTTTCAGTATTGTATTGTTCGCTATTGCAGCAGAATTGCTTCTATTTTCCACCACTTCACGAGGAACGTGTTTTGATTCAAATGAAAGGGATCAACTTCTAATGCATATAATGCAATTCGTATTTGTCTCCTCGGATCGAATTTATATTTTTCCAATATAAAAGTGATAAGTCATCCCTGCACAATACATGCGAACGTACCAGAACAACACTTCTATACTTGCATATCAATTTCCTGTACGCGAGACATATTGACATTCAGAAGCATGTTCCGTATCGGGAAAAATGGATTGATAGCACTACGACCGGATCCCGGCGTGTGCGTACGTGTAGATAAATCCTACTGTGATTGGATTTGGAAGCCGATTTTGTTATTTCAAACGAAAAATTACTCCGATTATTGTCATAAACCAACTAACCAACAAAAAAGCTTTCAAAGTACTCCCTTGATGCTAATAATCCGAAGCCACAAAAACCACATGGACTACCAGATGGAGAAACAACAAAGTGCAAAGCATTCCCGCAGCCGACCATAAAAGCACTCGTCCGTCATTAGGAGATCAAAATGTCGTCCTGGGCGGCAGGATGAACACGAGCGGACAGGTATTTCCCCTATCCACTCAGGATCTGTAAATGTTTTCCCAAAACTGTAACCATCGCCAGTGTGGATTCAATCAATTTTGAAATCCGATAATGCGTTACAAATCCCAGCGGAGATTAGCTTGCCACCGAGGAATGTATTGAGTAGTACGGTGACGGCACAACGTGTCCGGTGTCGTCTCTTTGTCTGCAGATCGACGCTGAATGGGATTACGGCAGTGGGACGACGGAGGTGGTTTCTTCCGGTTCGTTGCGAATCTTCTCATTTTCACGAGCCAATTGAGAGTGCTATTATGGTACCTATCAAGAAATATAACCGAATGTAATAAAATCTTTATTCGTCCATTATTGTCGGCGTAACCGAGCCGGAAACAATAATTTCTCGCTCGCTGTTGTGATGGCTTGTAATGGCACATATGTCGTTAGGGAATCGGAGTTACCTTTCCGTTGAATTATTTCATCGTTACTCTACTTCGTTTTACGTTTTAAGAGAAGCATTTGAAGAGTGCTCATTGATGATCTTCAATGAATTTCGAAATATGATATAATTGATCGTCAAATTTCATATTAATCAATTTTACAGCATCGAATGATGTTACGAAATATGAAATTATGGATCATGATTCTGAATCCAATTAACCTTCCGGCAGTCGCGCTGGTGCACTGAGTGCACGCTGCTCTGATAAACTAGCGAATCGTCTTTGGGCACCTGCGGCTGCTCGTTCAGTGGGCCATATGCGCGACTTCCGGAGGGTTAATATACAGGTTCGAGGAGTTTTCTAGGAAAGTATTTTACGCTCAGACTCCAAAACTGTGCATTGAAATGCATTACCTGCATGAAAATCCGTGATTTAGTATAGTCTTGGCATTGTTGTAATATGGATTATGCTAAAAAAAGTTTGGAGAAAACCCCCTGGAATTTTCGTCGTTCAATTTTATACAAATCTCTAACTGAAACCTTAAAAAGTCCTTCCAAAATTTGTTTCGAAAGATCCAATATTAGAAAACTTATAGTTTGAATTGTACCGGTGATCCCCCAATTAGCAACAATACAACGATTCGTTACATGAGTATGAGAACAAATCAAATCAGAAACTTAATTTTTTACTGGGAGTGGTCCTATGCATACAGCCACATTGTGAAAGTCTATATCAGTATATACATATTGATAAGACTAAGATGCATTTTCAATGTACATTTTATTCCTATATGTTTTAGATTATTATCCTATGCGATTGTTCCTTCAAACAGTAGCTATTTCTCTACCAATTTTCCCAGTGCGCTGCAAGAAACCACCCTTACCCAAGCCAATCAACTACATGCCAATATCGAAGGAAAGTTGAAGTTTATTTAGTTAAAATAGTCTCGGGATGCAATTATTTTCCAAATTAAACTGGGCTTAATTTATGTAAATTGATGTTTAATAATTCATGGTCCTTCAGCCGCCCCAACCCCGCTAAACCCACCACCTCCCCGAAGGAACGATGCAAAGACAGGCGGGAGTTTCGTCATTGAGCCAGTCTAGCATCATCATCTCACCGCCGGATCCGGAACCGGGTGATAATTGGTAGTTTAACGAAGAGTAGACAAGCATCGCTTCACTATTCATGACATTCCGACGGAAAGCGAAGATTAAGATCCTATGAAACCCCAAGGGCAACATACTCGACTTCCGAAGAGGTGCAAAAACTTTCAATTTACCGTTTAAAACTATACCCGTCTAGCTAATTATCTCGTTACAAATGTGCAAATATAGCCTACTGTTCTTTAGGCAAACCGGTTGGCGTGTGGTTTCCTGGCTCGTAAATGCGAACTAATTGTGACATCGCTCGGGGGTACGCTGTTAATCCCTTGATTAAGTTGATATGGTAGAAGTGCAGAAGGCTATTGTGTAGTGCCCTGGTAATAGTTTTTCCCCCCACTGCTGCCAGGATGGTACGAGATTATCATTATTCATAGCATAATTTAATATTTATTACTCCTCGCGCTGAGCTGATAATTCTGGGTAGCCGAATCGTACCACAATGACCTGTACCTATGAAGGGGGACCGTGAAGCGAGAAAGAGAGCCGGAGCGTACTGTGGTCTATAATGGGCGTATTGTGGAAGTAGAAAGCCAATAACCTTGCTTTCGAATACCATTAAAATTGATGAAATGTTTTAATGTTTAGTTAAGTAGTTGCTAGGGGATCCGGGAAAGCAGACTAGATCACGTAGATTAGACTGCTTACTAAACGAGGCGAGTTTTGTAAACTGGTCCACACCGAGTGGATAACAAATCAGCATCGCACGTTTGTATAGGATTTAGCGGCAACTTGCATAAAGAAAAGCCTCTTCCACGTTTTCGCCGGTAGGTGACGCTGTATACATCAGGTTGTAACGGAAATATAAATCTTGCCTGTGATGGAGTCATATTGTACAAAACGTGCCAGTTAAATTAGGCAAAACTACAACTTCAATGGTAGATTCAATTTTCGGTGGTATTATTCATTAGTGAATCAAATCCAGATAGATCTTGTGAAAAGGAAATTCGACAAAAATGTTACCATTTGAAGTTATTAGCCGGTTTGGTTTCCAAAAGTTTTTGCGGGCGACATAGCAATGAAATCGCTATGTAAAAATGTATATGTCCTCGCTTTGAATTTTTTCTAGTCGTGCTTCCATCTATTCTGGTTTGAAAATGTGTCAAAAGCTGCGATCGGTTCATGCGTTGAAACGCAAACTGTTTACGCGTTCAATACGTCGTTCGAAATCCGTGCGTCTTTGGAGTCTTCTACGGTTTTCTGAAGACTACTTTAAATCTGTTGAGAATTTGAAAGATCAGGGCTCGACTGGTGCAGTAGAAAGCGTTGCTGAATCGTTGGTGAGATCATGATAAAAGAGTTTCCTAAGGGTATATCAACACCAAAGCTACTTAGAGGAATTCGATTGCCCATGTCCTTATACAAGTTTTGGATCTATATTTTTCGTATTGCCCCACAAGGTTCGGAGGAAGACATTACTGCTTTAATCCAGGAATGTGTACCAGGTATGCACCCAATTGGGAAGAAACTTGTAAAAAGAGCACGGATTTTTCAACTTTTGCGCTCGTCTTAGAAGAACGTTTTCGTTCACTGAATTTTTGGGACTGAGTGCATTAAAAGTCCTTTGAATCGATTTGAAATCCCCATCTCAGTTAGTGGCAAGAACATCTCATCTTCTGCAGACGCTGATGGATTTAGAGATCCGAATCCTATACCAGTTAAGTCAATGCATTTTGATCAAATTAAAAAAAAAAACTCACCTAGATTCCATCTTCAATAGTATTTAATCGGATTGTGCTACATCAGCCGTCTCAGAACCAACAGATATCGAATTCTTTTCAACTCAACCTGGAGCCATCGAACCTCCATGCTAGCTCAGTATTTGGTTTCAGAAAGCTAATAACGATTCCGCGCTCCATATCCAAGAACATCTAACCTTGTGTGATATAAATCCCCCAGCAACAGTTATAGACACATCGTCTGGATTTGTTTCGTTATCAAAGTCATTGTGCTACCAAACTGTCCGTGGCTTGCACTCCAAAATCACTGCATTTTACTAGGTATTAGGAATTCTCCATATGATTGTATTATCTTGACCGAGACGTGGTAAGACTATAGTCGACAATAGTTGGTTGCTCTGTCCAACTTTTTGGATCGGACTGTTCTGTTTACCGTATCGATAGATCTTCAGCAAATAGTATCAAGATTGCGGGTGGTGGCGTTCTTATCGCAGTGAGACGCTCGTTTGAATCCAACTTGATGATTAATGCCATAGATGACCGACTTGAATATTCGTAAGTTTATTAATGTAGAATTCATTTAACCGCTGCGTAACTTTTTAGCGTTAAAAACTTCCAGTATACTTAACACAATGAATTGATGGGTCAGGCCATTTTGTCGTAAATATGTTCAGCAATGTACCGTGCAAGACCCATCTACCGATCAATTAACAGCGATTTCGACTTCCAACGCTCTTTAAAAAACAATGTTAAAAGGCATTTCAATTCGATCTTCGTTTTCAACTAGAATATTTAATCAACTATCAAGAAAAAATACACAACTTTGTAAATGAATTGGAAGACAGTGCAAAATAGCCGAAAAGCCCAATAATTCTAGAGTGCCATTCACCGATCACTACAAGTAATAGATATCCATTTGCCGAAAAGTCTAGGTTTATAATTTTTTATTACCGACAAATTAGGTCCAAACATGTGTTGCAGACTTTGTTCATTCGGTTTCGATATAATTCACTTAGAAATATTAATATCCTTACACAGTTTTATTAACAGTTGACTTTGAGTTAAGAGAAAAAAGCGGTAAAATGGCAACGGATTTAATACAGCATTCAAATTGCACGGTAGTATTAAAATTTGGAATATGTATAACATGTAGTAACGAAAAAACTATATTTTGGATAATCCTTCGATAACTACTCAGGACTTGTGAAAATTTTCAGCTCATCTCGGAAAGAGCAGTCAATATGTCAACCAATCGAACGCTTAAATGATGGAATGTTTCAAATATAGGTCCGGTATAGAATTGTTTCCATTGTCATTCTTATTCGGCTGATTGGGGCAAACGGGGGTTGTACAATACCGAGACGGAAATATTTGTGAGCTGTACACGGCAGGTGTATGAATCAGTTTGTGACGTTACGTGCGACTAGCAGAGATCATCGTTTTCATTTCCGATGGGTAGAAGGTAGCATTCACACAAAAGAGGACAGCAGGTCCGGCAGGGGCTTTAGCTGATAGTACAAGGGTCGGACGGTCCATTCCTGATTTTACGCCGATTTGGCTCTGAACACTGCTTCCCATGAGGGATAGTGTCAACCCTAGTATGACCTCCTTTCTTACATAGATAACCATGGGATCACAAGAAGTGACTACATACAGCTAGTGGAGATAATGCCCCGAAGTTGAGACCCAATTAACTGGCGAAGAAAACAAGAAACGCACACATACGGAGCAGGTACGGCGGATCCGTTCGCCAGAGGTGGTTCGATGAGGTCACCACCACAACCAGCAGCTGAAGTTATTTAGCAAGAGTAGGAGGACGAGAAGCAGCAGCAGCAGCATCATGAACAGCAGCAGCTTGGGATGAGTACACTCCACAGAAGCCAAAAATCGTGGCAGCGAAGTGCTTGATAGAAGAACTCCGCAAATTTGTAAACGCGAGAAACAATGTTCACAAGGCCATTAAGGAGATGGTTCTCAGAATCCGTAAGGCACTAGTGTCTACCGTGAAGGAGTATGACACGGCAACGCGGAGGGCTGGGCAAGCATTGGCGTCGGTTAAGGCTACTATCTTCCTAGCCCCTCCGAAATAGGGATGGAGAAGCTGATTGGAGTGGAGAACACGCCAGTTTCCGTGACTCCAAGGAGGAAAAGAATTACGCCAGGAGACGGAAGGCGGGCCAAAGAAGCTGGCGCGCGAGGACGCTACCATTGCCGAAGGGAAGGACACTATCCAACTGGGAGAAAACTGGAGTACCGTTGTAGGTCGAAAAGAGAAACACGGGAAACAGCAAAAGCGGAAGGAAGAGCAATAAGGGAAGCAGTTGGGAAGCCAGTGACGCAACAACGCTGCTCAAAGAGGTCAGAATGGACCCGGAGCAGAGAGATTTGGGGAAAACGCGGTAAGAATCAGGCGTACCCAAAACGGAGAGATGCTCTTCGAATTGAAGAAGGATCCCATTATTAACAGCTCGACCTTGCAGGAGACTATTACCAAATCAATGGGTGAAAAAGCAGAAGTTAATGCCTTAAATCCGGAGATAGTGATTGTATGCAGGGGACTGGATGATATCAAAACGAAAGACGAGCCGAAAGCAGCAGTTTAACCTGGGCGAGGCGCACATAACGATTTGGTTTGAGAAGGGATATGGAGGCACTCAGATAGCGATGATTCTTTTACCGGTAACCACTGCCAACAAGGTGCTGGAGGTAGGCAAAGTTGCGGTTGGATAGCCAAGATACCTATTAAGAGCCACCTAACGCGTGAATAAACAAGCGGAGAAATGCTTCAAGTATTTGGGCTTTGAACATTTGGAAGGGGCTTGCAACGAACTGGATAGATCCAGGATGTGGTGGAAATGCTGTGAGCCATCTTGCGATAAACTGCACATAGAGGCCGAAGTGTATGCTTTGAACTCCAGCGGACGGAAACAACCATCAGATGGGTGGCTTCAAACGTCCTGCTTACAAGAAGAATGGTAATGATAATGGTGATAATCCAGCTAAAACTGAATCACCATATCAGCCATATCAAGTCCCTCCTCATAACGCTAACTGGGTGGTGAATGGATCGGGAACGGCTGTGATACTCTTTATGGGCAGAGTACACATTCAAGAAGTGTTAGAACGCTCATCCGAGGGCTTCGTGATCGTCAAAATCATCGGCGTATTCGTGTGTAACTGTTACGCTCTTCCAAAGTGGACAGTGGAGCAGTTCAGCCTAATGCTGGAGCAGTTAACCGAGCTATTGATCGGTCGGAAGGCGGTAGTCATTTGTGGTGATTTCAACGCCTGGGCTGTGGAATGGGGCAGTAGAGTAACCGAAACCAAAGGGTGTAACTTGCAGGAAGCTCTAGCGGAGTTATATGTACGATTGTGGAATGGAGATTCCGTTGGCGTGAGGCGTCTATCATCGACGTCATTGAGGGCGACCATGGATTGGAGAATATGCGAAACTTATACGCATAGCGACCACCAGGCAATTCGCTACCAACAGATCAACAGATCGTCTGGTGGTCGCTATGCTGCAGGACGGAGAGGGATAATCGATGAGCGAAAGTGGAAAACGAAAGCCTTCAGCAAAGACCTATTTATTGAGGAACTTCGACTGAACTGCGGGAAAGAGAACGTGGATGCGGCTGATCTAACAAGAAGGATTGTAACGGCTTGTGACGCCACAATGCCGCGAAATCTGGAACCACGCAATAGACGGTGTTCAACTTGTCTAGACAGTGCTGAGCTCCATCACGGTACTGATGGCAAACCTACTAGACAAAAGAGAATGAAACGGTTGCCAGTTAAAATACTTATTGAGTTACGGTTCTCACTCCAATGAATTGACAACAGTAAGGTGGTTCTCTTCTGAATCGCTAACTCATTGGAATCTTTACTGAGAGGAATGAAAACTGACCATCCTTTTATTTACAATATAAATACGGTTATGATGGTCATTTTATTACAAACAACGAGCTAGTATTATCAAACAGGCAGTTTCACACAAATAGCTTTGCATAAAAGAAACAGAAAGGTGGAGGAAAAATCAACAAAGCACCGTATGCTGCCTGAATACAATAGACTGATAATATTTCATTTACCATACCAATACAAAATAAATGGTACTCAATCTGTCTATCACTTGAATGCGCTTTCTCTCACACGGCTTCTGTGAGAGATAGTTATCTGAAACACTATGCGAGGAAAATGGAAATGAAATAATGGTTATTTTTGTGGTGATACGGTTATTTCATATTTACCATCACAATTCAAAGACCATCGTGAGCTTGCACAGTGCTGGTCTTAGAGCCAGATGGCGGGCTCAGAGAGCAATATCAGAGCCAGATAGATAGGAGCGTAAGGCAGCGCTTCGATAAGCTAGGTCCTCTTGAAAACGGGAGATCAAGCTTAGCAAGTCAGATTGCCACAAGGAGCTGTGGCGAGAAGTAGACCTCAATCCCTGGGGCGACGCGTACCGAGTCATGATGGCGAAAATGAAGGGTCCGTCGACGGTAGCCAAAATGTACTCGGGTAAGCTGAAGATATTCGTTGAGGGTCACTTCCTTCCTTCTTCGCACGATTCAACTATCTGGCCACCGACACCGTACGGCGAAGAAGAAGGAGCACACATGGACGATCAGCAAGTGACTAACGATAAGCTCAGAATCGAAGCGCCTGAAATCAACGAAGCCCCCGGTCCGGATGGAATATCAAACGTGGTGCTGAATACCGCGATCCTGGCCTCCAGATATGTTCAGGATGGTGCTGCAGAAGTGTTGAAATGAAAAATGAAGGCAACTTTCCCGAAATGTGGAAGGTACAGAACCTGGTGCTGCTGCCAAAGCCACCAGGCAAACCGGCCTCGTATAGGCCCATATGTCTGCTGGATATACTCGGAAAACTCCTGAAAAGAATCATCCTGAACAAGCCGACGAAATGCACGGAGGGTGAGCGCGGACTAGATTTCGAAAAGGAGTATCGACAGTGGATGCAATTCGGACAGTGCTCCCGAGTGCTGAGAAGGCATCTAAACAGAAGCGAAAAGGAGATCGATACTGCGCTGTGATCACGATAGATGTGACTACCGCATTTAACAGCGCCAGATGGGAAGCCATCGCTATAGCGCTACACAGAATGAGGGTTCCCGATTATGTATGCCAGATTCTGAGGACGTACTTCCAGAGCAGAGTGCTGCTGTACGAAGCGAACGAAGGGCAGAAATCAATGCGAGTCACAACGTGCGTTCCTCAGGGCTCTATTCTCGGTTCAAATACTTTTAACGGGATGTACGATGGGGTCTTAACATTGCGGCTGCCCAGGATAGTGAAAATCGTAGGTTTCACGGACGACATGTCACTAACTGAAACTGATGAGACACTTGAAGAAGTGGAGGTGTCAGTGACGGAGACAATAGACGCGATCGAGAGCTGAATGAACGGGTTCAAGCTGCAAATAGCCCACCACACGACGGGGGTGTTGTTAGTCAGCAACTGCAAACAGTCAGCAACTATCAGCTAATGCCGACATCGTTATTGCAACGAAGTGTGCACGTTATTGCATCGAAGTGTGGGAGTGATCATCGACGACCGGTTGAGCTTAAACAACCACGTCAACTACGCCTGCAAAAAGTCGATGAAGGCTACGAACGCAATAGTGAGAATTATGCCAACCGTCGGCGTTCAGACAGGAAGCATGAGACGTCTGCTGTCTACTGTTTCGTCATCGATACTGCGATATGGGGTGCTGCGCTAAAAACCGTGCGGAACCGTAAATAGCTGAATAGGACATTCCGACTGATGGCCGTATGAGTCGCTAGTGCGTACAGAACAATATTGTCGGAGGCAATAAGCGTTATCGCCCCATCTGCTTCACTCTGGCGGAGGACATCGAGTGTTACGATCAGAGAATCAACAGAAACTTGAGGAAGATAGAATGAATCGATTCGTTGGCGAGGTGGCTGCAGGAATGGGACAGTTCAGAAAATGGAAGGTGGACCTACCGACTTATCCCAAACATTTCGACGTGGGTCAATAAAAAGTATGGAGAGGTGAACTTCCGCCTAATACAGCTCCTGCCAGGCCACGGCTGCTTCAGAAAGTATTTCCATCGATTCCGGCACGCAATGTCACCGTTGTGCTTAGACTGTGAGAACGCTGAGGAGCATCTGTTCTTTGAATGGCAGAGGTTCGAAGCGACACGCAGAGAGTCGTCAACAGAATGACAAGCGTTGTAAACACGTAGATCGCGGTCAACAGATTGATGGCGCAGATCATGACTGCCTTACAGTAGAAACGGCGTGATGAACAGCAAGTAACGGTTTCGGGAGAGCAGTCACCACCGGGAAACTCTCCGCCAGAGTCGGCTAGATTCATCGTCGGGAACTAGTCGAGTAGACCGCGCTAAAGCATCCTACCGTTTGACCCTAGAGAAATATAGTGAATACCAATAAGAATCGGGTCGGGAAAATTTATTTCATCGGGAAACTTTTTGGCGGTGTAAGCTAGATTCACCGCCGAAGACGACGTCGCGTGTCGTATGGGCACCAGTTCTGCTCCACCGGAATCGCCGAACTGACCTCGACACCTGGTTGCTTGGCTCGGTTTCGGGAGAACTTCTCTCGCTGGAGAATTCTACGTTGGAGTGACTATTGGTATCTTCCAGAAACTTGAAAAAATTGCTTCATTCGAATTAACCTCCTGAAGTGTATGTTGTTCAATAAAACTTGAATTGCTTAAAATATTCGTTCTCCTGAGTTGAATAATAGATAAAGTATATAGCTAAAAAGTAGTTGTATATTACCCATTTTAGATCACCGTTAAGTCTGGCAAATCTTAATTCAGGTTCAATCACCACATGTTAGTTTTAATACAACAAATAAACTTCTTTATGAATAGATGCACCTTTTTGCTAAATTTAATTTTAGCTTATAATTTCGGCAGAATTAGCAGTTAAGGCTTAAATCCCTTACAGAGTTTGCTAAAATCCAGTTCTGTTAGTACAGTAATGTTTCGATTATATCACTATGCGTTTATATCAATACTCGTTTATATCACCCTCGAATATATCATGGTTTTATCTCGATTATATCACGCTTTTTGAAAAAACAAATAAGGCACACTACGTTTTGATCCAATTAAGCCACATGTTGTGTTCTGGCACTTTTAGGGTTTTTTACAATTGATTTGCTTATTTACATATAGGGCAATGAGCCTATTATTAGGTTTCGGACTATTTCGTTAAGGTTTATATATGATGAGGTCGGTTAAAAAGTCGAACTTTTTTATTCTTTTATCTTAAAGTATAGTTTTTAAGGAAGTATCTGAAATTTTTATAGAGGTATAAGTAGTAGAAGCAAAGTTATAGCGCTGTTTATCTTGTTCCTTTAAGTTAAGGGCGTGGCGCGAAACTTTAAACGTGAATAATCTCGAAATCATGTTTTACCAAGACGTTGTTGCAATGACTAGGATTGCCGAAATATTCTTTGACCGATTTCAATTTTAGTTTTTAATTCTTCGTAACTTATTTGCCGTGTCCTTAAGGGACAATCTGGAGGGACCGTTTGGTGTAGCAGGTAAACAAATCGACTTCTTTTTTAAATTGTTAGTTATCCGCAAGAAAATCTAACAAAATAATGAGAAAAATAAATTACGCAAGATATAGGTATGCCGAGATATGCATTTTCTCTTGTATCGATGTGAATACTTTTCTTTTGAAAGGACGACATCAACAATTGGTGATGAGACTATTTCTATGGATGTTGAAACAACGAGAACTGAATCGTAATCTCTTTGAATACACTGATTTTAATAGTCAAGATATTTGTCCAAAACCTTAATGTGGCAGATTCCTTTAAGTTTAGTTTTGGGTGGTTCAACTATTTTAAGAAACGGTATGTGCTACGTAAGGTGAAGCTGTGTGGGGAAAAATTATCCACTGATGCCATACCGTTTTACCCAATGCGTTGAACAAAGTTGGCAGACGCTGCCAACGGCTTCAAATGGGTATTGTGATTATAGAAGCATGGCAAAAATAGGCCCATTACCCTACTATGATTTATTCTTTTGACTAACTTGACCTTTTCATTACTTTTTGTTTATAGAAATACATGGATTAATGCTTGAATGCAATTTTTTGGTTTGTTTTGAATATATCACGCTTCAAATATATCACGCTAAAATACAGACCGACCGTGATATAATCGAAACATTACTGTATCTAGATTTCGCTATGGAAGTAGTGTGTGCTGATTTTCTTCCCTCCTTTGATAAGAAAATAGTTTGGAAGATAATAATAATTTTAGATAAAATGAATAAAACTGTCAACTTGATTGCATGATTTGTTTGTTTTATTTTATAGTTTCCAAGAAGGGTAAATTGTTACAACTTGATACCGGACAACTACGCGGACTCGCACTTTTCACTACATTTAACGGTAGGAGAATTGTGGGAAAAACCGACACTGTGGGTAAAACCGACACCCCACAACATTTCCTAGAAATCAAATTTTTATTCATTTCATAATGATACATTATTATTAGTACGTTTATTTAGAGCATTTGAAGAAAAATTGGATTTACGTTGGTACGCCGAATGTCATAAAAATAAACAAAACATACGACAGCAGCGTTCATACTCGTCTGGATGTTAAATTTCGTTGGTAGATTTTAAGGTTTTAACCGAACAAAAACTTTTCAAATCACCACATTTTTCAGTAACTATTATTATCGGCCTGTCCTATGATCAACTAGGTGCATTGAAGACGAGTTTGAGAAATTCAATATTTTTAATCGCTTTTATAAAAAAATGTGCGCTGTTTGGGTAAAACCGACACCCTATGGTTAGGGTAAAACCGACACGCTGTTAAGATGGTTGTGTATACTTGCGATTCATTTCAAAATACTGGGGATCTTTGTGACACTTCAATTAGCCTATTAGAACACTATAGTATCAACAGAAATATACAGAAATACTTTTATTGTGTTTATTTCTTGTAAGTCTCTTTAAAAATCAAAAATTGGAATTTTTGCTTATCTGATTCTATCGAAGCTGTTGCTATTTCTGCAAAAAGCTCATCAAACCGAATTTCCAGTGTTCTCTTGGTTTGTCATAGACGAACTTTATCACAATGAGACAATGATCTTATGTATACCCCAATAGATCGTTGATGATCAGAGTCCGAAAAATCAAATCTGAAAAAGATAGTTTTACTAAGAAGTGTGTGTGTCACTTATAAGTGAATGAATCCAATTAGCAGAACGTAGAACGCTTGCAAATATTCTCTTACGAAATAATATGACACTGGAGGTTGCAATGATGTGCGCAAGGATTATTTGGAAATACTCATCAATAAATAATCCTATAGCATAAAATACTCTTATTTATAGTACTACGCTTTCGAACTTTCTTCCCCTCACTACATGATGAAGCAATAAAAAGCACATATTTGCATCATACATACTCACACTTTATTAATCACGCATATATCTCATTTTTAATAAAGATAAAGGTTTTAATAAAGTGGAGAGAAAATAAATTAAAGGGGTGTCGATCTTACCCCTATAGGGTGTCGGTTTTACCCGCAGTGCCTACAAAAAGTCACTTTGTTTTCCAAGTATTACAACCAATAATTTTTAATGAAATTAATTTTTTGAAGCGCTGAAAAAATTAAGTCTTGTTAAGAATTTTCTGAAGAAGAATTCTGCATAAAAACTATATTTTTATTGGTTTTGTGGCAACTTAGAAAAATTGTTAAGCTTAAGGTGTCGGTTTTAACCATAATTCCCCTACACTTCAACTACAAGAGAGCATTTGGGTCGTTTTCTGCGGTCTCCAGGAGAATTTCACTGTGCGGGCGGACTGTCAACCCTACCGTTGGTCTCTGGGCAAATTCACAAAATTAAGCAAAATAGCGGACTAAATTAACTCAAGGACATCACATAATTATAGAAAACAGCTTAATTAGACAGACCTTACATTTATTCAAACAGAAAACAAAAATACTTGCGCATAGTAAACTTTTTTCACTTTTTGGACGTAAAGAAACTCGTTGCGGCTGGGACGAACGTTGGTCGACTTACTGCTTCAGTGGCTTCCGGGGACTATGGCGACGATCAGGAACAATTTTCAGACCGGGTACTTACGTCGGTCGAGAATCCAGTTTGTACGAGGTCTTGGCCGTGTAGCGTGTGGCCTACGTTTATATTATGGTCCAGGAATGGTGCACTTTCGCGAGCTACTTCGCGCTTTTTTCACCAACTAGCTTGGCATCAGTGGACCAACAGTGCACTCGTGTCGCTTGTGGTTTTTTTTCTGCCCTTTGCCAGCGGAACATTACACTTTGACCCACTTTTGCTTGATTTGGCCAGTAACAAATGTCCGTATTGGGTTTTTGGCGAATCGCGGACGTTTCACTGTACCGAGCAGAACAGGTGGAACGCACTATCCCAATCGGGTGAAGGGATTTCACTCCTCGGAACTGATTTCACTAATTAAGCTCCTTTTCGACGCGGGAAACCCTTTTTATCTCCCCCGTGCCCCCGGAAACTATCTCCACTCGCGATCGATGACCTCTTCTCGTATACAGCGTAGCAGAGGAAAACATGTATGGGTTGGTGCCCCGATAAAAAGTTTATTTGAATTTTTAGATCAGATTGGTTGCATGCATAACCTTTACATTGTATAATTTTCACAAAATAAATAAATGAACAAAAAATGTAAATAAACTATCTGACATATAATATAAATAATTGAGTAAATAAATAGTGCAAATAAATAAATAAAGAAATAAATAAATAAATAAATAAATAAATAAATAAATAAATAAATAAATAAGTAAATAAATAAATAAATAAATAAATAAATAAATAAATAAATAAATAAATAAATAAGTAAATAAATAAATAAATAAATAAATAAATAAATAAATAAATAAATAAATAAATAAATAAATAAATAAATAAATAAATAAATAAATAAATAAATGCTGACGGGCACCAACCGAAGACTACTAAACATAAAATAAACATCCTTCAAACAGGTAAACATGGAAGCTATGACATTTATTTCACATTTAGACATTTACTGACAATATTTACAAATATAAAAAAATTTCTAGGGGTCTATATTAAGCTGGCCCAGTGACCACGGATTTATTGTGACCAACGAAACACAGGTCACAAAATGTTTAATCACAGAAAACAAACGTTTAGGCTCGATTTGAATCGTGTGTAAATACCCGCTACTGAAATTCCGAATAAATAAGACATCTGGAACACGTTTGGCAAACGTTTGTAGATGGCGCAGTGATCGATAAAATGCAGTTAGAGTGCAGCTGTCAAACACGTGTAGCAAACAGTTGCGCAGATGGCAATAGTGAAACACGGATTTCCAACGTTTATCAATTTGAAAGTTTACACAGGTTTTTGAAGAAATTTTGTTCTAGCCTAAATGTCCGTTTTCTGTGGTTTAATTAATTTACAAGTTAATGTTTAATTGGAGACACATTGATATGATTTTATAGAATTATTAGGAAGCAAATTATATGATGACTGCGTGAAACCGCTTCGGAAGCACTAAAACCATTCATAAAACCAAGCTAAAGCAAGGATACAACGATCCAAGTATAATCTAGGTCGAGTAATTAATAAAATCCTGTTACGTCCTGACTAATCTACTCTACTTTTAAAAGGAAGCCCAAACGCTAATTTACCATTATTTCTTTGGTTTAATTCCGTTAGCCGATATCAAAGTTATTTTGGAAACTGACAGATATCCACCAAATCCTTGTTTCGAAAATGATTGACAACCGTGAAATCGTTAGGAAAGTAAATATAACGCAGCTGTGCGGTTTAAACTACAAACACTTTATACACAGACTAGCGGAGGCAAAAAAGTAAAACTAGCAACCATGAATGTAAACTGGCATCACGGAAGATCCCATAAGCCTTGCATGGGCTTTTTTCTATACTTCCCCTCACAAAATCCTCATGCTCGTTTGGCTGCACTTTTTGACAGTTCGTTTGGCTGCAATTTTTGACACTTCGCTAGTCTGTGTATAAAGTTTCTGTAGTTTGAACCATCATGTACTGACTTAGTTCAGCTTGATAATTGCTTGGACAGCCAAGTATTCAACAAGTTTAGCAACTGATATATCAGCCTTTGTTTACTGATTTCCGGCCAAATATGTTCAGAGTCTCAGCAAACAAGCCTCACTGTTTTCTAAGATTTCAGCTAAAAATAGTTTACGGAGGTCTTGGCGAACGTTGCAAAAAATGTTCGTGGTTCTACAAAAAATAGCTGTGTACCTAATTGTTTGTTGATGAATTCCACCATCATCAATTACTATTCAATGAATCCTAAAAAAGCACCCTTTCATTTTACAAAGTGGCCCCCGCACAATCGAATCAGTCTCGCCGGGGGATTTACCGATGAAGCCGTTAATAAATGATATTGCCATCGCTGATAATAACGACTTGATGGATTGGCACCTGATGGTCAACCACTAGAACTGAAAACGTTTAGGGCACGATGAGGACTGATTCTCAACAGCCGGCGATAGCGCTATCATATGCAAATCATAACGACATTTGTGGCTTTGGGCTTTGACCGCAAATATCGACTCGGTCCCGGTGCATGCAGTACCGTTTCCGGGCGGGTGAATAATTAATTGGTTTTATATATATATATACGACCGGGTGTCAGTTTCTCAGCTCCTCATCTACCTTCCCATCCCGCGTCATCATTTTGCTCACGTACAAATGACCGTCCAAGCCGTACAAATGGCACAAAGCTCGGGACGTTCACCGGTCAAATGTGATAAGTCAGGAAAGTCAACACAAAAGCGAAGGTAATTAAAATCAAATTAAAATCCTTACGTGTTTCTTGTTGTCCTGGTACATGTGTCCGATGTTCTCGATCAGCTTCTCGTCACTCAGATTCTCGAAGGGCTGTTCCCGGGCGAACGTAAGGATCTCCCACAGCGTTACGGCGAACGCCCACACGTCAGACTTTGATGTAAATTTACCCTGCGAGTGCGTGGTGAGAATTCAATTAATTAGCATCCATATTGCACACACAATCCCCACCCTCCGGGCTATTCATCCACCACCTATCCGTGGGGATTTGTCACTCACCATCAGGACGCTTTCCCATGCCATCCACCGAATCGGCATCGGTTGTGATTGTCTTCCAGCACCCTCCAGGTGGCAGTAGTCTGCGGGATATGCAATACGGTTTATCACAGTTCCTAGTGTACAGATTTTTATCTCCAGTTGTGGTCCTACTAAACAACTCCTGCAAGTGGACGGAAGGATGAGGAAGTTTAATTAGAAAATGTTTTCATCGGGCACAAGTAGGGGGGTTTGGGTGATGTGTACTGCGGTTGTTTTCAGCATTGAGGATCGTTTTGTTATTGTATCATTTAGAATCTTTTCTAAAATTCACATCTTTATCTTTTTAGGAGTAGTACAGAGATTGTTTACGCTTGTCCACAGAGGGGGAGGAGGTGGTCAAAAATCAAGGTATTTCTGTTCACGTGGTATATGAACGGCCCCTATGTATAATCTTGGACATGATGTTTAAAATTGGTAAATTAACTTGTTAAATGTGGAAATTTCAATAAAAATGTGCACGTACAGATTTTTTGCAGTAAATTGCTGGGAATGGTGATACAAATTAATTTGGAAATAACGGTTCGATTGTAAACTAAAATATGGACGAAAATGAGTGAATATAGTAGCGGATTAGATGAGACTATAAATTATATTGTGGTAAGTGGATCATAATAGCCCATAGCCCACATTACAAACCGTTACTCGCCGAAAGGAACAACTTCAACTTCTATTCAACACGTCCTCCGAACCAATCTTACCCTACTTCCGAGCGCATCCCATGATTTATGACAGTTCTCCTAACTTATGAAGAAGTTTTTCTTCTTGTGTGGAATCCTCTTGAAATTATGATTATTTCAAATCTGCCCTCCATTTTCATTTTGTGCCTTTGGAAAAGAAATCGCAGGTGATGAATGGACTTCATTATTCGCGCATCTCGTTAAAAGTACACCATTATGCAATCTGCTTTCTTCTTTGATTTCTCCCTCCCTTCCATTCATCTGCGCTGTGCCATGCCACCACCCCCGCGCCATTACTTGGCGCATTTTGAATACCATCTTGCCACCCGGATAGTTGTTGAAGTCGGAATTGCAACGGATGCTGCCAGCTGAATGACCCGCGACGGATCCGCGAAACCCGACAAACAGCCATTAAGCCATTAAGGAACGCTCAGGGAGGGCACTGCCGTGGGTGAAGGGGGGCTACTAGCGGCAAAGAAGTTTATTTGAAAAACGACTTTCTGCACTTTCTAAAGAAGGCGAGAGGATTCATTATGATTGTGATTTATATCCCCCTCGATCTGGTCGGGCTGCAAAGATTTTTCCTGTCATCAACCCGGTGAGAGTCGAGCGGTAAATAAAACAGCATCGATGCAGGCAGAGATGGAGCCGGAGAAAGGTCGGTGGTGTGTTGTCGGCATCTGCCAAGTGTAATCTGTGCACTGTCGAGCATTGCGAATTAGTCCTCCTTCAGGTTAAAATTCTAACTGGGAAGGGCAGACCTGTGACTTTTAGGTTCATGTCCATCCAAGGACCAGTTTTCAGGGAACATGCGAACTTTGCCACTATCAGATAGTCGGACCCGGTTTGGCCCGCAAACGGCTGAAGTGTAAAAGTGCATTTGCAGATCGTTTAAATAAATAATAGAATAAAGTTTGCCGGTGGAAATCCATTAGTCAGTCACTTTGCCATTCAAATGTTGGTTGGTCTATCTTTCTCTCTCCCCCGGCCAGATGAGCTGTGAATCGAGTAGAAAAAGTTAGTATCATCGTCACATGGTTGAAGATGAGCGGAAAACTAGAGTGAAAGCACTGTTGTTTGGTTGGAGCTCATTGGCTGTGTGGTAGCTGGCAGCGTTGGTCCAAGTAGACCAGAAGGTTATGCCATATACAGTGCTAGCCAATATTATAGGCAGTTTTGCTCTTAGACACAGTGTATCGCAATTCTAATAAAAATAAACTATTAAACGGTATAATTATGTTCAGTAGCATATGAGATTCCCAAATCTTAATAAATTAGAAAAAAATTGGAAGAATTTATGCCTATAAATAGTATTTCTTCGATACTATTCCAGTGTATCGAAATCAAAAAGTGTTTTGTTTACAGGATTCCACTGCGGCAAAATGTAGGGTTACCAAATGGGCTGAAGGCGAAATAAGGACATCTTGAATTTTGACCGAGACTAACAAATTTTATTCATCTTTGACTAAAATATGTTTGGTTGAGTGGTGTTACGAACAGATTTTCAATATTTTTTTAGAACAGTGCTTTTTTGTTTTAGAACAGTGCTTTTTTGTTAGGTCGTAGCATCCCATGTTACATTTGAAATTTGTATGGATATTAGTACGATAAATCCTATTTTTTTTCATTTTCATTTCCAAAAATCAAAGTTTTTCCTTGTGTATAGAACTTATTGATTAAAGTCCATGGAGTAACTAAGATATTTACCGACTGTGCTAGAAAGTGAAAGCTGTTTAAAATTCGATGGTGCGAATTAGAGGACAAATCTTTTTTTCTGTCAGCGCACAACAAGACGAGAAACATGAAAAGTATTAGTTTGTAACTTTTCTACAGGCGAATGATCCTTAGGGTTAAAGCCAATAATAAACAAACAAACAAACAAATAAAAACTTTTCTTCAAGCAATAAAATTTATTTATGTTTTTGAATCATTAATCTGAACATAAAAAATTAAAAGACTTTAAGGAAGTGAACAACTAAAACGGCGACTAAAAGGTTTCATTCGCTTGAGTGAATTTAATCTAATTGATTTCAAATATAACATGGATTGAGATTAAAACTAAGGACATTTGAAGTAAAATTAAGGACGCTTTCTCAAATCATCAAAATTAAGGACATGTCCTTTAAAATAAGGACGGTTGGTTACCCTACAAAATGTAATAATAACCCAACTCACGAACCTGACGATCACTATATCAAGGTGCTTAGAGTTATAAGGTCGTTATAAGTTATAAGGGATTCGTCTTTGACAGTAACTAGGTGAGGAGTGAGGTAAGCGTGCAGCAAGCAGCGGAGTAGAAAAATTACGGCGAACAGCTTTGTTTACATACTGAAATCCAAGCAAACATGCATGGGGATGTACTAAACAATATTGTTAGCTGTCGTTTCTAGAACCAACATGGCTGATCGGCGATTTCGAGGATCGTATCACCTGAAAATAAAACCTCCTTGCACTATATTTCAAGGCAGTATAGTTGTCAGCACGCCTTATACGTCCCGTTCCAAAGCGTTGGACCAACGATAAAGTGTTGCGGGATTTTCGCCGTAATTCTAATTGATTTTTGTGCCCAGTTTGTCTCTAAGATCAGGACCCGGTTCTTGAAATGACTTCTTAGAATTTTCTACAGATAGCTAGAGACTCTCATTTTGTGCAGTGATTCCGCAATGACACTGTCCGAATGGCGTTCACCGTAGACATATCCTTCCGAAATCCGAACTGTTTGTTCGACAACCCGTTGTCGTTTTCCATAAATATTGTCAGCCTGTTAAGGACAATCCTCTCCAAAAGTGTCCCGAGCGAATCCAGTAGGCGTATTGGTCTATACGACGATGGACGCTTGGGGGATTACCTGGTTTAGGCAGTAGTACTAACTTCTATGTCTTACATTTGTCAGGGAAGTGGCCCTCGTCTTTTTTTTACAATGGAGAATACATTTACGTACTAGCCCAGTACACGTGCTATTGGTAGATGTCCAAGCTATCACACGGGGTGTACTGGGGGCGATTCGGGCTCGAATGGTGACGCTGCCATTAATACCGACTAAACTCCATTGGGTTACACCATCGTTCCCCCCAGGAACTACCTCTCGGTATTACTTCTGGGGGGATGGCTGTACTTAATGTACACATTCACTCTCGCTCACGCGTTCATACGTCATGTATGAGGCTTACTTGGGTGCTCTCTCGATCGCACCTTGATTGACATGAGGCTGACTTTTGTGCTCACCTTTTTCGTTCCTTGCGAGGCTGACTTGTGTGCTCACCTTACTCATTCCTTGCTAGGCTTACTTTTGTGCTAGCCTCTACCATACCATGTGAGGCTGACTTTTGTGCTCACCCTTAACATACCGTGTGAGACTGACTTGGATGCTCACCCTTTCACTCCTCTGCCACGCCACGAGGCATCGATAGCTAAGTCCCAACATACTACGCTACGACCCTCCCATCTTGGCATGAGGCAGTCCACATATACGCCTATACACTCGCTCTTCTGCCTTGCTTCGGGGTGGCTGGGTTTACCCCTTACGCGGTTGCCAGTCGCTCCGCCAAACCTGCCTCAGCATGGACAGTTCATTCACTCACTTTTTTGCGCTCGGCCTTTTTCGCTCCAACTAACCAATAACTATTTAGTCGTGCCCGTCGTCTGTTGCTCGGTTCGCCGAATTACCTGTAGCCTACAGGCAATCTGGGTGGTAGCAGCCGAGACTGCGTTCCACTTCTCCACCGATTGACACATCCGCTGAATAAGGGTATCAGGGGTTGTGTCCCAGCCACAGACGTCAAGCATTACTCTTCTTTCGACGTCGAACCGAGGACATACGAACAGTATGTGTTCGGCAGTTTCGTCTACACCTGGGCAGTCCGGGCAGGCTGGGACCTCCGCGTGCCCGAACCTATGGAGATACTGTCGGAAACAGCCATGGCCTGACAGGAATTGTGTCAGGTGGAAGTGAATTTTCCCATGGGGTCTTCCCACCCAGCTCGATATGCTAGGTATCAGCCGGTGGGTCCACCTACCTTTCGAGGAGTTATCCCACTCACGCTGCCATCTGGCCACCGAGGTCACCCTGGTGCGCTCGCGGGCTCCTCTATTTTCACGTAGCTCGAAGCACTCCTCATCTTACCGAATGACCAGCCCGACTGGCATCATGCTCGCTATCACGCAGGATGCATCGTGTGATACCGTGCGGTAGGCAGATATCACTCTGAGGCACATCACGCGGTAGGTGCTCTCCAATTTCCGTAGGTAATTGGTTACCCTCAGTGCTCTCGACCATGACGGGCCGCCGTACCTGAGGATAGATACGGCAATGCCTGCCAGTAACCTACGTCTACTGGCGCACACCTTTGAGCTGTTGGACATCATCCTCGATAGTGCCGCAACAGCAGTCGACGCTCCTCGTCTAGAAAATTTTGAAAGATTTTTCTGAACATTACCGGGAGTGTCTGGATTGCCGCTCTCAATGCGATGTTGAGTATTCCATCTGATCCTGGCGCTTTCTTCACCTTTAAACCCTATGCCAATGCGACGAGTTCCTCGTGGGAGACTTGCATCACTTCGGCATTGTCCCACTCTACCTCGCCATACGGTATAATTGGCCATATCATTGGATCGTGTTCCGGAAAGAACCCTTCTACGATTACCTTCAGTTTATCAGGGTTCATTTCCAGAGGCGTCATGGGCTCTCTGATCTTCGCCATCATTACACGGTACGAGTCGCCCCAGGGGTTGGTGTCTGCACTCTGGTACAGTTCTTTAAAAAATCGCTTTTTTCGATTTATTTCACGTTTCAATGCAGCCCTGTCGGCGCGGAATACTGTATTACGCTCCTCTCTGTCCGCTTCGGTGTTAGCTCTCTCTCTGGGCGTATCTTCTGGCTCTAAGACAGCTTGTGCGGAGGGCTCCGAGCTACTCGCTCCATCAGTAGGCTGGACGCTGTCTGTTCATTGGCACTAGTTTTCTTGGAATTATGGTGTCACATGCTCTTGCTAGCGTTTCTGTTAACTCTTCCGCGTTCACGTCAGAGGAATCGATTGTTGCCTGAAGTGCTTCCACAAAGAGATCGTTACCTTCTACTTCCGCTTGTGACCTCTCGTCCTCTATGCTGACACTTGCTATCGTTGACCAAAACTTTACCGAATTACCAGGTGGTCACTATGCGTATAGTCTTCGTAAACTCTCCAGTTCCTATGTGCCGCTAATGACGGGTTACAAAGGTAACGTCGAGGAAGGATTCCTGTCCATTCTGAAGAATACGCGTGGGCATATGAGTATGTGTGTATGTATCTATACGTCAAATAATCTCACTCATTTTTCTCAGTGATTTCTGAGCCGAAGTCAACAATATTATACTGATTTGAAAAGCGTAACAGAACTATAGGTTGCTAATTAAAACCTCTTTGATGGCCTTCACCACCTACGACGGAACCGGAAGCTTCGAGGAAGTGACAAAGTCACTGAATTAAATAAACATCTCTTTCTCCGCGACAGCCAACCGGATTTTCACAAACTAAGTCTACTTATTGACTGCTATCCAATTTGATTTCGATAATTGATCTGGTTCCGGAGTTATGATTCGAAGAGTAAGAGCACTCATGAAATTCCCTACCTGTACACTTCTCTATTGTTAGATGATAATCTGGATTGTCAGTCTAAAACTTCGATGTTATGCTTTACGGAATTTCACGCAGATTGTCACGTGGAATTTCATGTAGAATTTCACCGGGAATTTCACATAGAGTTTTACCTGGAATTTCAGGTGGAATTTCACATAGTATTTCACGTAAAATTTCGCGTGAAATTTTATTTAGAATTTAACATGGAATTTCACAACACATTTCACGGAAAACTCCACATGGAATTCCGCGTGAAATTCCCTGTGAAATTCCGCGTGAAATTCCACGTGAAATTCCGCCTGAAATTTCATATGAAAATCGATGTAAAATTTCGAAATACGCGTGCAATTGCGCCCGATTCCACGCAGCATTTAACGTGTAATTTCGCACAGAGCATCACGCGGATTTTCACGCGGAATTTAACGAGGAGTTTCAAGTTGAATTCCCCTCGTGAAATTTCGCGTCAAATACGCGCGAAATTAAAGGCAAAATTCCTCGTTAAATTCCACGTGAAACTTCACGCGGAATTTCGCTTGTGACTGCGCATGGAATTTCAGGCGAGATGCCACGCCGTAATTCACATGGTGTTTCATGTGGAATTTTCAGCAATATTTTACGTCGAACTTTACGTGGAAATTCGCGTAGAATTTCACGTGGAATTTTACGCGAAATTTCAAGTGGAGTTTCCGCTGAATTACACGTGGAATTTTACGTGGAATTCCGCGTGAAGTACCACCTAAAAGCACCTAGCGAAATTGCGCATCAATTCCACGGAATATCCACGCGAAAGCTCATGTGAAATTTCGCTTGAATGTCAGTGTGAAATTTGACGTGAAATTCCTCGTGAAACTTCACGTAAAATTTCATTCGAAATTCCACGCAAAATTTCACGTGGAATTTCACGCGGAATTACGCGTGGAATTTCACACGGGATTGACGCAGAATTTAACGTCGAATATCATGGGGAACATGATGGAAAGTTCCCGACTGAAGAGTTGCATTAAAAATTATTAATTATGGTACCAGAATCCTTTTTGAATATTTTTTAACACTACTCCAGTGCTTAACAATCATTTCAGCTTAGAACATGCTGTGCTAACCACAACATGTGCAATGAAAGGGTGAGACCCAATTGGATAAAGGTGAGGTATGTTCTTGGCATCCTCAGAAACTTCTTCACTGATTAGGGTTTCTTCGATAAAAACACTGATGAGGTGCATTCGGAATAAGCTCCATACGCTAGGCAAGTAGATGGTTGAACGTCATCAAGTGTCAAATGAGTTGGTAGTCCACTTTCTTTCCCTGATCATTAACGTGGATCCAGAAGCTGGAACTGAATCGCTTTCTACCAATTGCTTCTCGGGATCGATCGCAAACTAATTGAATTTCGAAACTTATCGTGCGGATCAAAGGTGCAACCATGTTTTCCGTTCATTTTTATTACTTTCAGTAACGACATTGCCCAGAATAAAATGCACCTACCATAATTTATTTTAATAATTTATTATACACATAGGTCGTTAAGGGGGCAATTTCTACTCATCGTGCGCTCTGTCGGGGCCGCTCCTACTACCATCCTAAGCCATCACGTGGGTCATCTGCTTTGGCGGGCCGTCCTGTTTATAAAGCTGAAGCTCTAACTGTCCATATTGCAGATTACGTTAATAAAATATCCAATCAAGTATATTGCACTCTTTTATGCCTTGGTTGGGTGAGATTTTTCGCTCGTCTGTAGCCGCATCTGAATGTGCATTGTGCATAAATTGCAATTTTGTAGCCCGGCCGATTCGCAACAGATCATCGTTCCGATGGGATGTGTGCTGGACACAGCAGGTCGCTTACTGCGAGTCTGACGGGCTATCAAATCAAATTAAATTAAAAAATCAAATATAGTGGTAAAAAAACTTAATAAATTTGTACTTATTTTCGGTGTGAAGCTTTTTGTTGTGCTCTGGAATCAATATTAAGAGGTCCAGTAGGTTGCACGCTACGTTTCATTAAGAGATCGAAATAATGAAAAGTTTTATTTCATATTGTATCGTATCAGCACATTTCCACTGACCGACAATCATCTAACTTTTCTCTATAAGTCAAAAACATAAAATTATCGAGAGCTTGGCCTCATCTTTCTGCACTCTGATGATATATGTACCGATGAAACGTAACACGAGCCATACAACCTCCCAGCTGATGCACAATTTCCACACGATTCAACTGGAGGCGTAAAATCTTTTTCGACTCTTTGTGGCCGAATGCCGTTGGCCAGCTACAATGATGTTGGCAAAAGTTAGGCAAACTCCTGCCTGATCAGCTTATAGGCCAATAATCAGATCGACACTGGCAAACAAAACAACCGAAAACGAGGAAATGGACCTCCTTCTCTGTTCAAGTCCATCGGTTTTACGATGATTGCATTTTCGGTCAGTTCATTTCACGGGAAAAGCTACGAGTGCTGTTAGGCTATGGCCGTGTCGGACAAAACATATTGTCTGTTTGGCCACACCCCGCAGATCCATCAGTCTGGAAATTATGAAGCGCAAATGAAATTGAAAACTTGCTGCCCTGCTTCGAGCTTTGAGTTCTGGTGTAGTACCGATTGGTCGTGGTATTGCCAACGGTTGAAGGGATTCGCGATGTACCCTGCAGTGGAGTCTGTAACCGTTTATCATGCATTCGTGAATTTGCTTTCGTATCAGTAGAACGCATTGTGGGAATGGATGATCAATGGTCGACGCAGTGAGTGTTGAATTTTATAAACCATTTCATATACACTCGCTGCTTGCTGACATTTTAATATTATCATCAAACTTTTCACGGAATTGCTTAGAAACGTATGTGAACAAGATTATTTTCTGTTCATTATTAGAACGCGAATTTATTTTAGATGTTCTGAGAATACTTCAAACCACGAGAGACTGAAAATGCACAGCTGTCAACTGAAGGCAGATAGCATTTTGATGTAGCGAATGATTGCATCGGCTTAAGGCTGAATAGGGTTGCCACCCCTCCGAGTTTGACCCGGAGACTCCGGTTTTCGAGAGCGATCTCCGGGCCTCCGGGTTTTACATCAATTTCTCCGGGTTTGGTGGGAAGAAGCATAATTTCAATTTTTATTATTACGAAATATTTAAAAAATCTAAGTTAACTATTACTCTGGTTCAGATTTATTTGGCCCGACTAACCCTTGGTTTCAAGATGGCGAAGATAAGTTTACCAAATATTTATGATTTTTTTCACAAAGAAATGAAAATGAAAAACAAATCAAATTTACTACAAATTAAGGAAAGTAATATTTCGCTATTTGCTGCAATTGAAATGTTGCATGCCACTAAGTTGCTCAAAATGGTGTGAAAAAGTTATTTTGGTGCAATTTTACCAAATCAATTCACTGTTAGTGGTGCTTATTACCAGCTGCACCAAGGTATGGCAGATTCGTTCTGATCCAACTGGCTAGGGCAACATCGAACGAGTTCTTCCGGTTTTGTTGTTATACCTGCAGCGATCCTTAACTGTTGGTTAGAGAAGGTAGTTTTGCCCCTTTGTTGCGACCTCTGGTGATGAATAACAGACACCACATAGTGCTTCCTATGTGGTGCTGCTGCCCTGCCTCCTTTGCTCGCCTTTTCCTGTTAGTTGTGGAGGAGAGCAATGCTCGCTCGACTTGTCCTCCACAGCAAAAGTAGCAGATGCTTTTGTATTCGTGGCACTTATTCGGAGAAATTAAGTACTACACCAGATTAAATTACAGTTTTACTTAAACATAGTAAAAAAAAGCGATTGAAGGGCTCCAAAATGCCGAGCAATCGTTTTGATTCCAATTTCTGTCTAGTTCCACTCAAAATACACCACCCCCCAGGTCAGTGAAAATCTCCGGGTCAAAGCCTCTCAAGAGGTAGCAACCCTTAGGCTGAACAATGTGGCACGTACTAGCTACGTATAAGCTTGTTGAAATTAACATTTTTTCCAGCGATTCAGGTAAACATCTAAAATAATAATAGCTTATATTGTTCCAGAGTCTAATTTGATGCCTTTGATTCGTTGTTAACACGTTCACTGCAGGGATGCCAGGAAATATTTTGTGAAATCTATGCGTAGCCTTTGTAAAAATCTGTGTTAAGGAAAACGTACAAGTTTGTCTGAAAACATGAAGCAGCGACTTTTTTTCTGGTTTTTGCTATGCCAACAATACATGAGTAATTAGCCAGATACCATTTGAAATGCTCGAACGAGTCTATAAAAATTGAACCACTTGAATGTGCTATTATGGTCGGTCAACATTTTAAAGAAATTGTTGACAACCAGTAAATTGAAAAGAATGTTCTTTCGAGCGATTATAACGATTTCGCGATTCAATTCAATTACAATGTTTTTTGCTAGTTTGAAAACAAATCTCACGATGAATTATCCTGTACAATAGATTCTAACATTTTTGTTTGTTTTTGGCCCTGAAAGAAGATCACAGGCCTGGTCAAGGGGGAAGTCTATTTTGTACGGGACTAGAGCCCAGTACAGGATGATAGGAGAGTCATGAGTGGGGAATATAATTTAATAGCGTTACTTAACTTTGTTTAACGGTAGCTAAGCGGCTCACAAAGAAATGCTCTACTGCAAGGCTGATGAAATAACGGTAATTTACACACACAATAGAAAAAAATGTTAAATCCTCCACGAGGTGGAAACCGATAACCTTGAATGAATATTAGCCAACCTTGCACCGTATATCGTCGCACGGCACGGACTGGGAGGAGTGTCTACGCGGTCCGAAAGTTACCGTACGAATTAAGACAAGACGACGAAGAAGATTTAAGGATTGGTTGACAATAAATCACAATGTCGAACTTCATAAATAATGCATTTTTGGTGAAATTTACCGAACTGAATACCATGAGCGCATTTTGCTATCTTGAGCGAGCCCAATGAAATAAACCATACGGTACAGCCCTATCAGGTTGCACAAGAGTCACTACATAAGTATTCCGCAGAGCACTTGTTTTTTGGGGCTGTGCCAACGAAAGGACTCGATTCACACTCACAAAAACGCGACGCGAGATAGGACACAACACTTATTGTCCTTACTAACTTTAAAAAAGGATTAAAAATTACCTTTTTGTTGCGACAAAACCTGTTTTAATCCACCTAGCGGTGCAATTGTGCCTTTCTCATTTCTCTAAACTATGGCACGGAGGCTTTTTATGTTCAACATAATTGTAGAAATGTCCATTACATTCTTAGTACACTTTGCACTTATACACAATGGCATGCCAGCCACGAACTTGAGTTGACGGTGAAACACTTGAAATAAAAAAATATAATACTCCATTAGCCTAATCAGCATTAGATCAATGTTATCTGCTTGCTAACTCATTTTGTCATGCGGGGGTGGGTATGTGAGGAGGGCGAAAGTCCCATGAACGAACGACTCCCGAGCTTAAATTGGTATGCTTTGTGATATAGTGGTGGTTTAAAGATGATGGGGTTGAAAGGGAGGGGTATGAGGGCTGGATGGGGTGGTGGTCTGAGGGGTGATTTAAGGAGATTTTTAAAGGAGGGAAGTGAACAGTAGAGATGGGGGGGGGTGTAACCCCTCTCCGTAAACAATCAACTACGCCCCTGTTAAAATCCAGAAACCTGATGAGAGTCGAAAAAAAAATTTCCGGGTTAGGTTGACGTTTTTCAGAGTGATTGCATAACCTTTCTATATGAGAAAGGCAAAAATGTGCCAAAATCCAAAAAAGTGAATCGTCGTCAAATTTTTTTTCGAGTTTGCATCAAATCTCGACGTTTCATGCACCTTGAACACATTTAACATCAAAAATAAAAATTCTATTTTTAATTTTTCCTATAGTTTATATGAGAAATTTCTGTGTGGCCGCACTCTGAAACCCGTAATTCCGGAACCAGTATTCCGATCGATCCAAAATTCAATAGCAGCCGATGGGAAGGTTGCACCTTTCATTTGAGACTAAGTTTGGGCAAATCGGTCCAGCCATCTCTGAGAAAAATGAGTGACATTATTTGACACATACGCACATACATACACACACACACATACACACACACATACACACACATACATACATACACACACACATACAGACTTTTTCCGATCTCGACGAACTGAGTCGAATGGGATATGACACTCGGCCCTCCGGGCCGGGATTAGGTTGACGTTTTTCAGAGTGATTGCATAACCTTTCTATATGAGAAAGGCAAAAATGTGCCAAAATCCAAAAAAGTGAATCGTCGTCAAATTTTTTTTCGAGTTTGCATCAAATCTCGACGTTTCATGCACCTTGAACACATTTAACATCAAAAATAAAAATTCTATTTTTAATTTTTCCTATAGTTTATATGAGAAATTTCTGTGTGGCCGCACTCTGAAACCCGTAATTCCGGAACCAGTATTCCGATCGATCCAAAATTCAATAGCAGCCGATGGGAAGGTTGCACCTTTCATTTGAGACTAAGTTTGGGCAAATCGGTCCAGCCATCTCTGAGAAAATGAGTGACATTATTTGACACATACGCACATACATACACACACACATACACACACACATACATACATACACACACACACATACAGACTTTTTCCGATCTCGACGAACTGAGTCGAATGGGATATGACACTCGGCCCTCCGGGCCGGGATTAGGTTGACGTTTTTAAGAGTGATTGCATAACCTTTCTATATGAGAAAGGCAAAAAGGTAATTTTTAATCCTTTTTTAAAGTTAGTAAGGACAATAAGTGTTGTGTCCTGTCTCGCATCGCGTTTTTGTGAGTGTATTCCGCAGAGCATACTTTAATCTTCTGAAATTGAGAGTAAGTTTTGAAAGGTTTCAAAGCCTGTAGTGTATTGGCCCTGTATGGGTCTCACATTCATACCTAACCACTAAAACACTCCTTTCCCTTCTCTTTTCCTCTTCTCGACTGAACTGCATCAAAGTGATGATCATGCTTTGTCGCATCTTTTTTTTTATTTTTTCGCGAGCTTTCCGCAATTAACTCGGAACCCCGCTTGATCCCTTAAAATACTAATCCTTAAAGTCATTTAGTTTCAGACTTTCTACTTGTAATTCATCAATCTTAGCATATATTAGACCGTTTAGCTCGTCCCCCAATCGCTGAGCCTCTCTTGATACCGATGCTCGCTCTGTGAGTCTTTTAGTTCCAAGTTTGGTCGCAATGTACTCGAATAGTCCCCGGCGGTTGGCCTCCCGATGACCCACCGATACCGCTTCGATGTAGTCCCCAGCGGTGGATCTAGGCAATTCACGAACTTCCCAATAGGTAGCCGAGGTTGGTCAGGCGACTCTGGGTTGATCGTGGCGACATGTGCACCGGTGCCTCACCGATGTGCTAAGGGCGCATCGATGCGAAGCACTGAAGTTAGAACCCGACGGTGGATTTAGAACACTGTACGGCGAGTGAAATAGGGTGCGCTCATTTAAGTTGCCCCTCCAATACTGTACTGACGGTGTTCTATGTACTTTAGTCTTTACATATTTATCTACGTCATTCTCTACGCTTAGAACTGGTACTACACTCTCACATTCTGGCCGGAAGAGAGAAGACGCGTGATCGAACCAATGTATATTTAGGTAAGCAGCGTTAGGTGAAACTCTATTTCTCCATGCTCTCTCCATATTAAATCAGACCCTTTGGTTCCCTCCGTTGGCAGCATTCGATATCCTCAGCTTTGGAATTGCCGACGGAGATCATCCCTACGACCTCGCATGATCATAAGCCGGAACGTACTGTTCAGATTATCCCTATCTCGCTTAGTTTTAAACGCAGGGCCTGGGCTGGAACATTCGTATCTCAGAATCGAAGATGATACACAAGTCAGAGACACCTTTTTACTGCTTCTTGGATCACTAGTATTTGGCACTGCGTTTATTGCCTTCGCTGCTTTCTCACAGGCGTTTTGACGTGGTTATTAAAGTTTAGACGATCGTCTAAACATTACGAACATTACTTACCATTGTTTCTATTCAAGTTTTGATATCATTACTATTTCTCCGTCGGTGATCTAAGTCCTTTGAAGCGCTTTGGAGTTGCTGAATAGCAATAGTTTGTGTACGCTAGCTATACATTTACTTCATTCATTCAGTTATCGATTGTGCTGGTGTTCTCCGTGGTTAGTATGTCCAGCTCTACCAGTGTCTCGTTTCAGAAAGACTTCATGCACGAATCCATTTATCTTGACTCCTACATGCAGCTTCAGTGTTAGAAGGGCTTTATACATTACGTTGGGCCAAGTATAGAAGCTTGTGGCACTATCGGCTCTCTCTATGACTGTGCGAGTTGCCTCCACTAGTATCCGAACTGCCTCTTGGACAGACCGATTTCACGTACCGCGCATCTCGTTACCCTGTTAAGAATGATCCTTTCGAAAAGCTTCCCGAGAGTATCTACCAGATATATTGGACCATATGAGCGACTGAAAATAAAAGTCGCTAGGACAGAACATGCTTCGTAAAACTCGTTTCAAATACATTAGAATATAAAAACCGGGTATAAACTTCAAGCATGAAAATCGGACTGGGACATTTCTTTGTAAGAGTCGGATAAAAAACATTCAGTAAAAGAACCGGAAAGAAATATATCCGATTCTTACAAATTTACTTTTAATCTTGAACACCAAGATATACGGATGCTCCTACGAGCGATTTATTTATTTTAAAACGATTTTTATACTGGAGGTTCATCCTTGCCGAGTTTTATGGGTAAAAACTTTTTAAGCGATTCTTATGCTGAAGAATTTCTGTCTGATTTTTATGCTTGAAGTTTATTTCCGATTTTTATATTTTAATATATTTGAAACGGGTTTTGCGAAGCATGTTCTATCCTTGCGATTTTTATTTTCGGTCGCTCATATAATGCTGGACTATCTGAAGTTTCCCTAATTTGGGCAGCAGCAACAGCTCTGGATCCTCTATCTGACTGATTAGTAGGTTGCTCCCAGGTATTTCATCATCACCGTCCGTAGCATGTCCGGGAATGCCAGAATTGCGTTTTATGATACCACGTTGTGAATTCACTCCGGATTCTACACTACCAGTCAGCAGCTCGACATTGGAAACTTGCCTATCTCCGGTGATTTCTGCTTCTACTCGCTGTACAGTGTCGCGGGCCCCCTCGTGGGATCATGGTATGGGGAAAGACTATCCACAATTACCTTCAGCTTATCCGGGCACATTTCCACCGGCGTGAATGGAACGGCATTGATCTGTGCACTCTTTGTAGCAGTTTGGCCGCACGGTGTTATGCTACGCGCTTGTTTCGGTCCTGGCAAGCTGACCACGTCTTCGGGCTCTAAGGCAAGCAGCCCGGAGAGTGCTTAGTGTCTCGTTACTACAGTAGACTGGACACCAACTGTTTCTTGGTTACAGTTTTCTAGGCATTTTGTTACTTTTATAATAGAGGTTTTAACTCTAGTGTTATTCGCCTTTGTTTACGGGTTAGAAACATTGCTAGCAAGGCAATCGACTTACAAAGTTACGCTAACGGGCGTTCCAAAAAGTAGAATGATTTCCATACCTTTCTGTAATTAAAGTAAAGAGCGTATTTTTTCTCTCCAAGAAAATTGCTCTCTGGACTCCTTAGAAATGGGTGGAATGTTTCATTTCACTCAGGTGCTGTCAGTTTAATCGAAGATGGCATTGAAACAGCAAGCACTCCGTGAGCGCGTTGTACGGTTTTACGAAACGCATGGTCAAAAAGTTACCGGTAGACCACTTTCGAGACAAAACGTGCCCGTGAGTACAGTTTATCGGATTCTGGTATCCTTGAGCGTGGATCGGAAGGCCGGTAGCGGCCGTCCGGCGAAGATAACGACGAAGAAGAAGAAGGAAGCGTTGGAAAAGCTGTTCGACAACTGTTGATTCACCGAACCCTCAAGATGGAGGACATCACCTGTCGGAAGAAGACTCAGACCCTCGAGTACACGGACGAGCAGATAGCGATCGTGAAATCGCAGTGCCGGTGAATGACGAAGAGCTACCGCGAGACGTCGTTCGTGCTGGACGACGAAAGTTACTTTCCGCTCTCGAAGAAATGAAAGCTACTATTCCAGCGACAATCGGCCACACTCCCCGAAGTAAAATATAAGTTTGAGCATCAATTTGAGAAAAAGTTATGTTGTACATCTCCATATCGGACAGAGGGATTTTAAGACCGTGGTTCAAGCCAGTCTGGCCATCAATCAACAAGTGTACCAGGAGGAGTGTCTTGAGAAAATTCTTCTGCCGTTCATAAAGGAGCATCATGCGGATGAGAAGCACGTCTTTTGGCCGGACAAGGCGTCTTCCCATTACGCCAAGAAGACGCTGAAGTATCTTGAGACAGGAAGTATCGAAAGAAAGGAACCCGATCAGCTTGCCCCAGTGCCGTCCCATTGAGGGTTTTTTAGGTTCCCTTAGTGCCTTAGTGTACAAAAATAATTGGCGGGCCAAGGATACGAAGCAGTTGACCACCAGGATACGAAGAAGTTGACCACCAGGATCCGGAATTGTATCCGGAAGATGGACGTCAGTGCCGTTCAGCGCTCTTGTGAGAGCATCGCGACTAAGTTGCGTCGTACGGTTGATCAGGGCCCCTGCTCCAATATTCATTGACGTTTATTGAAGAATAAACATTATGTTTTAATAAAAGATACTGAATTCGTTTAAAAAACTTTTTTTTTGTGTTTAATTACATGACTGAAAAATTCTCATATTTCATTGAACACCCCTATTTCATGTATTGATGCACATGCCCTTGCTAATATTGCACCGCTGTCTTCGCGAAGAGCCTAGGCGAAAAGTTCCTCATCGTAGACCAATCAGTTTGTTGGTTAGTACGTCTATTCTTAGACTGTACTGCTCTATCGTCCACTTTGACGGAACTAGAACAAAAACATCGTTGATTTTGTTCATAACGAAGTCTTTGAATTAACACTCAACTACTTCTTGGGTTCACAACTTGTGATTCGATGCCTGCCCTTTCCTCAAGCAAATTGCCGTTATCGAGAGGCAAACGATACGGTTGTGCAATAAACGTAAAGTCACATTTTTTGTGGTGTGGTCTGCCACAGTAGTTGCTTTGCGGTGTCGAAGTGATTTACATCCATTTGGGTTATTTCAATTATTGTTTTTTTGTTCGCCATTTTGTATATAGGGCGTTTGAAGCTTCCCGTCACATGGCCGTTTTCATAGTCTACATTTCAGATCATGCATCACGAATGATCCGTTCAGGCTCTGACAATGTGTTCTCCTTCGCCGCATTTCCTGTACTGAATGGATTTTCCAGGACCATTGTAGTTCTTTGTGTGAAGAAATTTTGAAGACACCCGAGTATGGCAAAAGAAGATGTTACCACGCCACATATTAATTCTTAAAACTGGAGTTAAATGATTCAATTGTAAACAATAAACTTTATATAGAATAAATATTTTTCAATCCTGCAAAATAAGTGAAACCATGAAATTCCAACTTGCCTGTACCGGACCTTCCTCCTAGTGCAAGCAATCTTGTTTCACTTTCGAGCTTGACCTCATGCAAATCAACCAAATTTCGAATAATTTATAGCCCACAAGGCTAGCGGACTATAGCTTCAAAATACATCGTAACAACTCCGGATCCAACGGAGCATGAGGTCCAATGTTTCACTCTTAGAACTAAGTGCGTTTATTTATTTAGAATTTAATTTATTATATAAACGGCTTTCTGCTGATTGTTGCCCTCCGGAACGCTGTGTTGTGAGATTTCCTTAAACCATCCTAAATAGCAAACGTGGAGCAGAATCCGAGGGAACCGACCAACCGACCGACCGGACAGACCTTCTGGCAGACATTTGCGAAATTTGGTGGAAATTGATATGCTTACTTCTTCGCCGGATGAATTATTCCGCGCGGTCAGCGCTGAATAATTAATCCTGAGTGGAGAGTTGATTTATGCCACACCATGCTGCATACTGAGCGATATGCCGCTGCCGCCACCGCCGACAATTTTGCGGTTTCGGGGCATACACACACACACGCAGGCACACAGCAAAGGCTCACTTTAGGATATCCCGTATCTTGTACCCGAAAAGGAACAGATTCATGGGATGAAACCACGCACGAAAGTGGAATGATGAAGAATTTATCTGATTCAGTTTCGTGGGTATGTGCAACACAAGTGAGGAATATAGGTACTTTGTTGCTGTTCATTCGTAGTAAATCATCGAGTTAATAAGATTTTCGAAATATGACTGAACAAGAATGTCGGGTTAAATTGAATTTTGAAATTAAGCATGCGGTCGTATGGCAATCATACTGCACAAAGCCATCTAGATTTAAGCTGGACCGAATTTTCGATGTGGGGATAAATTTGCATTTGTAATAATACATCGACATAACAAAAGTAGAAACTACATTCCTCTCTGGAAGACAACATGTTCCTTATCACACTATACACTAAGTTTCAAGTCTAAGGTCTTAAAAACTGACGATAGCCAGAATTTCGTTAAACTTGATGGTCGGAGTGGTGTAATGTGCCGGTTACTATGCTTTTCTGAGTCAGTGCACGTACGTTTTATCGATGGAAAATATCGGCGCTTGAATAATAGTCAAATAATAAAGTCAAATTATTGTTTGATATTTCAGTGTAACTGATTCAATATTAACAATTTGATCTCACTCGTGATTAAAATAATTAAATAAACGAGACCGCCCAACGCCACCCAAATGGTTTTTGAAAACATCACTCAAACGCACTCAGTGAAATTGAGGTGCACAGTAGGCTGGTTCTATATTCATGCTGACTTTCATTTGAGTAAAATCGGAAAGCATGTAGTATAACCTCAATAACTAGAAAACAAGGGTTTTGTGTAAACTTGTCCAGGGTTACAAAAATGATATTTCCAATCAAACAATTTCTGGGTGAAACGCAGCATTACTCGCACCTCGATTTTATTCAAGTAGAACATTGAAAGGAGACACTTTCAATGCCGGCTTGTTGAGCAGGTGAGTTAAAATTTACCAAACGGGCCATTAAAGAAAGGTAAAATTACAATTTCAATGGAAGATCCATGTTTAGGTAGTGTTTGCCATTGTAAAATCAAATCCAAATGAGTTTTGGGAACCAAAATTTGACGAAAATATTACCATTTACCAACCGACCGAATTTAACGATTAAATAAGCAATGGATACAGATTCATTGTGATTTTTTTCCCCATTCGACATTTATAATCATCATCAAAAATCCACCGGAGATGAGGGAGATTGTAATCACGTGCAGCAAGTGCATTGTCTTGGATGTTATAGTGGCCTCAGATTAATGCAGCAAACATATAACGATCAACCTGGCAGTGATACGCGTACTACAACTTGTTCCAAACATTCACATCTAGGCATTTTTAGCCCGTGTTACATGTTTGTTCATCGCAATAAGAACACCACCTCCGCGACCTAGATCCCTGTTAGAAGACTTACGATCGCATCTACAAATTGCGCAGTTCGTCGTAAGCTCGGAGTTCAATATATCTTCACGTAGCTAAGTTTCGGTGAGAACAAAAATGTCGTAGTCGCAGGAGGTGTGGACTAGAGAGACAAGAAAAAAAATGACCCCGGCCTACCCCTGAGTCGATTTCTAGTCCCACCAAATTTGAAGCAAATCGGACAAGTCTAGCTACCGGACCAACGTGCCTGAAGTTTGCATGGGATTTTTCGAAAATTTACATGAAGAAAACCCACTAGCTCACATTTCCACCGCTAGGTGGCACTGTATGCATCATATTGTTACCGTAAGTGAAAATAAGAAAGATAATTTAGTTGTCTACAACTTTGTCGAAGATTGTTAGTCATTCCGGCTTTATTAAAAGAAGTTATTAAAGTTTTAGCGAAGTGATGTCTGAGTCAGTTTTGCATGGGGCCTAGCAGTGAATGTTAGTGTATCAGTACTCGATTCCCACGAACTATACATTTTTGTGAAATAATCTTTAGGTTTAGTGCAATAACATTTTCAGAAGAATTATAGCAAATAATACGGGGCAATTTTTGGTTTGAACATTTTAGTTCCATATGTTACCACATAGAGGACGCCAGCACTAACTTATCAACGAAGATGCTTCATGCAATCCGCAATCGACTCCTTCTTCCAGAATCAGTTCCACACGTAATCGAAACACTTTGTCTTTTATACGGTCGAGCTGCTTATAAATGCACTGCTGGAAAAGGTTCGCGCCGTTCCTCCGCCGAAAGTAGAGAAACTAGAATCTCTCATCGACTTTGGAATGGCGGTTCAAAGCCTGTGTGATCACCTAGAATCTGTTGATGACTCATCTTTCGAACCCTTCTTTGAACTAGTGGACAAATTACCAGCGCATATGGTCAAGGCTTCTGTCTGTCACGTTACATTTTTAAGCATATTTCATTAGATAAGTCAGCAAAAACGATAAAACGAGATTCTATCCCAACTGCACATTATTAAGGTCACTTAACCGCACATTTTTTCTACAGAAAGTTATTTTCTATCATGAGCGGTTTCCGTGTTATTGTCATTTTAATACGTCTGTCACGTTACACAATTTTCGCAGTGAGTTTGGAGGTTGTCCGACTAAATTGAAAAAGTCTGTTCCGTTGGCCCCCAAATTCGCAGGAACACAGTTTTAAGTTGAAGCTAGAAAAACAAGAAAGTGTTTGAAATATAGTTTTCCTGAAGAAAAACTTTGTTATGGAGTATTCTCAATGATCTGCCACGTTACAACCAAAATCTGTCACGTTACAGTTCTATATTTTTATTGAAGCAAGCATATCGAGACAGTCGGGCACAAATCATCCTTGGTCTGGGAACTGAGTATTAACGAGACATTTCATGTTTATTTTGAAAAATATATTGGTTTTGATGAACAAACGTGAATAACTTATGAAGAGGTCGTAATTTCACGAAGTAATATATTATGTCGAAAAAAATCTAAAATAACTTAAAAACATCTGCATTTTGAAGCACAATTTTTCATGAGAATTCTGAATTAAAAAACCATTTTGAAATACATTCTAGACTAAATTATTTAAAGTAAAAAATAAAATTAAAATAAAAAAAATAAAATTTAAAAATTAAAGGAATTTTTGAAATATGTTAAAGCTTTTTATTGTTATTTTCTCCACAATGCAATTATGTTTTAAACATTTTTTATTCGCAATTGAATTTTAAACATGTTATGTTTTTGCTTATGGTATCTGTGAGTTATTTATTAAAAGGGCGTATTTTCACTACTAGATATTTTTGTTGAAGAAAAAAATCAAAATATTTCGGAAATTTTTTCTTAAGAGCATTTTGCTTCGAAATTATATTTAGTATTAGTATTGTATGAGAAAATTGTAATTATGTCTGGCAAATACTAAGAAATTTAGAAGTATACTTGAAGTTAAAAATGCTTCCTTACTAATAACTTCCTAATAATGCAATTACAGTTTCTTCAATTTTTAGGTTTTCGTTAACAAAAAAAAAATCATTGTTTTTTTGTAATTGTATTTAATAACATTTTTTTTGTTTTCTTATTGAAAAATTTCAGCAACAAATATTCACACAGAAGAATTGATTCCCTAGAACTCGCTATCATATAGCTTTGCTACATCGATGGCGATTTTCGAACAAAATATATTGAAAGTGGTGCATTCAAGATCTGATACGGCATTTTTAAATATCACTCTTGAATAAAAAAATCTTTGTTTTATAATGTAAAATACTTAGTTTCCCATAAAGATGAAACGTAAAAGGTTTCATCAGAATCGAAGATGGTCACCATTTTTGACGTAATTGAATCAAACTTGATGGAATTGCTTCACAGCAGAAAACATCTGTCACGTTACATAAGATCAACTGTGTTTTCACAAAAATGAATAAAACTTTAAGCTTTTCGCAATACAATTTCAAAAAGTAGACTCAAAATAGTAAGAAAAAATATAGGTTAGACATTGTATGCATGCTTTTAGTGTGGTCCACAAAACTTTTTCGAATTTTTGATCTGTCACGTTACAAGTTATATGGTTTCCATTACATCACAATTGAAAATAAGCATTTATCTACATTCATCTCAATTTTTCAAGCAATATCATCAAATTTAAATTAGACTACGATGGAAAAATGTGGTACCAGGCAAAAAGTTGAAAATATGGATTTTGTGTACATTTTTATCTCCTTACGGTCTTTTAGTCATTTTCAGGTCATGCAAGTAGCATCAACTAACTTTTATAAATGACAGACATGGAATTTTTTTCTGGGCTCACCATTCATATTTTTTAATATTAGAGGTTATATACATACGGAAAACAAACAGTTTGACGCAAAATTTGTCAAAAAAAATTTAGCCTGTGGTTGCCATTTTCGGAGCCTTGACCATATGAAAATGGTGTGGGCGTCAACCTTGCAACGATTTCCCGACGTGGATTTGAAAACCTTTGGGGGAATATATGTCGGGTATTGTACGATCGGCCAGTCGAGTGACAGTTTACAGTGGTGGGTTCAGTCCAGAGGAAATATTAAAGGTAAAGAAGGGAACAGTTCACTCGCATGCCGATGTTTCATCCGGGGTTAGCGCACATATTGACATGCCTTGCTTGGTATGTAACCGCCTTAACCATCGCTTGAAGGATTGTGATGTATTTAAGTCGCGTAGGGTAGGGGAAAGATGGAGTTTCGTCCAAGATCGAGACATTTGTCGCATCTGCCTGAAAGCGCATGGACGGAGATCGTGTAGAATTTCAATTCAATTTGGAGTAGGTGGGTGCCAGTTTAGTCACCATATTGCATGCATCTCGTCCACTCCCTGCACCTACAATAGTATCACCGTGCACCTACAATAGGTGAGAATCACACTGCATGGGCAGGGTGAAGCAATCAAAACATTTGCCTTTCTGGACGATGGCGCTCCACTCACTCTAATCGAAGAAGGATTGATTCAGCAACTAGGTTCAGATGGTATGGCACAACCTCTGTGTCCGAAATGGACTGTAAATATGTCGAGAACAGAAAATCAATCGAAATTGGTACAGGGAGCCATATCTCGCAACGGTCAACCGAGAATGATTTTTTTCGCTAATAAAGGTTTTAAACTTAAGGTCATTCGCCTCTTCGGGTTAGAAAAATCTCTTATGAAAAAATTCTAACCCTATGTGCGGGGTCGGGACTCGAACCCAAGTGCATGGCTTACAAGGCAATCGATTTTCCAACTACGCTACGCCCACCCCCCAGCCGAGAATGATCCTACGAAATACCAGAACGGTGAAGTCGCTTTCGTTGCCAAACTAAACTTCTAGAGTTTGTCAGAAAAATATCTACATTTTCGAGGCCTCTCGGTTCCCAGCTACCAAAATGCAGTTTCTCGTATCTTGATAGGCCTTGACAATCTCCGTCTGACGGTTCTGTTGAAAACGAAAGAAGGCTACATGTATGGAGGCTCAGCTGTTGCTGGGATACTAAATCATTCATTGAACTTTCATGTTTGCGAATGTTCGAATGATGTATCGTTGCACAGCATGGTGAAGGATTACTTCTCATTTGAAGATGCAGGAACTAAACAAGAGTCTATGCTTGTGTCGGCGGAAGAACAAAGAGCCCTTGAAATCCTAGAATACAAAGAAAACCGGCGACAAATTCGAAACAGGATTGCTGTGGCGTTATGATTTTCTCGAGTTTCCCGACAGCTACAGAATGGCGGCCAAAACGACTCTAATGTTCAGCGCGGCGCATGGAGCAGGATCCAACACTGCGAGAAAATCTTCTTTGCTCAGATTTCGAACTACATTGAAAAGGGATATGCGCATCGTGCCACCGAATTGAGGAAAGATGATCCTAGACGGGTTAGTTGTTTACTTTTGGGAGCGGTGATAAACCCGAAGAAACCGAATAAGGTGCGAATGATCTAGGATGCGTTTGCAAAAGTGAAAGGAGTCTCGCTCAACATAATTTACACCAATAAAACTTTTTACATAGCATATGTTCGTTTTATTTAGAATTTTATAATATTGTAGTATTGTTTACATAAAAAACACGAAATGAGAATTTAGACAATTCAAAAACAGTTTCTAATATATGCACTACGCCGGCTAAGATAGACAGCATTCCCTCTGCCATCTTATGAAACACGTTGTATGTTGATAGATATTCAAACATTGAAAGAACGTCGGTACTATGCTATGATCTTGTTCCTAAACGATATCGTCATGCAGTGTATTGACTCATCTTACATATTGTCAAAATTAAATTTATATGCTCCTACTCGTCAATCACGCAATAGAAATTCGTTCGCGATAGGTCATTATCGTACAGCTTACGCTGAATTCGGACCACTAAACCAGATGATGGCTGTGTATAACGGGCATTGTGAATGTATTGAATTTACCCCGAACAAGTTTGAAACAGTTTTTCAACTCTTTGCGGAATCATAGTGTATAAGAACAGTATACAGTATAGTATAAGTATTAAATGTTTGTGTAATGCAGTCTACAATCGATTGACGAATAAATAAATAAATGCTTCTCAAAGGTCCTGAACAGTTAGCGTCATTACTCGCTGTGCTCTTCCATTTTCGTCAATTTCCCGTGGCAGTCTCGGCCGATATCAGAGAAATGTTTCACCAAATCTCTATACGCAAGGAGGACCGTCATGCGCAGAGGTTTCTGTAGCGAAGCAACCCGTCTCACAAACCGGAGGTGTTTTTAATGGATGTTGCGACACTCGGCTCAGTTTGCTCGTCAGCATCAGCGCAGTATATAATAAACAAGAATGCGATGGAGTTCGCCAGCAAATACCCGAGGACCGTAGAAGGGATCACTAAGAACCACTACGTGGACGATTTTATCCACAGTTTCGAAAGCGATGAGGAGGCAAAGAGGGTGTCTTGCCAAATCAAAATGATCCATCCCACAGGAGGGCTTGACATTCGCAACTGGCAGTCAAATAGGGAAGCGGTTTTGAACATACTCGGATCTGAAACTTTACAGGAGAACAAGAACCTGAATCTGGAAAACGCAGAAGGATTGGAACGGGTTTGGGTTCCAGGTGATGATATGCTCCGATTTTCGACCGTATTGAAAGACGAGTTACAGGTGATGATATTGCGTTGTGCTCGCCCTACGAAAAGGCAAGTGCTTAGGTGATTGATGAGTTTTTTTTGATCCCCTCGGTTTGCTGGCTATTCTACAGAAGTAAACGAATGGCTGCGGGTACCATCCAAGCTCAACCTGGTGGATGCTGCAACGAATTGGGGAAAGCGACTAATTCAACATGCAAGGCTCGTGGTTTCAAGGACACTATTTCCTCAAAGAGGATGAAGAAAGGTGGCCAATGTGCCATATACTTGCACCACCTACGGAAGAAGAAATGCGGTCCCTTCATCTGCATCATGGAATAGCACTACCCATCAGAGTGATTAATGTTGGAAGATTTTCGAAATGGAATCGCACTCTGCGTACAATGAACTACGTTTACTGCTATCTTGAGAATTTGCATCTAAAAGTAAAAGGCCAAGCTCCGATTTCTGGACATTTTACTCTGGACGAATTGAGAAATGCTGAGAACGCGTTGACTAGAATGGTACAGTGGGAGACTTTTCCCGACGAACTGGTCACACTCCCCTAAAATTCGAAGGTTAGAAGAGCGAAAGCCGATCGAAAAAGTCAGCCGGAAAAGCACCGTGTTCTGCTAAATTTCTCAACATTCTCCCCAAACAACATGAAATATCAAAATTGATCGTCAGCCATTATCATCATGTATATCGACACGCCAATCCAGAAACCATATTTAATGAATTGCGACAACGATACTATGTACCCCAACTACGGGCCGCTGTGAAGAGTGTAGCTAGAGATTGTCAATGGTGCAAAATATCAAAGACTCGTTCAAAGGTTCCGATGATGACTCCTCTTTCGGGTGCATGACTGGCATCATTTGTTCAGATATGTGGGCCTTGATCTTTTTGGACCACTGCTCGTGAAGGTGGGAAGAACTAATTCATAATCTAACTACAGAATCCTGTGTGATGAGTGTCCGTCGCTTCGTCAGCCGGAGGGGTGCGCCCGTAAAGATTCACTCCGACAACGACACAAACTTTCAAGGAGCAAGCCGTTTGCTGCAGGATCAGATCAGCAAACTCAATGAAGAGTTAGCAGCCACGTTTACAAATTTAGCAACGAAATAGATGTTTATACCACAAGGTGCACCTCACATGGTACGATCGGTAAAATATTAGTGGATAATTCGGGCCGAACCTTAGATGACGAAGCTCTGTTAACGTTGGTGTTCGAAGCTGAAGGAATTGTCAACTCGAGACCGCTAATGTACCTCCTGTTGGACTCCGAAGAACATGCAGTTCGCACTCCCAATCACTTTCTTCTTGGAAGTTCCAGTGGAGCGAAGCAACTAGTAGCGGAACCTATAAACACAACAGCAGCACTCCGAAGTTCCTGAAATCAAATTCAACAAGTGGTGATGTGAAACCGATCGCAGTGGGGGATTTGGTGTTCGTGGTGGTTGATGTTAGAAGAAACGGTTGGATCAGGGGACGTATGCAACATGTGGTGACAAGGCAAGATGCTCGAGTGAGACAGGCTGTGGTACAAAATAGTACAAATGTCCAGTGTCGAAGCTGGCGCTGTTGGAGGTGTCTCAAACCAGTAAAACTGAACCCAAAAGTACCGGTACCCAGTGTTACTAGAGGGAGGATGTTGTCCTTTGTCCTTTGTACGGCAAACATCATCCGCCGTCCGGAGCAGAAGGTATTGAGAAGGCATGAATAAATGAACACCGGAAGTAGTTATCGAGTCATAAACCTGATCAATAAATCAAAAATATGTGCCCATTTATCATTACTCGTAAGTCATTACATTTATAAAGTAGTTCAAGAAAGCTAATATTCCAAAAAAGGTCATTCCCTTCAGGGTTTGAAATACGCAAATATTACTTCTAATAATTTGTTCATTTTTTAATCACCGTGTCGCAATTATGTTTTACTAGACATTACACACCACATGTAAAATTCTTCAGATTTTACCAAGTTTATTCTAAAATCCTTGAGAATCACCGCTCCATGCTTTCAAGGTTGTCAGGGAGTAGACAGATAATCTCCCATTCCATTAAATTGTTATGCATCCGCGGATCTTTCCGAACCACCCTAGAACAGGTGAAACTCTCGTCATGCTTTATAGATTGCAGTTTTTGATTGATTGGGTTTTTAAAAGGACTACACATGTTCAATGTAATTTAAATATTACACCTGTCACCGGCACTCACTTCCGAACAAACCTTCATTGTGGCAGTCGAACTACGTCATCTACCGGTCGGATCATCGGAAATTGTTTCTGCGTTACATCGGGCTGTCGGAAAATTTCTCACTGCACTGAGTTTCCCTTCCCTCTTGTGCTGTGGTGACGCTGATGGAGAAGCTGGCCGGATTAATAACGGAATTGAAATTGCACAAAAGCCATTTAATCGTTCGCTGCAAAATGATTATTATTATTATTATCGTTCACAGCGGGAGAAAGACAAAGTTTAGCCTGATGCACACCTGAGCTCCGACCTGGTTCGAGTGAGCAGAATCCAATGACGCAATCCGGGGAAGATTACACTCCTACCATTCGGGGATGCAACAAGGGTCTGCACAACGTACCAGCGCTAACGAGTAAGTTAGGCGGTAGTTACATCCGCCCCCTCCAACGGGGCGCAATAAATTAGAATTAAAGTACTTTAATCGCTCGTACAACAAAAACACATGTTCTCTGGCTTAGCTTGTGTGGCGGCTTCCGAGTAATGATCGCCATCACAGTACAGACGAGAACGATAAGGTTGCATGCACTGTGTTGAGGAAGCTAAATTTATAGGGACGGTAGGTGATATCCGAACCTAAGTCCAGCGGTCCACAAGCAGAAGCAGTAAGGGAGAAAAAGAATACAATCGCTGTTTGGTGTGACCTGTGTGCCTGGGAGAGATATTCTATATGGGATTTTCCATTTGTGTGCGTGTGTGTTTGGTCAGAGCTAATGAGTTCGGTGGTTTGGAACAATGGCTAGATCGATTACAAATTTGGTTTAAATACTTTTCGCAAAAAAATTATACACATTAAGCGCGTTTTTCTGTAACAAATCATTAGATATTCTCGCAAAAACAAATATCAGGGTTTTCGGAATAGATCAATTCATAATTTGGGTGTTTTGAAATCAATGTTTTTGTGTGAAAAAGTATGGGAGGTCGTCGAAATTGGACAACGTATAAAACAATATATAGCTTTACTAGCCCTAGAACATTACACTCACTTTTTTACCATAGAGCGTTGCACTTGGGTACAAACCAAGACGGATACAAGTGGACACACTTGTATCCGTCTTGGTCACTTTTCTTTAATGAAGCCGATAAAACAGAAGGATATAAAGAAGAAAAGAATAAACAAATGCCGTTGTGGGGCTTTTCTGTCGACATCCGTGTTGCTTCGGCTCGATCATAAATATTTTTTATCGGTGGTTTCGAAAAAAAAGTGTCCCAATGTGTTCGAAATGGAAGATCCGTGGTAGAGCTCGGCCATTTCATTCTTTTCATCGTGCGCCAAAGAATCAGAATTCTCGTCCGGATGTTTATGTTTAATCCCAGTGGCCAGGACGCCATGTGAAACTTTGCAAGTATAAAACTAATACACTCACAAGTGTCAAATGTGTCAAACCTTTCTTTCTCTTTATCTTGGGTACAAACGTACCCCATGAGTTTCGTCTCAGTTTTCGCAGGTAAAATGCAAAGAAAAGAAATGCATAATAGGGTTACTGTTCTCTAATTCATCTTAACTCCTGTATTCATCATTCATTTTTATGTTACTGTTTCTTAGGAACAAAGCATGCAGACTGATACCAATTTAAGGGTAATCCAATCACTGTAAGCCGAGTTACAATCAACATAGTGTGACATCCTGACTAATGAGATGAATGAGGGCTCGTTTACCCTATATAATTTTCTTTGTTTTGCCTTTCTCATATAGAAAGGTTATGCAATCACTCTGAAAAACGTCAACCTAATCCCGGCCCGGAGGGCCGTGTGTCATATTCCATTCGACTCAGTTCGTCGAGATCGGAAAAAGTCTGTATGTGTGTGTGTATGTATGTATGTGTGTGTGTGTATAATATCAAAATGGAGAGCAACAAAATTGTCCTATGACATCAAACAGAAAACTAATTCTGCTATTAGTGAGAGTAAATTGAAAGCTCATTGAGATGTTGAATTTTTTTTGATAACAGAATATGTATTTACTTTGATGTTTCACCAAAGAAATATAAACATAGAAAATTCTTCTAAGAAACAAGGATAGCAAAAGAGGATGAAAATTTGGCATCATATTTAAAAAATTTAAAACTGATAGCAAAATAAGATTTCAATTTGATGCTATTATCAAAATATGAGTTCTACTTGTTGTAATTTTGATGTTCGACTTTGCTCGGGTTGTTTCGAATATTTGTTTGCGTTACGCGTAACTCGTATTTGACGTTAGAAATTAACAAGAATGAATATTCATGTTAATGAGTTCATTCAAAAATAATTACTCTGTCGAATGCATAATTGAACTATCGACAGTACAACTGATGGAATAATACTTTTTCATCTATCTGTTTCGTACTAGGGGCAGATCACTTGCGATGCATTTTTAAAAATCAGCGAAATTAAATTCTTTCCGCCATCAAAATGCTCACATCGGTGCCGAAAGAAATCCAACCACCGCTCAAGGAAATGAATATTGGTATCGGGGGAAATTCCGCAGTCGAGGAACTCTCAGTCGGAATAAGGCACGTTCACCGAGAGAATTAGGAGCTAAATAGCGTATGGAATCAGGAGCTGAATGGCATGCGGCAATTTGCCGCTGGAGAATATCCGGGTGAAGCGGCTAAATGGCTCAAGTATGGAGAGAATTGAAATGGATGGAGAAAATGACGGAAAGTAAGAGGAAAATCGGTTGCTTAATAGATTGATCTAGCGAAGCCCCGAGTTAGTTGTGGAAAACTCGCGAAGAAAGGAAGGAGGAAATATGAAAGAATATGGCGTTGTGGTCAAGATCAACGGTGTACTCGTATGCAGATGTAACGCTCCCCAAGGTGGTTAATAACACAATAGATCTAAATACTGATTGCAGTGGTTCGTCTCTTACAAAAAAGGTAAACAACAGAGCTGGACGCACCAACCGACTCGTTAGTCGGACTAACGCCGGTTGTTAATGGAGGAGACTTTAACGCTTGGGCCATGAAGTGGGGTAGCAGGCTGACCAACGAAAGAGGTTACAGCTTGTTGGAAGCCCTGGTGAAGCTGGATGTAAGGCTGTGCAACGAAGCATATTCCGTAATGATGATCAGTGGTCCATCATCGATGTAACATTCTGCAGTTCGTCTCACTAGTACACACATAACGACCACCGGGTGATCCTCATTTACTAACAAGAGTAAACATAGCATTACCAATAATCCGATGAACGTTGTAGTAAATGAAACCAATCCCCGCATAATGCCGAATTTCGTCATGTTAAAGACGTTAAGAAACAAATGGTAGTGCTAGGATGGTTAATCTAGCGAATTATTCCATTTTTCGTTGTTTAATGTTTAATCTGTGCGAATGAAATAAGTAATGGGCAAATACCTGCTTCAAAATAACATAATTTCCTGCACTATGCTATATTTCACCCTAAGGAGGAAAATTTGGTAAAAACCAAAATTTCTCACTAGGGTGAAAATTTGTTGGTAAGAACCAGTCTTTGTACAGGAGGGCACAAATCCTTATTTCATACTATGTTGCGTTTCGGCTTCGCCTCTTCAGAAACCGACACTAACGTATTGTCGGAATAGATTAGCGCCGGCTTGACGCAAATCCCTTAAAACTAAAACACACTATGTGTTTCAATCAAACGACTGATCAAACGTGATGTCCCGTTCGAGCAGAAGTTCTGTTTATGCCGATGAGACACAAGTGAAGCCGAAACTTGTCTTGGCTTAGCAGGCCTATGCGAAAGCACTATGCTATAATCTATTCCGACAATACGTTAGTGTCGGTTTCTGAAGAGGCGAAGCCGAAACGCAACATAGTATGAAATAAGGATTTGTGCCCTCCTGTACAAAGACTGGTTCTTACCAACAAATTTTCACCCTAGTGAGAAATTTTGGTTTTTACCAAATTTTCCTCCTTAGGGTGAAATATAGCATAGTGCTTTCGCATAGGCCTGCTAAGCCAAGACAAGTTTCGGCTTCACTTGTGTCTCATCGGCATAAACAGAACTTCTGCTCGAACGGGACATCACGTTTGATCAGTCGTTTGATTGAAACACATAGTGTGTTTTAGTTTTAAGGGATTTGCGTCAAGCCGGCGCTAATCTATTCCGACAATACGTTAGTGTCGGTTTCTGAAGAGGCGAAGCCGAAACGCAACATAGTATAATTTCCTGGATTATCTGAATTCAACAAATTACGTGAACCGCATCACCTACAATAGTCGTTGACAGGAAAAACACAGGACAAAGGACAATGGAACTATGACTGATGTATTATTCATACTGGAGAGGACACAATGCAACAAGCGTTCATCCTTTCGTTACAGCAATTTTCGTTATTATACATTTACGTGCCCTGTCAACTACCCTCCATGCCGCTATCCGTCAAAGTAGGCACATCACGGTGAACAAAAAGCGTGGCTGGTGAGGTGCACGCTAAACCGTATCTGCTATCTTTTTCGCTTGAAATGTGATATTTCCGGAAACGAGCAACTGGCGAGACAAAATGGCCACATTAATTAGTAGTTTGGGTTTAGTGTGTACATATCCAGCCTGTATTCAGACAATATTTGTAACTGGTCATTAAATTGCGCTCATATCATGAAGAATACATTATTCATCGCTCTCGCAGCACTATGCAGGGCGAGCCAACGAGAAAAAAACGACCAACCAACAAAGAGTGAACGAAACAGTTAGTGCCGGACTGGAAAAAACCAAACAAAAAGTATTATTAAAAATTCTTTTCTCAATTTTTCCGACAGTGACCCGTCGTGAATAATAGATTGGGGTAAAATAATTCGTGGCTGGGTTTTTATTTTCTGTTCTGTCACTGTCGCCCATCACCACCGCCACAAGCAGCAGTAGCCAGGAACAAAGCTCATGTTCGGAATAACGGCATCACCGTCACAACCACACAACTCGTCGGCATTTGTGCGATGAGGAGGGTGTAAGCTCGAGAAAAGGCTCGTCTGGTTACAACTAGCGTTGTAATATTACCTTTCCTATATTACCATGTGAAAAATTTCGATTAATCCCCCTAACATCGTAAATGTGTCTATAGTAGGATTTGTTTAACGTCCGTTCTGATACTTGCCCATCATGTTGCACAATATCAGCCATCTGCATTCGACGCTTTTTAACAAGTTTCATTCCTGTTGCTTCGTATGTGAATAGGAAAAGTAAAAAAAAACACATACCCAGCAATTTGATAAGGGTTGTGGGACGAGGTAAAATCCGAATCCAAAAACGGACATACACACGATGACATTATCAGTTCCAGTACGAAATGCAGACCGATGACGTCGTGTCAACGTAAGTGGAGTGAAAAGAAGCGCCTTTGAATAATTTACATTAATTCGGCTTTTACATGTTCCGCACTGCTGGCGAACTGACACTCCGATTCCTGTGGTCGTTACCTATTGACGTGGCAATTTTCACTTCGATCTGAAACTCGGACTGTTTCACTACACATACACAGACTACGCTAGCAGGCTAATACTTCAAAGAAATGCAGATAAAATGTCATGGCTTCAGAGTGATGTTGAGTCAAAATTTTCCAAACGGGCAAAATTACAATTTCAATGGAAGATTCATTTTTTCGCAAGAAAAAAATTCAGGAAAATATAACCATTGAAAGTTTTTGGCACGTTGATTTTAAAAATTTATTGCGGGCGACGCAATTGATCGATTTGAATGATCAAATCAGCAATGAAATCGTTCAAAGATACCGATTCATTATGGCTTTCCGATCCGAAAAGTCTCTCTTTCGTTTATTTTTAGTGAATTATTTATATCAACATGGATAAAAGGTTTTTTATGTTTAACAAAGCTTTAACCTCGATGGGCCATTCGCCCTTTAAATTCGTAATAACATTTCTTTGTTGTATTGTATTTCTCTTGAGTCTACTTTATTTTAGCCGCCTCAATTGGTGATGTGTGGACTGGTCGGTGGGCTGCGGGAAGCCTCCCCGCAGCTCGTTTGAATGCGGCGGATGGTCCGCGTGGAGTTTCCTCGGGTCACGTTGCAGAGCCTGTAGAGCGCTGATGGGAAGTTCGTTGGGCTGCGGGCGGCCTCCCTGACACCGGGACATGCTGTCGCTTGGTTGTGCTTCTCTATCTCTCTCTCTCTCTCTCTCTCACTGGTGGCTGTGTCAGGCCATGAGCGATCTCTCCAGAACCGGAGGATGTGGCAGAGGGCCCGGGAGATGTGGTGTCAGCCCGCGGGTGGCCTACTGGTACTTTGAGCCATCAGCGGGTGTAGTAGAGAGTCCATTGATACTGTGGTCGTGGTATGTTTCTGCTTGGATGCCTTCGAAGAATCCCGTTTTGGCTGATCTGGGGTGGGGAACATCTCCAGTACCCGGAAGGGGTTTCGGCAGAGGGCCCACATTCGGTTGGGTTTTTACTGATGGTGGAGTTGATTGTTTTTGGCCGAATTGGGCGGCGTAAAACCTCTCCAGCACCTGGTGAGAGTGTGGCAGAGGGCCTACGTTTGTTGCTTTAAACAAGGTCGTACAGGTTGGCATCCTTTAGAAACATGAGTACCTCCTCACGGACAAGGTCGATGGCCAACACGTCCCGTTTTGATTTCGCCAGATCATATTTTCGCCGGAGGCCCTCGAGCTCCTGACAGTTGCGGAGGACGTGCTCGACAGATAGTCGGGTGTTACAAGGTAGGCAATTCGGTATTGGTTCCCAGGAGATGGTTTGGGCGTGGATCCCTCTAGTGTCTCCCACCCGGAGTCGGGAGAGTATAATTTCCTCCTGTAGGCTTACTGGGCCGGTTCAGCTGTCGGCTGATCCCATGACCTCCTGTGTGTGGCCTCGGGATGTCCGCCAGTGGTTGGTGAATCAGTGCCGCAGGTTCATTTTAAAACCTTTGTGGATGTCGGTTGCAGGGGACTTGTCTGGAAGTCGGGTTCGGGCTTGTCTGCCGTGTAGGGCTAGCTGGTCAGCATCTACGTTTCCTCTGATGCCGCTGTGGCTAGGGACCCACCACAGTGTAACCAGTGGATCTCGATGACCTGTACAAAGGAGTGGGATGAAGGGCTGGATGCGATGTCTCCTAAAACTGACGAGGAGTCAGTGAGAGTAAGTGTTGATTCGTCTGTGCTCTTTTTGGCCATTGTCATTGCAATGGCTGCCGCATACGCCGTAAAAACTAAGCAGAAGGGGGAATGCGGAAGGAGAATCCGCTCCCCAGTTAGCTGATTCCCGCTCCGGCGCCGTCGATGTATACTTCGAGATGTTGTTGGTACTTTCGCTTTACGAGTGCCCTGTATTTTGATATAATGATGCTCGCCAACCTTTGTTGTGCGGGTGAGTTTATCGTTGATATTCGGTCCAGGTTCGTGCCAGGCTCGTGGTCTCATGCGATGCAGTCGGGCGATGGTTGGAAGGGGCTTCTGGTAAACTCCTGGCGAATGTTGGCTGCCATGGTGAGAAGGTAACATTCGTCGCCCGCTGTTTTCTCGAGGATAAAAGGTCTTCTGGACCTCCTTTTGATTAAACAAAAAACGCTTATTTTTGTATTTGTAGTTATTCCACATCGAACTTCGCCGCGCACAGTATTCGAACAACGAATTGAAGATGTTGCTGAGAAATCGCATGGATCAACATGGCTTTTGCAGCTTTTGTCGCTTTAAGCACGATTCAGACGATACATCAGCTTCCGTCAACGTCAACGGAACGTAACCGTTCCGTCAGAATAAATTACATGCAGTTAAATGGAGGCATTCACACACACACACATCAACGGCACGGAACGTTTTGACGTACGGCACGTGTGAACGGGCACAAGAAAAAAGTATTAAACTTATCCTGACGGAACGGTGACGTTCCGTTGACGGAAGCTGATGTATCGTCTGAATCGTCCATTATCAAACTATAATTAAGAGCCAGTTTTTGCCCAATTTTTCACAGGTGGTATTGATGTTATCCGATTTTGATGAACATTTCAGCGTTTGTTTGTGTATATATGGGATGGACTTCAGTCAAATATTAGATTCCTACTTTGAGGGGAAGTGAGGTAAAACGGATTCTGAAAATTGAAATTTTAAAATCTCTCTAACTCTAGGTTGACTTGATGAAATCCAACTCTGTTTAGTTTCTCTGGAAGTGTTTTGAGAGGGGTTGACAATAAGATATACTATTTGTAATAGATACATTGAAAAATATTCATATTTTACCTTGAAAATATGATTATCTTAAAACCTAACTGATGGTAAGTTTGTATAGATGAATTTTTTTAGTAAACTTAAAACTTTAATTTTGTAGTGATAACTTTTTGGGGTGGCTTTAAATTCGCAATATATTACATTCTTTTAGAAATTTCAGGAATATAGTGTTAAAATTCTTATAAATATAGTGTTACTCGAGGTTTCCTTACAACCAATTACTAATTTATGAATTCCATCACTTGCAAATTCCTCAGATAATTCTACCCCAACTTGAAGTATTACTGTCATATATTTTGTGGATATATCTGGGGTATGTCTTATTTTCAACCTTCCCAAAGTCCTTTCAGAAAAACCAAATAGAATTAGATTCTATCAAGTTAGATTTTAAAATTCCCACCTATTTCTTCGGACCAATTTTCAAGAACAGTTTTATTCCACTTCTCCTCTAAGTAGAAATGTAATATTTAGCCGAAGTCCATCCAAATGCACAAACAAACGCTGAAAATTTCATCTAAACCGTAGCGCATCAATACGACCTCTAGAACGAAGGGGAAATTTCAATAGTAGCTGTTGTTCGCAACACAAAACTCCACTCGAACGAAGAATTTTGCAAAAATTTGATATGAGAAAAGTTTCGTCTTTTTAAAACACTCATGTAGTAGAATGTTTCTAATTATGAAGAATGTATGTAACTTATGGTAAGTGATGTGATGTGATATGAAGCCACTATCAGCCACATTATTTCTGTTTTTGGTGAAATATAAAGGATTTGGACGGACCCGTAAGCAAAGACACCTATGCGCATTCCGCGAGTGCTGACTTAATCATTGAAATCGCTCAATTGGGTCACCACAATAAATTTTTGAAATCAAATGGGCTATTAATGGTAATATTTTCGTAAAATTTTTATTTTCGCGAAACCCTTCTAGCTTAGAAAAATGGATTTTTCATTAAAATTGTAATTTTACCTATTTTGGGTGATCCGGAAAATTTAGACTTTATTTTAATTTCATTGGTTCCTGTAGGGGTCCTGTTCAAATTAACAAATCCTATAAAAACATTACATTCTGTTGCTATAAAGCCATAAAAAGCAAATCGCAAATACAATCGTAGCAACAGTATTGTTATTTGACAGGTATATTTTCGAAAAAAAATTCTATGCGGTTTGATTTCAATGACCCGTGCACTATCGCATAACGAGTCTAATTAACTAATAGATAGAATATTGACTCTTTCTGAATATTGCTCCATAATTGAACGGTCGAAAACCAGCCTCCTTTCCTGACAATCGGTCAATTCCCCCGAAGGGTAAAAGCGCCCTGCCCCGAGGGACGGCAATGACCGGCGGCACGGATTTTGTTTTCATTCCTTCGTTTGCACCCGACTGCATCGGGTTCTATTTAAATTAGCCTTGATTCAATTGCTCGACAAACAAACTCATCATCGCACTTCGGTCCTCCTGCTCTCGTTCAGCATCGATCGCATCAGTTCGTTTGCTTAGGTTTGTTTGTGCAGGAGTACGATGTTGAAAAGGAACCTATCGTACCTAATGCTGCATCAACACCGTATCCTACAAAGAGCAGATTTATTCAGGTCTTTTATTCGATTCATTATCGTCATTATCCGCTCCATTTATCGGTTGGGATTTGTTTGTGTTCGAATTGTGCGCGGTTGATCCGATTCGTCCGGGACACAATAGTCCCCTGTATAATCAGCTGGAATCTGTCTCCGGAATTGATCACATACAGTATGTCATCTTTTGTGTGCTATTTGGCACAATCTATTCAATTTGTAGATCTATCGCGCGTTTTTTTAGTGCAGCGAGCTCGGAACATCGCTTAGCTGGAGAATAATTTAGGAGTAACATTTTGCAATTTTGCAGAGTACTTATAGTATGTTTTCCTGGGACGCTCTACAAAAAGCTTCATCACTGAGTCGCTTGTCGATATTTTTGCACGAAAGAATTACAGAATGTTATTGAAATAATACTTTATGATACACAAAAGCTTTGGTCAATTTGCTTCACGCAAATTTCCAAAAAAAAAAATTCGCAAAAAAGTGATTTTTTTCTTACTGAAACCCTTACTCCCCTCCCCATCCTCAAATCATTACTCTCTGGACACAAGCATATTAATTGGATACAAAGTCATGTTATTTTGGTATCCTGGCACACAAGGTGATTTTGGAATTTTTAACCATCCTGCTTGTTGCACTAATAGGATAAAGTTTATTGGATCGCCGGTTTTTTATTTACATATATCAGTGAACTAGATAACATGATTGAATCTTCTGTAACCAAGTTAAAACGTTGGTATTTGAAATCATTTGTACGAAGCTGCTATGGAATCCTAGGTTCCGTATTTATGGTACTAAAGGCTGAAATCGTTCAATAACGAGTGAAAAGTATAGTCCTGGTACTAGAATTTTGTAGCAAAAAAAATTACATTCTGTTTCTATAAATATTCCTCTAATGACAATATAATACACCCTTTTCATCCGTATGTGGAAGTGCTCATCACAATATCAATGGCAACCCTAACAATTCATAGCAAGCCAACCACAAATCCATTCACTTCGCGAACCAATTCAATCTCCTGTCCACCACCACCGCTGCCCTACCGGATGACATGTGATGCCGTCACCACGAATGGACAACTTTATTTTCAGCGGACTGATGGCTGCAAACTTCAGCTCGGTTTAATTAGTTGAAACGTAAAAGGATTTCATGCGTTTGGTGTGCAACTCTGCAACCACCGACCGAACAACACAGGGAAAAAATCGGTGAATCACTGACAAAGAGATAAGCTTTTAATTTCGTTATCAATTATTCATGGGACGGTAACACTTTCGAAATTGTCAGTTGGAGGTTTTCAGCTTTGTTGTAGCGATGTTAGAACTACCTACATAGTTCCGTTGTTGGCTTCCATTTAATTATACTAGGAATTCCCTCCTCTGTGCGAGATTGAAGAAATTTATGTGGTAAACTTTTCCCTTTTATTGTGCTGGCTTAGTTACAAATTAGGAAATTTTTTTTTTGGACATTTCTATCGTGAAGCCCTAAGTCACTAGCTTCATGTTCTCGATTATCTTTTCGATGTTCGAGATCTAGGTTGAAGGAAAGCAAGTTTGGTCAATAGTGTACAAGAAGACAAAAAGCGCTGAAATATGACAAACCATGCATCAAGTGGAAAACTATTCGCGCACAACACGCTTGCTTCCGCTTTCAGGCTCGAAGCTGATCTTGTCTGGCGGTTCCCACGCGAGGTTGCCACAAACCGATAGTTATCCGAATAATTATACCCGGCCAAAGTTTCAGCATTCGATCTAATGAATCACCATTAAGCGTATACGAAAAGTTGCTCCTTGTCATCTAGCTGTTGCGCCAGGGTTGCTTGCCGTTCTGTTGGAGGACGTCCCGTATTCACTGCACAATATAGATACAGTTCCTTCTCTACTAAATACAATTGTTCACAACAGACTAGTAGGTACCGATGCTTTCCACTGGAGTACCCAATTTGGAGAGCATTTGAGAGGGCCAATGGTCGCAGTGAGCGTGTTTGTACAACACATTTCGAGGGCTAATGATGATTTAAGGTCCCTGCAGACACATTATTCGCCTTGTTTACCGGTAACTGTGTGCCATTCTGAGAATGGAAGTTAGAGAGAGTGAGACTAAGAAGCAGCCTTCGTGGCTCGAACGGGGAAAGTGGAAATTGTGTAGGTTTCCTTAGCCCTTCAACAGAAGCGGACACAGTCTGATTGCTTAGAACAGGCATTGTAATTCTCTCTCACTCACTCGAAAAGAAGCTTATCCGATGTCCAACTTTTCCGAGATAAGATGAGTCGCAAAATTCTCCGTCTCCACAAATAGCATGAGAATGATTTTCCGGATAAAATTTATTTGACTTTTTCCTTCTCACCGGAGAAGGTGATAAAATTTTAATTTCGTGGAAATCAATAAAAACTTAAAAAATACACTTAATTATAAAGAAAAGCGGCAAAGAAAAATGATAGACTTGTTTTTTCGTGCTTTGGAATAACGGCAGGAAAGCAGCGAGCGAAGAAAAGATACCGTGAAAAACTCATTTACTCATTCTCCGGCTGTTTTATTTATCCGGAGAAATAACACGTTGTATTTATCCGGAGAAGTTGTGTGAGTGCCAATAACTTTTCGTGTGAAAATGTGAGTTTTTATTGTCGCAGTAGCAAACTATCCGGGCGAATTTACTCATATGAGCGATAAATGCAATGCCTGGCTTAGAATCAACGGAGTAGAAATTATATGTCAGTGATACTGTAGCGTAGCCATTTGCGCTCGAAAATTGGACACGGGCACCAACTGATTGTAAACTAGTAGGCACTCAGTACGGAGACGGACGGAAAATAAATATGGGAGGAAAAGTTTACCTTCTGATAATCAATTTAAAAAAATTATCTAATTTATTTATTTAAAACTGATCTTGTTGTCAAACAATTTTAATATCAAATCCCTAATCCCTAAATTTTCTAATCCCAGAATTTTCCTCTAATCATAAGCATCAGATTCTAAATCGTTTTGAGCTAGTCTTTAAAATATTGAACAAATGGACAAAATCTTGCTCCCTGGAGATTTGGACAAATTTCAATTTTTGCTGAAAACGTTTTTAATTTAATTAATTCTCCTCCTGATTTTTTTTATTATTTTGCAGGTAAAAATACGCTTGCAAAATAATTTCTAGTAAATGTCAATAATAGTGCTATGCTGATACGATGCAGATTTTTGCAGGTGAGGTACAGATTTGTGCCGAAAATCATATACCTCACACATATGAACCAAGTTCGTAAGGATTGAATACGTACAGTGCAGTATGAAGTTGTATACAATTTAACATATTCTTAGATGACTATTACTATTAAAAGTACGGTATTTTTGGAATGGGGTTGATGAATAGATGACGGAAATCGATGACTGAAGCCATTTTGAACACCAAGATGATTATTTCCAGTTAAATAAATTTCGCTAAAACATTGACACTATAGGTATTTTCGGAGTAAGGTAGACGGAAATCGATGGCTGGAGTTGTTTTGGAATTCAGGATGGCGAATTCCGGCTTAAATACATTCTGTATAACTTCAACAATATGGGTATTTTCGGAATAGGATAATTATAGAGCAGATAGGGGTATCCGAGGCTATTTGGATCTACCTAAGCAAATCACCTTTTTAGGTGGATAGATGTGAAGGAATTTATCGAGCAAAGGTCCTAATTGTTAGTTCGAAACTTCAGTTACATTTTGGTGCCATAAAATTTAAATAGTACCACTTCATGGCACCGCTAGGCTACGATTTACAAAACTCTATTTTTTTCTTCCTTTTACAATGTAAGCGTAATGTAGACCTCCCTACGGGGATCGCCATTTTTTTAATTTTTTTTTGCAATGTGATTTTGTTTATCTATGAAATCTTCAGTGGAGAAACTACTACTGAAATAAAAAAAATTGGGATGCATTTTCTTTGCTATGGCGTGTGCAATCCTCTGAACTTTTGTAGATGTAATAGGGGTCCGAATTGCCCCGTACGCTCATTTCACACAAACAAATATCATTCCATAAAACAGGAGCCTCAACCTTTCCAAAACACTTACCTTTAATTATTTTCACTTTTATTTGTTGCTTTAATCACGGTTTTACCATTATTATTCTTTTTGTTTTGAGGATGGCAAAAATGGAGCACTTGGTATCTCCTTTCTAAAAAACCAAAGAATCAGATAGAGCTATCAAAATTAATGTTTTAGAATAGCGGTTCCACGTTCCACAGTCAGAAAGTCTTATGATTTTCAGAGAAATTGAGGGAGTCCGAATTATCCCCCTCCCCACCGGTTTTAATAGCCCCCTTATCGATATAGTGATTAGTGATAATATGGTGATTGAAAGTTTTGCTCGACCGGATGTTGCTACCTTGGTCTTGAAAATGACGCCAGTCATCGATTTCGGTCATCTACTCGTCAAGCTCATTTCAAAATACTTATATGATTAGGGTTATACAAAATTGTTAAGCCCGTTTCAAAAATGCCCATCGTTAGGGTTATCAACCAGAAGTCGCCATCTTGCATGTCGAAATGGTTTCGAACATATATTTTCATCGTCTACTCGTCAAGCCCGTTCCAAAAATACTCCTATATGGTTATCAAGAATATTGTACAGTCGGAAGTCACCATATTGGATTTAAAATTGGCATGTAACAATCATTTTTATCATCAACTTGTCAAGTCCGTTCCAATTGTACCCATATTGTTAGGATTTTATCGAGAATATTGTTAAACCAACGAATAGAAATTTGAAGAGATCTTTTTAAAAGCTATATCTCAGATATATGTATCCCTAAAACACCTTGCATATAGCCAGGATTTAACGATACTACCTAGGTACAATCGATTTATAAAAAAATTAAATCATCATACTTTTTTTCACTTAGCATGTACATAGATAGCATGGCTTGTTCAATTTTAGTTCCGTGGTTTTGAATTGTATATTCAAGTGGGGTGGGGGATGGGGGGTAGGCCTGTCGAATCTGAATCGTTTAGAACGCGAGAGGACTACACACAAAAAATGACGCGTTGTTCGTAGCTGTTTCAGTGATCTAATGAATTCACTCCAGTTAGTGGTAACGATGGTGGTACAGACAGTAAAAGGATAAACGTGGTGATGGTGTGCTTATAGCAGTGTCAAACCGGTTTTCGTCAAAACATAAAACTGATAGTAACGTTCACGAACAACTATGGGTAGATATTCGCTATCGCGATACTAATATTTGTGTGGGTGTAGTGTATATTCCCCCTGACCCCGCAAGTGATATAGACATTATTCAGAAGCACATAGACTCAGAATTTTACGTAAAAAACTTCCATCCAACCCAACTCGGATTTCTTCGGAAAAGTCTCCTACGGTTATGGTTTCCCACACCCTTCTGAATCAATCTTTTCGAGAGCGAGTATTGCCTTACTGGACGGAATATCTGTATGAACATGCTGCAAATGTGTACAGTAAATAACACACGAAACCAAATCCTGGACCTCCCGTTCGTAAATGAAGAAGCTTCTATTAACTGTGCCGTTTCAGAAGCCCTTGAGTCATTAGTTGCTGGTGATGCACATCCTCCTCCTTTTCTAGTATCGCAGATTTGTCCCCAGTTGGTTGTTTATGACGGAATGCTGGATGTCAGGGAGTTAAATTTTTCGAAGAGTGATTTCTCTAGGCTCAAAACTTACTGCAAGAAATCGATTGGGAGATTTTGTTGAAGTTCGTCCCCTATCAAAACTAGTTTGGTCCAATCGTCAGCTACGTAAACTGAAAAGATTTTGCATCACAACAGCTGACGAATCCCCATTACAAAACGAGAGTTTATTCAAGCCAGCAACAATTGCAAGACATATAATTCCTTCCAGTATATTGAAGGAATGCTCAAGCGCATTCTGTACGCTACAGATGATCCATATAGAGATGCGAAAAAACTGAAGCCGAAAGTTCTAATCGAACCCAAAACAATGGCTCAAATCGAGCAATGTAAATAAATATGGCGGATTTCTCGATATATTCTCGCGAAAAAATCTCTCTAGTGCAACTAAAAACATGTACACAGGCTCAGTTACGTAGATTAACGCATTTCCGGTATAATCTTTTTTAGATTGTGCATCGTGTGAAAGACTTCAAGAAAAGAATTTCAGTCATGCAAGCCAGGAAACAGAAATCACAGATTGTGTAATTTTTTGAAACGCTTTGTAGAATGTGCTCTGCTGTGTGGTATATTTGGTTTCGCTCGGTCAAAAATAGAGTCTTCATATACATCATTCGAATATTCGACTTCCATTAAAGCCGCGGATTTCGTTAAAAGCTTATTGAATGATGCTGAATTTTCTTGATTCAGGTTACGAATATTTCCACTGAAATCCATTGACCACTGGCGGTCATTCTGCTCATATGACCAACCTGGTATATCAGAAATAAATTGGGAAACCGATATCAATTTTAAGTTGTCTTTAAACTGCAACGCCGTCGGTCATTTCTGTTTAAATCTCAGCAATATGTTTTCCACGCAATCCTGCGTAAATCGAGCAGTGTATTCCTACCGATTAGTTGTTTACATAAATCGCTCCAACTATTTTTACTTTTTGACGAGATTTGTGAAGTTTTTATCGTTGTTTGTCGTGTTAATCGACTTAGTATTTTGTTTTTAACATTGTTATTGTGCAGTGTTAAGTGTCTCCTGTTTGCTTTTGTGTTGCGAAAAAATCAGCGAAAAACGTAACTGAGTGAACTTCTGTGACTTAAACACCAAAACTTTCCACTGAACGCAGCGCCATCTATATTTCATTGTTCGCATTCTCAGATCGGCACGCATTATGGCAAGTGCATGCGATCACTGCGCGAAAACCGTCAAATCGGATGACGACTTTTTTGAATGCATGGGTTTTTGCAAAAATGTGGTACATATGCAATGTGGGAAACAACTTAACAAACCGTTTTTGAAAAAACTTGCGGAAAACCCAAACTTATTGTGGATGTGCAATGAATGTGTCAAGCTGATGAAGTTTGCTCGCTTTCGCGACACCGTTTCTTCACTTGGATGTGTTATCGCTGCTATCGCTGGGAAAACGGATAATGTCTGTGCTGAACTAAAGGCCGAGTTATCCAAAAATAACCAGCAAATTTCGCGCCTGGCTAGAAAGGTTTCAACAGCTACTCCAATCCGGCCAAATTCCGGTACCTCTCGACCACCTCCGAAACGTAGTCGCGAGGATGGCCCTGATCCGAGCAATATTCTTGTTGGTGGTCGAAAGCTAGTCGATAATAGCAACATTGTTATGGTTCCACCTCCCGCGCCGTTGCTCTGGATGTATCTTTCCCGCTTTCATCCTAGCGTTAGCAAAGAGACTGTCGAAAAAATGTCTAAAGATGGACCAAATTGTAACGAGGAGATAAAGGTTATTCCGCTTGTTAAAAAAGGCATAGACGTCAGTACTTCATATCCTTGGAGTTCACCCAAAGTACCGTGATGCAGCTCTTAATCCTGACACATGGCCGCAAGGCATACTGTTCAGGGAATTTGAAGACAGCCGTACCCAGAACATTTGGAGCCCGCCGACTGATTTTCCACCGCCTCCAGAAGAAGCATGTACCTCTCTAATGCAACCCGGCCCATCAATGGTCCTGCAGAGGACTCCGCAACGATTGGCCATGCCACTATACCAAGCCACACCGCCCTTGTGAAGGAGTATCGATGCCGATCGCATACTGGGATGCAACGCAGTTGGTGCTATGGAAGTCCTCGATCTCCCCGCTACAGTCGAGCCCTTGCCGCCAGCGTTCATCAGTCGTCCCGGTCCTGTATGTGTGGGTGGGGAAAGGGTCTTCCAAGCCGTCTTTCTCGGCAAGTATTATAAAATTGTAACGATACAACGGTTGAACCGATTCACGCTTCTAGCTCATCGTACGACTCTCACCGCAAGCTGCTACCATCTCGATCCTGCTCTCCGCATTCCGCCATCGGGTTCCAACGCATACTGGGACGCACCGCAGTTGGCACTATGGATGCTCTCGATCCCCCCGCCACAGTCGAGCACTTGCAGCCAGCGATCATCAGTCGTCCCTGTCCTGTGTGTGGGATGGGTGATAGGGTCTTCCAACCTGCCGCAAATGGGCAATCTATAAATATAACGTTTGCTTAAGTATAATAGACTGAGAAAGCCGTAAATATCAGTGCAAATGGCAAGTATACATCTGTTCCGAACACTTCAAGCGCTGATGTATTCTTCGCTTCCAGTTTTTTGCCTTTTGCTCCGACATCTTGTTATCAGATGCCAACCATTTCTCACGACGACGACGATAGTCGTGTTTTGGGGCGCGACGCAGTTGATTCGGGATGCATCGAATCCCTAACCACAGTTGACCTGGCGACCGTGAACCGTTCCGATACTGTTCGTGGGATTGACTACACGGATTGGGATCCTACACGGCAACATGTCCTCCAACAACATCGAGGTTTACTACCAGAATGTTGGTGGCTTAAATTCATCAACGGACAGCTATTTGCTCGCGACCACGGGTTGCTGTTACGACGTTATCGCCTTGACCGAGACGTGGCTCGACAACCGTACTCTGTCTCGCCAGGTCTTTGGTTCAACATTCGATGTCTACCGTTGTGACCGCAATGCCCTCAACAGCCACAAGACATCAGGCGGTGGTGTGCTTATTGCCGTTCGCCGTGGTATAAAAGCCCGAGTGATCAACGATGACCGGTGGGCGAGCTCCGAGCAAGTGTGGATATCAGTGAAACTTGCCGATCGCAATCTGTTCCTGTGTGTTGTGTATTTTCCACCTGACAGAATTCGTGATTCCAGCCTGATCGATGTACATCTTTCCTCCGTTTCTTTTATCGCCTCGATCGCCGCCCCGTCTGATGATATCGTTATACTGGGCGACTTCAACTTACCTGGCTTGACGTGGTGCCAAACAAGTAATGGTTTTCTACGATTGGATATCGAAAAATCTGCGCTTATTAACAATGCCAGTTGTATTTTGGACAACTAAAGCAGCGCAACTCTTCGGCAAATTAATAATGTCACCAACGAGAATGGACGTACATTGGACCTCTGCTTTGTAAGTGCCCGGGACTGCGCTCCGTACTGCTGCACTGCTCCGACTCCTTTAGTCAAGCAGGTGCGTCATCATCCCCCACTACATCTTGTATTCGCTGGTAACCTAGGAGTGAATTTTGAAGACGTCTCAAGCTCTATCGTCTACGATTTTAAAAACGCTGACTACGACAGCATCGTTAGCACGCTGTTGGATATAAACTGGGACGAAAATATTAACAATGACGACGCGAACGAAGCAGCGATGACGTTTTCTAGTATTCTTAACTACCTTATCGACCGCCATGTGCCAAAACGAACCATTAGAACCGATGAACACCCTCCCTGGCAATCAACCGTTCTTAGACGTTTAAAATCTGCCAAACGAGCTGCATTTAAAAAATTCTCGAAGCATAAGCCACTTGCATTACAAAATCACTACTTTCAACTCAACCACGAATACAAACAACAAAGCAGAAGCGCCTTTTTAGACACCAGCGAAACGTCGAGCGTCAACTGAAATCCAAGCCCAAGTCGTTCTGGAAGTATGTTAACGAGCAGCGAAAAGAATCCGGTTTGCCATCTTGTATGTTGTTTGATGGAGTTTTTGGCACCAACACTAAGGAAATTTGCCAACTTTTCTCCGACAAATTTTCAAGCGTTTTTTCCAACGAGCGCCTGCCACCACAACAAGTCGCTGCCGCCGCCAATTTAACTCCTTCTCTAGGACGAACCATCAACAGAATTTGTGACGATAATGCTGCCATTCTTGCAGCAAATGCCAAACTGAAAGCATCTTGTTCGCCGGGTCCAGATGGTGTTCCCTCGATTTTTGTCAAAAAGTGCATCAGCGGGCTTCTTGAACCACTTCGGTGAGTCTTCGAGCTATCACCCACTACTGGTACATTCCTTTTTGCTGGAAAGCAGCGCACATGTTTCCAGTTCATAAAAAAGGAAACAAATCGAACATTGACAATTATCGGGGAATCTCGTGTTTAAGTGCTGTATCAAAACTGTTCGAGCTGGTTGTGTTAGATCCTATTTTCTTTCACTGCAAACACTACATTGCAGATGACCAACACGGTTTCATGCCTAAACGATCGACAACGACAAACCTGCTCTCGTTCACAACATATGTAATGGATGGATTCGCTGACGGATTGCAAACCGATGCTATTTATATGGATCTATCTGCGGCCTTCGACAAAATCAACCATGATATCGCAATAGCGAAGCTGGACAAACTCGGCATTCATGGACAACTTCTGCGCTGGTTTCGTTCCTACCTCGATGGAAGGCAACTCCAAATCAGCATTAAGGACTGTCTATCTGCATCATCCTTCGCTACATCCGGCATATCACAAGGAAGCCATCTCGGTCCAGCAATATTCCTCCTCTACTTTGATGACGTCAATTTCACATTACAAGGACCCCGCCTTCCTTTCGCCGACGACATGAAAATTTTTCAACAAATACGGGATAAAACCGATGCCGAGCTTCTTCAGAGGGAACTGGACAGCTTTAGTACGTGGTCCCGATCAGAAACACATAACAAGAATATTTCAAAACTATATCTCCCGTTGTTACTTGTTATAATTTTCTGTTATTTTAACTACTAACGAGACCAAATTTATAACACGATATGTTACGAAAATTGCATTCTGTTATAATCTTGTTATTTCATTCTGATCGGGGTGTGATCTAAACAGAATGGTTTTAAACCCGAGCAAATGCTCAATCGTTACCTACACGCGGAAACGCCAACCGACTCAGTTTAACTACCATTTCTTCGGCTCGAGCATTCCAAGACACTCTCACATCAAAGATCTCGGAGTCATCATGGATTCGGCATTAATATTCAAACCACATACGTCATACATCGTGGATAAGGCATCACGACAGCTTGGGTTCATCTTCCGAATAGCGAAAAACTTCAGGGACGTATATTGTCTTACATCGCTTTACTGCGCGTTGGTCCGCTCAACGTTAGAATATTGTTCAGCTGTTTGGAATCCGTACTACCAGAACGGGATTGACAGAATCGAGGCTGTCCAACGCAGGTTCATACGCTTCGCCCTTCGTCATGTCCCATGGCGAAACAGATTTCAGCTGCCGAGCTATGAAAACCGTTGCCAGCTAATGCACCTCGATACACTCAGCATTCGGAGGGACTGCTCTCGAGCCCTGTTCGTCTCGGACTTACTCTCTGCCAGAGTGGATTGCCCTACAATCCTCGGACGCCTGGGTCTTCAAGCCCGCGTTCGAGCTCTACGTAATAACTCCCTTCTGCGAGTTCCGTTCAGGAGAACCAACTATGGTTGCCAGCGCGGTTACCGGACTCCAACGAATTTGTAACAGTGTGGCGACGGCCTTTGACTTCAACCGGACGCGGAATGCGATAAAAGTGAAAATGTCAATTTTAAAATGTAATTAGTTTAAGCAACCACCATTGGGGCCAAGGGGCCTGTTGGTGAAGGTAATAAACATAAACATATACTGCTGAGTAATATTTGTTGTTCAAGAAAAAATGTTGGAGCTGGAGAATAGATTTTGTGCACAATATGGAAGCGGGCTGCAATGACTTCCACCATTTTTTTTTATTCCAACATGGCAATTCATAATCAGGTCGATACTATATACTTGGATCTCTATCTGAAAAATTAGAAAATAACGAGTCATACAGTTTGATCAACTTGTCGGGAGTGCCTCAAGAGAGCAATCTAGAACCGTTGATTTTTTCGTTGTTTTTCAATGACGTTTGTTATGTTATACCTCCAGGTTGTAAACTTATATACGCTGATGATCTCAAACTATTTCTCATTGTGCGGTCAATAGAATATTGCATGGAACTACAGCGACAATTAGATGCTTTTTGTAATTGGTGCAATCGAAACTTGCTGGTTCTCAGCGTATTCAAGTGCTCCGTAATACCTCTCACACACAGAAAAAATCTAATACTCTAGAGCTACACCACCTCTAGGGAATATTTTAAGTTGGAAACAGTTTTCAGAGACCTCGAAGTACTCCTGGACTCATAACTGACATTCAGAAATCATTACTCTAATGTGATAGCACAGGAAAATAGAAGTCTAGGCTTTATTATAATAATCGTCAAAGAGCTCACTGATCCAAATCTCAAATCGCATAACTTTTTAAGACTCGAGATTCAGTGCACCAAGTAGGGTCAGAACGAACCCATTAGGGCAACGTGTAATGTTTTTAATAGTGTTTTTGACCATTTTGACTTTTCTGTATCTTGTGATGTTTTCAATAATAAACTAAGAACGTTGCCTTAGATTTTAAGATTCAATTTTTGTAATATTTCTAATTTTTGTTCTTGTAATGATCTGTACTATAAGATTAGGTTAAATTGTAGTGTGAAACCATTGTAATCTGGTGTGAAAAAATTAAAAGATAATGGGTTTTTACGCCCATTTCAGGATTGCTTCTGAAGTACATCCTGAAATAAGCTTTTCCCATTCAGGAAATATTTCATATAGACCACACAGTACAGATGAAAAATAAGAATAAATAAGTAAATAAATAAATTAAAATATAACCAAATAAAAAGAAGAACTTTATCTTCAATATTTTTGGTCCAGTCGGCTAGAACTCGGCGACATAGGAATACTGCATGTGGGTAATTTAACATAATTGAGAACATCCGGTTTGATTACTTGTACTTTGTGCGATGTTGAAGAATAATGTCTCATATTTCTTCTGTATGATGCTGCACCGTGGCGGTTGATGTTAAGTATTGTCGTACCCATTCGTCTGTTTGTGACTACCAAGAACCCTGTTTACAAGGACGGTGACAATTGTCACAATTAAGAGAGGTGGGATCAATTTCATTTGAGATATGAAAGAACTTCTACCCTTCTTCTGTTCACAACGATGTTCGAGTCACGAGAAAGCAACCAATAATTTTCTTCGTCAACCCATGGCATTATAAATCTTTATTATTGCTGTAATATAAGTGTCATATTATGAGTTTCTATTGGTGCTCAAAACAAGCGACGTGCGTGAGGTAATCGCGAATCAGAACTGTAAGCAAACGGGATATCACAGAAAGCTTTACTACTAAGAATTATCCAGTATGATCAAAATCAGTATAATGGTCATCACTTCTAAAATAATAGCATACTTTTTAGCAAAACAGCTTCTGGCTGAATAGAGGTCGAGTGTGCACGTGTCACTCCATGATCCTCCCTGGAGCCGCCAGTCGCTGTACTCCAGAGTGATATGCAGATATGATATGTCGGATTCGTACCAAAGCAAATAACCCGTCCAAAGTGTCGAGCTATCGTAGAGATTTAGCAATCATAGTGGATAAATACTCGACAAACATATGATTACGGCCTAAAAGCCAACTGTCAAAATCCATTTTGAATGGAAATTCCGCACAAACCGTTACACGCCAATCACAGATGTTGGTAGTAAACGAAAGAGAAAAGTTTTCTCTTTCATAAACTGTTGTGAACTGTGTTCAGCTAGTAACGGTTTGTTCGGAATTTCCATTGAAACTGAATTTTGACAGTTGGCTTTTAGGCCGTAATCATGTGTTTGTCGAGAATACTACTTTTTCCTAAAGGCTAGTTTACAGTTCGGAAAACGTGTCACGGGATTTGGGTCCCTGTGTATTTTAAATGGAGCTCGGGATTTCAAATCCCGTGACGGGAAATAAGTCTACACAAAAATGACAGTTTTCATGAAGTGTAAACCCAACCGCGGGAAACATCACGGGATTTTAAAACTCTCCACACAGAAATCCGTCCGGGAACAATTCAACACAAATTGTTTCCGACGGGGAAAATAGTATTTTTATAAAGTTTACAATTCGCTGCAAGTTTGATACTGTTTGTATTTTTAAGAAGCAGCAGAGTTTTTGGTTTGACAGTTTGGAGAGATCTCGGCGGGAAATTTTCCCTGATCAAATCCCGACGCAAATCCCGTGTGAAATCCCGCGATCCATTTCCCGAACTGTAAACTAGCCTTAACGACGCTAAATCCCTCTGAAAAAAGACTCGACACGTCAACCGTTTGTTTACCATTTATCTGTCAGTGTTATTTCACGAGCACGAGACCTGTCAATGGACCTCGTTCCAAAAGGATTCGATTGGAATGACACTTACAGATAAATAATAAGAATAAGATAGAGATGGCGAGTCTATCCAGAGAGATACAGCATCTTTACTTCTGCCGTTTTCTATAAAGGTTTATTCGTGTGGCTTTCGCTGCACAACCTAGGATTGAACTGAGACAGCCTAAAAAGTGGCCATCTTGGAAATAAAAGAAAGCAGTTTTACACAATTGACATGACCATTGATTAATTTTCATGATGCTTATGTCAACGGTGCGGTGCGTTTTCAAAGAAGACCGTTTATTAAGGCTGTCTCGGTTGAACCTATACAGCAATCAGAATCAAATCTCTGATTCATCTTTGTGATAAAGCGGAAATCTTCTTTTCCTTTCCGGTCAACTCAGCTTTGGTGCTGCTATTGTTTGCGATGTTAATTACATAACCGAAGAAAGAAAAAAAATCTTCCGTAAAGTCATCCTTAGAATAAAGCAGTATGCGCCAAACATTTCTTTCTCACACGAACTCAAACTCCATTTCCATCTCCCAACGGGGATATCGTTTGTTTACCAGAAAAAAAAACAATTTTCCCTGATGGCACCTGCCTGCATGAGCGGGGACTTCGCTTGAAAAATGCTGATGGATAAAATAGAAAACAACAACCACAATACACAATTCCTCATGCAATTGCACTTACCTAGCTGCTAAATCACGATGCACTACATTCATTTGCTCTAGATACTTCATACCGGAGGCTATTTGTGTTGCGATGTAAATTAAACATCCGTAGCTGTGGGGACAGAAATAAAGAAAAAAAAATAGAATGAAAATTGAATTAGAAATAATGGTGTTTGCTCTATTGTCTGTGTGCTATCTTGGCTCGGATCTGAAACAGAGTTCAGTGTTGAATCCTTTATTTATTTACAATACACGTCTGGGTTAGAGTCGGAAGTGGGTAGGAACAGAAAAACGAGAGAGCACTTGAAATTCCTTTGTGTTGGCTGTGAAAATTAAACTAAAGTCCACAGCAATAATATCTGGACAAACTTTGGTCGTGCCAGGTAGAGGTAAACGCCGCACTAGAGACTATGAAAGTGAAAGGAATCCACATTCGCTAGTTGCACTAATGCGATTACACTATCTCGATTGTTCCACTTTTCCAGAGTATTCGGAGGTCTTCCTCGGTGTCGTAAATTACTTTAAATAGTTAACGGCGGAATCCAGAGAATTTATAAACCTAATTTTATTGCAAACAGTATGTTCTTCGCTCTGACTTGCGACATAGCCAGGAAATTGTTATTCAAAGCGACACACCACGAACCTTTCCGACCTACATAGGGCGAGGCCCGACTATAGCAGCGGTGGAATTCCACTATCCAAGTCCTAAGGTATCTCTGCTGAATCACGTTTCGGCACACGGAACGACCAGGGCGAGAGTTCGTAATGGTAAAATAACAGCATTGCTACACTCTCCATCCCGAGTGGCTTAAGGTTATGTAAAGTTCGCATCTAAGTCACCGTTGGCGTATTCAAAGCCATCCTTTTCCTCGACCGACCGACATGCAAAACTAAGCAACCAGGATATAACTAAACAACCCGACACTCAAGCTGAATGCGAGCCAAGCTTACGGTTCACATCATTGCCAGGCTGGGTCTGAACCGGAGATCCTGAGCCAACAACACACACACATTCACACATACATGCCTAGGCGCTTCTTCTACTGCCTTGCAAATGCAATATGGTAGAGTTATTATTCTCGTATTGCACTCTTGTTTTAACCTACATTGTCATCCCACCAGCCACCAACTAACGCAGAACTCACAGAAGGGACTTTCGTTTCCAGGGAATGGCCATTATGGCCCGCTTTACCATCAACTCTACTATGGTGGGGTGAAGCTGACATGTATATGTTGGGGATGATATTATCCTTTTTCACTTAGGCCCCAGCCTAGAAGATGTGCCCACGAAACAGCTCATTTGTTGTGTGAGACTGAGGCGCACTGAACCAACGCCACCGCCTCGTTGTTGGTTGTTGGCTGGAAGGAATATTGAAATTCTCTTGGTTGCAATAAAACTCCTCACTCGAAAGAAACCATCAGCCGTGCTGGGGAAGGCGAGCCGCTACATAAAGATATGCATACGATCTAGCTGTGGATTTTCTGCTTCGGGGTTTAGCGTAAAGTGAAGAGAATTTCGCCCTGAGTATTGTTATGGTTAAATTACAAGATTAGCCTCCTTGTGCCGGGAATTTCAGAGCGTTATTTCGGTCATTTCTATCAAGGCTGATATTTTAGTCGTTAGCAACTGTCTGTCAGTAACGGATATCGCCTCCTGTCCTTGAATACTACGAACTGTACGTTGAAATATTAGTTTTGTATCTGGTAGACGCCTGATCCCAATCAACAATCCTATTCGGTTTTATATCAACCGAATAGTTTTGTAAATGATTAAATTGGCCTCTGCGGAATATGGTACAACATAATTGCATTAGCCCATTGTAATGCGCACATGTTTTCATTCCTTAATTTGCCTACTTATTTACGAGAAGCATCAGTTTTATAGCTTACTGTAGAGGCCCGATGAGAGGGGGGGTCAGCCAGGGCAATTGCCCTGGGGCCCGGGTCGTATTTGGGGGCCCGCGTTTTTACCCGGTAGATGGGCGAACACGTCCGGTATTCATAGAAGTGCAATAAAAATATCAATAGTATTTTTTTGTAATCATTTGTCTTATTAAATTATTGTATGATGGAAGCGTAAAAAATGAAAACTTTATTTGATAGTTGACATTTGTTAAAACAAACGTTCTTAAGGAAATTGTCTACTTTGTATACAAGTTAAAAAAAGCGAGTTTTATTACTTGAATCGAGGAATACACTACGAAATATTGAGAAGCCAATTCAAAGTATGTTTGAAGAAAGCAATAGAGCGTCAAACAGGAATGCGAGCGCACGGACAAACGCATCCGTCCTCTTCTACGTTCTCTTCTTTGCTGGTTGTGCTGGTTGTTGGCGTGGAGATAGTGGGCGTGATTGTTGTTGAGTGAATATTTGTTCCTGTCAGAGCCGTAGATATTGGTTACGTATAAAGGAGTTGGTTTGTACGGAAGCATTCTCACCATAAGAACAACGTTAGGGACATCCGGGAAAATGTGAAGTTTCAGCTGTTATGAAAAGCACTTCTCCGTATCTTGACATCAATTTGTTAATCACGATGTCAGGGGTGTGTGGAGATAGTTCATGTAAGCGTATCTCTGCACGTTTAGTAATTGTTTCACTTCTCGAGTAGCTGATCTTACAGGACATTTCCAAAAATCAATTCGTCTGCAGTCGTTTTTACTGTGTATCTATAGCGGAACGATTTTTAGTTTCTACTCTGGGCGAGATGAGAAGATATACTGAGCTTAACTAACCGTTGAATAAAATGGTTAATTTTTATATTTTTGTATTGTTATAGCACGTACTAGTATTTTCCCTCTAAAAATGCATTGTGTTGAGATAGAACGGTGATTTTGGGTCTCACCAAAGATGCGTGTGATGTCTATAAGAACCCAATTATAATGTGCGAAATAAAGAAATCACATCAGTTCAGCTTATGCAACAGCAGCAGTGCTCAATTGCCTACTGTACTCACAGTTGTATTATTTCTGTCTGATTACTGTGTTCTGTGTCTAAATTGTTGTCGCGCCCCACATATTCTCACAGTTTATTTATGTAAATTGAAATTCTTTTTGATTTGATCATTTTAAACGAGAATTTTCAGCCTTCTCATTTTGCTAACAACAAGAACCAAAAACTGCTCCACTGCTACCAGCAAATAAAGCAATCCATGTGTCGCTTTGTCTGCACAGTAGAAGCAAAATATTATGTTCCAAGCTACTGTGTCGAAAAAAATGAGTGACGATTACAAGCAGAAAGTGGCCTATTGCGGTCAAAATATATTCCTATTTACTTTTCGAGACGTTCCTTAAGATCTAATGTTAAAAGTACAAATGGAGCTAAAGATGGCCAATAGGGGACATAGTTATATAAAAAAAAATGAAAGTAACTTTTTGGGTCCAATTTAGCTCCCAGAACAACTCTGCAAATTTTTAGCTCGATCGGTGAAACTTTATTTTTGCGCCCACGGTTCATAGTTTACATGGGATTTTGCATGGGGAAATCGTCTTTTTCAAAATAATTCTTCCAAGAGTCGCCCGTTACTTCCTAAAAATAAATAGATGTCTGATTTTTATATAAAATTTGTCAAGGAAACAATGTCTTGAAGACTGCGAAACGATCTGATGCTTGTGGAAAAAGTTATTAAGCAAAAACCGATTGATGCCCTGAAGATTGATGAAAATTTCACTTTTCATAGCTGCCGACGGTCGAATTATATACAATTTTTTTTAACTTTCTCTTATTATGTACAAAAGAAGCCTTAATTTATCTCTTAAATCTCTTGCGAAGTTGGTTTAGACACATTAAAAGAAGCTTAAAACAAACTTGAGTATAATTGGTCAACCAACAGCAGTGGTGCTAGAAAAAATGAATATTTTATCAATTTTCAGAGCATCAATCGGTTTCTGCTTAATAACTTTTTTCTCAAACGTCAGATCTGTTCGTGGTTTTCGAGACTTTGTTTCTTTGTTAAATTTACTATAAAAGCCATATAACGATTTATTTTCAGGAAGTAATGGGTGACTGCTGGAGGAATTATTTTGTGAAAGTTAATTTTCCCATATAAAGTCCCATGTAAACTTAAAACAGTGGGCGCAAAAATATAGTTTCTGGGATCGAGTTAAGAATTTGCACAGTTGCTCTAGGACCCAAATGGAACCTAAAAAGTTGCTTGGAGCTGGAATCTAATTTTTGTCCCACCCTAATGGCCAATGTTTACACCATACAATTTTACCATGTTAGACAAAGCGTGCTGATTATGTTCCAGACCATCAATGGAACAGAAGCGTTTGTTTCGCGAAACGAAATATATCCGCTCACTGTTAAAACACAAATTCTAAATCCCTCCGTGGGTTGGAAGTATTATTCCTGCTATTGTAGCACCTGCAGATCCTATTTTCCTTACCCCTAACCTTACCACTTCTAAAATCCTTCCCATCAGGAAATGAGGAAAAAACAATTCATGACAAGGCACAAATCTCCGATCTACATGAAGAATGTTCCATTTGAGCCAGACGCTACTGATTCCTGAATACCCACAAATTTAAAAACTTGTAACTATGCGGCAATTTTACCCTATTTGGATACCGTGGAATAAGAAGCTGTCGAAATTCGCCTGTCTGGCACGCTATCTGTAGATGTGGCAATATGAGTCAACCGGAGTCTAATAGACACTTGGAATCACGAGTTTCCCATGGCTGAAGAGATACTAACTCATACTGCACCAGACGAGTTAGGTTTAAAAGGGCCCGGCAGTAATACAAGCCTTGGGGCCCGACGCGGCTCTCGACGGCCCTGCTGTAGACGCCAAAACTGTAGATAATGTTTTTGAAGAGATGATTTTAATCTTCAAAATTATTATTTTCAAAGATGGGGTTCATTATACTGTAACATTTCTTAGAAAAAATTTGTAACTATTTTTAAACATTTATTTCAGTATTCTTGACTTAATTCATAACTTCTGAACGTGATCTTGTATACAAAATTTGGTGACGCATTCAACACATCACTCAAATGTACACCAAAAATCACTTTTCACGTCACTTTTTTATTTCGCTTTCCTACCTCATGTCTCCACGTGATTCTATTGATAACATTGGGTCTTTAGACTGGCGTCGGCTGGGTGCTACCCAGGGATGTAATGCACCTCAGAGCAAATAAAGAGTAGATTGAAAACGCTCTTTTCACTTTTCATGCGAACCACCGCTCTTCTCTTTCACAATAAACCTCTTCATTCCGATGTGTGTTGCTCCAATACGTGCATTCTACTCCTTGGCTGTACATTTCAAAGAGTAAAAATAAAGAAGTTCTTTAGTGTGAATCTTGGTTCCACGCGCACGGAGGTAGAGAAGGCAACCAAAAAGCATTTTAAAAACGTTCTTCATATCAAACTTTATCTGAATTATAGTTTGATTCGCCTTCCTACCTACTTGCCAGTGAGGAGAGGCACAAAAAAGCAGCAGCGTTCAGCGAACACTGAGTTGCCGCTGGGTGGGTGTATGAAGGAACTCTAATCGAAAAAGATTAAGGGGAAGCATCCTAGACAGACACTAAAATCTGAGCATTAAGGGAAGCATACTAGACAGACACTAAAATCCTTCAACGAAACGGTCAAGTTGTAATCCATGGCCAGCATTCCGGTTGCTACACGGTGTGCACTGATGGATAGCGCCATGGAGCAGAGTTCAAACAATAGGAGGCCCAAGTTTAGGAAGTACACATACAAACAAGGGAATCTCAAAATCGCTTGTTCTGACGAAGATACAACTAAGTGCCTGCAGGATGCCAAGGCTGCGATCAATCCCTCGGAAGGCGCTTCATTGGAAGCCGTTGAAGTGTCTAAAATTTCAAAACAAGCGCTTTTCATCGGCTATTATTCCGACAGCATCGACAGGTCCGATGGGAACGTTCTTCACCTGGTACAGAATCAGAACGACTGCTGCACAGAACGCCGGAGGGTCGTAAAACGAACCATGGTCCTTAAAACGGTAGAGCTCCTGTTAGCGGCAAATGAGGCTTGAACTACGTATTAGGAAAAGCTAGATTGTGCCAGTTGAAGAGTGACCCGGTCTTCGTGAAACGTGGGCGTTCTTGGCAAGCATGGACTGGAATAGCTCCTGTGGGTGACCCAACACGGAACTCCTCACGACGGAACGGACGGAACTCCTCACGACGCAACGGTGATGAGTGCATATGAAGTCCGTCGCACGAGCTATACACAAAAGCATCCTACCGTATGCGGCACATGAACTGATACTCAAGAAGAGGATTGCCTGCAAGGGCAAAGGTACGACAAGAGCTGAAGCAAATGCTGGGCCAAAGAAGGCTACTAGAAATCGAACAGTACACAGCCTGCGGCTAGTCGTCGACACATGAAGGGGACGAAGCATAGGCCCCAAAAATCGACGGCTAAAATAACACCATCAAATAAGCAGCATTCGCTGCATCTAAGTGAACCTCCACCACGCAAAAGTTTCCACAAGTGTCCTTACCTGGAGGTTCACCAAAGAGCGCCTAGACATCGCTCTTCTACAATAGCCATGGGAAAATAAACACAAAATTTTTGGCTTGAATTCCTCAGCTCAAAAGATAAAATATTGTAATGGTCAGCCAACTCCAAGAGCTGCAGTTTCGATAAACGGAGCTATAAAATTCTCTCCAATTACACGATTTATTCAACGAGACGCCGTTGCAACAACAGTGGAGGCACCGATGGCTAGGGGCAAGCAGGAGATTGTGATCGCATTCGCCTACTTCGCGTGCAATTAATGTTGCAGAAGGAGCGAAACATCTAAGTGTTATCGTAGACAAAAAGCTGAATTGGAAATCGCATCTGACCGCTGACCTGACTTCCGGAAAAGTTGGAGTCCCAATCCGAGGTTGGCTTACTGGTCCTACACGACCATCGTCAGACCATGATTAACTTATCCTCCATTGTGTGGTGGCACAAAGTTTAGCAAAAGACCGCCCAAATTAAATTAACTAAAGTTCAGAGGTTAGCCTGCTTCTCTATCACAGGGGCTATGAAATCAACACCCACTACAGCGATGGAAGCCATGCTTCATCTATCTTCATTGCACGAACATTTTATGGAAATCTCATATGAGGTCCACATAGTGCATCGTCAGATATGAGATGTAGGGGTACCATAGTACCTCAAGGTATGATATCATTCTATACGGATTATTCCAAAATGGGTGACCTGACTTGCTTGGGAGTCTACGGATCAAGAATTAAAGAAGCGATTAAACAATAACCAGCTATATAAGATGGATCGGAGCGTCGTTGGAAACTAGTTTAACCCTCCGGAAGTCGCGCGTATGACCCACTGAACAAGCAGCCGCTGATGCTTTAAGACGTTTTCGCTAGCCGTTAAGGCTGATGATTCAATGATTCCTCTCCAAAACTTCCTTGTAAAGGCCAGTGTCCCTTAACGGGGCTCCGAAAGTGACATCTTTTGAAAGTGCTGTAACGAAACCGAAACAAGCATCTCCCGGAACATCAAAAAACCCATGTGTTCCTTTGTTTCAGTTCGAGAATAATCGCGGCACTGGAATTATCAAATTCTCGGATATTGTGAACTGAATAATTAAAATTTTCAATATTGTTGAACCTATTAAAACTCTACTGTTGGGTATTCTGCTTACAGTACGAACAATTTTAAAGCAGTTGACTGCGAAATGCCCCCACCCTCCCTTTTAGCGATTGCATCCTTCGGTGGCCAACTCATCGACCGCCTGATCGTTTAATTCTCACCATAAACGAAAAATTGAGCCGAAATGACCCGAAGTTCTAACCCATCTTAGAGGATTCCCTACTGCTCGAGGAACACCTGACGTCCGACTGCGTGCTGTCTTGACAGTTCAAGGAAGTTAGATGCTGAAATCAGCCCCCTGAAAATGTTTCTATGAAACAAATAGGCTTTTGTCATAAAAAGCGAAATTGAATCTGTTTCCCTTTCTTGCCTTCTAATTACAATCTCTCAAAAACAAAGCATAGCGTAATTCGTTCCGCTATAGCTACCAGTGAACAAACAAATAATTTATCTATCGCTTATTCTTTATTCAGTGCACAAACACGTTGCCTCTACCTACCGTGTGAATTGGTGATGAGTGTCGATACACAGCAAAATCATGCCCCACTGCAGACTAACTGTGTTGCTATTGACTTTTCCCATAACCAGCTATTCGGGAAGTGGAACAATTATTAAAAGTGCAGATGAAGCTAAATCTGGCAGAAGTTAACACTCTTCAACTGCATAGTATTTCACATCAAATGATAATTATGTTCAAGGACATTATCTAAGCAGAGACATTCGTTTCGCGAAACAATACACAGCACACCGCTAAATGTGGCAATGTTAATATTGACAATGATTCTATAGAAGTTCACTTACGTGACTTATCCCTGAACTTCTTTCCGGGTGTTTCAAATGGTGTTCGTGTATGTGAGAATGCGTCCGACCAAACTAATTCCTTCATACGTGACCATTATGCAAATCATTCTCAAATGGGAATTTTAATCAGAGAACGCCGATCATACACCCAGGGCTAATTCCTATATGACAATTCTGTAATGAGCACCACGAAAAACCTTGCACAGAAGCAGCTAAGGATAGTCCTCCTGAGGAATTCCACGAAGATCCGTCTGAAAATAATTAAAATCCTGATCGACCATCTTGGATTCCTATGAAACTTTACACATTTCATCGGCATGGAAGACTAAATATTTTCCACAATCAGTAAGATTATTTTGACTCAAGAGCAATTTTTTAAAATGGCGTAAACATTTTTACGTGCATTAATTTCAAACTTTTTTTGTTCGATTACTCTATTTTATACAGCAAAACTTTCTGAGAACGAGTTTCAGAGAATGAATATTTATGTCCGAAAAAAATATATACTGAAAAAAATGTTGTGTCATTTTTCACAAAAACAAAAATTTGCGTTAAAAATTTAAATTGTATAAAACCCATTTTTTCTAATTTTTATATTTTGTCAATAAAAACCTCAAGAGAAAAGAAACATTTTGAATATGATTGTATGATGGAGAACTTGTCGGTAAAAAGTTTTTCTAACAATAACTTTATACATGTTTCTAAATTTCATGCTAATTGACATACAAAACTGTAATTTTATTACAGAATATGATTCTAACTCTCATTTTAAATCAAAATCTAGAGAAAATTTAGAATAGGACGTAAGTAACAATGAGTGATTCTCTTTGGGGTCTTTCTCTTCTGTTCATTACTCGGCCATTTCAACATTTACTACTCTACTCTTTGCATAATATTCTAGTAAAAACCGTCGGCTTTCGATATGTACTGGAAAATTAGTGCAAAGTGTTGTAATGACGTCGTAATAAACGAAAGAGAAAGTAAACAAAGAGAGGCTCTCAATTAGGGTTCGCAGTACCGAATCTTTTTGGCGAGAACCGGTACTACGGTACAGAAGCCCTCAGTGATTCGGAATGGCATAAATCATTTGAGCGACCGAAATTAAAAGTCGTAAAGACAGAATATGCTTCATAAAACCCGTTTCAACTATATCAGTATGACACATTCTTTCGTGACGTTACAACGATTTGACGATTCTTCATTCCATTAATATGTTATAACTTTATCAAATGCACGCCTACATCAACACTTATTACAGATTCGGAAAGTTGACAAAATTTCACTAAAGATTCAATAAACATAAACTGAATATACTAGAAGAGGATTGTTTTATGACCGATAATGTAACGTGACGTTACAACGCGCCACAAATTAGAACTTTCAACGTATTTCTATAAAAGTGAAAATATCTGCTCTATAAGATTTTTTATCAAGAACAAATCTTCTATGATGTATTACTAAATAGCATATGAATAAGTAGGTGTTATTAAATATATTTTTTATTGTTTTGTGTCTTATTAAGCATCTTTTAACTTTCGTGACGTTACAACGCTCCTTTTTCAGAAAAGCGATATCTCATTGCGTTGTAACGTCACGAAAATCTTCAACTATTCTATAAATCTGTAAGTTACGCTGGTGTTATTGTTTTGAGTAGGATTTTAAATATTTATCACATTTTGCTGTTTTAATGATAATTTACTAGAATAACAATATGGGGTTGTCGACAAATCACACCAAAGTTTATTTTTTTATTGTAGTAGAAATAACTGATCAAACCAAGAATTTTTTTTCATTTCTGTTTTGGATAGATTTGAGCCATTTGACACATTTATTTATTTGACAGGGCTCAATATGATGGTTTAACGGAGCCAGAAAAGCAGCTTTTATCACATATTTTACAAACAAAAATAAACTGTCAGTTTAGCTTTGTTTAATTTGGTAAGGAATCAGTTGCCCGATCCGAGTTTATAGTATGATATTTGTATTGTTGGACTTAAGCAAGTGGATTTATACGACAAAGCGAGCACAATTTAAGCGCCAGACAATCGACAGTGCTAAGTACACTGAAATATTGTATATATTATAGTTGCAACGATCCAGAGAAAAGGAACACGTCACATCGTCGTGATGTTACGAAAGAAAATGTTTTACATCCAATCGTGAATTCGACGGGTTTTTAAATGTCTACAAACACCAATAAACACTTCCTCATCTATCTTTTTTGTGCTCATTTGAAATGTGCTAAAGCCTTTTTATCCGACGCTAAGCAATTGAGACGATTTAGTGCGGTCACTCAGATAGGTCTCTGTACACCCAATTATGTTTTTACAACTTTCGGTAAATTCGAATAGATACCCGTCTATATTGGATTTAATACCTCAGGCATTTCAATAACGTAGCTGCTTTGACGATGTATTTGGGCTTGTAACGGAAGAATTGGTGTTACTAACTGACGGCACGTGCGACTACAACGGAGGTTGCGGAAAACCTTATAACGGGCGCAGGGGCGGCGAAACACTTTACGCCCGAGTGGGTAGAAGCATAGGGTGAGGGGTCCATTAGTAAGGATTGTTTCCCTTTTCGCAATGCACACGCTTACATTACATTCACATTAAATCACTTTCGTTTATGCTAATGAAATTGTGGTACATCGATGTTTTCAAATGTGTGTAGTGCGAGATACATGCGCTGCGCATTTAAATTTTTTGAAATGGTTCAAAATTTCGAGTGGGTAATTACCCATTCGGTTATTTTCGAGTGGGTAGTACTACCCACACTTTCCGCCGGCCCTGAACAGGCGTCCCGTCGATGATGGCGAAGTGTGGAATGGTTGATTGCTGGGAGGAAAGAAATATTCAGGTAACAAATTATTATTCATGGCTAAATACTAACCCGACAACAAAGTTCGGAAATTCCCTAACAACCTTCCATCGCATGTCCTGGACTACGTTGCTGTTAGCGTGATTGCATCGGAACGTACCATATGACTAGCGTTTAGAAGAGTACACCGTAGCACAGAGGAGTAACTAGAACAAATTCTTGGCCAATAACTAAAAAAAAAATTTTTTCGGTTTTTTGTTTATTTATATTTTTTTTAGATACCTAAAAGCATACTGCATATTGTGGCAAAATAAAGAGTTTGCCAAAAATTGCTAAAGATTTTTTGTATGGATGCAAAATGGTGATATTTTAAGACACTATATCTGATAAATCATTCAAGCGTCTGATAAAAGTTAAATTTCGTGACGTTACAACGCAAAGTGTATCCTGTTTTAACTTTAGTTCCACACATCCAATAAAAGAAATTGTAGGCTTTTTAGAAAAGTATTTTTGAATACAAAGAGAATCCGGAATATAAATTTGAACAAAATTTTAGTTTTTTAATAAAATTAAAAAATAGGCATTTTTCGTGACGTTACAAAGCAGAAACAACCAAAACTTCTATTAGTTCAAAAAGTATTAGTGGTCAATTCAAGAAAAAAAAATCTTTCTAGTTTTATTGTTCTACACTCAATAACGAACAAATTACTTTAAACTGATAAAAATTTCAATAATTGTTTCATGAAATAGAACTTTTCTTAGAAGTCAAAAATTCAAGAGCCATTTTAAGTGAAATTCAACTTATTTTTCTATATATTTTTCAACTATTTGTCGAAATGTCAATAGTTGGATTACATAACTTTTCAATGGTTTAAACACTACCGAATCGAAGAAAAAATATTGTGATACCAAAATAAGACAAAACAAAAACCTCTTTCTGGTGTACAAGCCCGCGGAATGTGTCGTATATAAAAACCTATTTTAATCCACCTAGCGGTGCAATTGTGCCTTTCTCAATCATGAATCACGAGAATGTGTGCGTTGCTTATATTCATTAAAAGCTTTTAAATGCATATTTTACATTTTATTATTATACATCACATGACAACTATATACAGGAAAATAAATCATTATTCGAGTTCTAAAATTTTGAAAAAGAAAAAACAGCCACGGTAATATTGAACTGAAAAAAGGTGCAAAATCGGCAAAGTCCCAAAAAGTCGATTTTTATAAAAAAAATTTTTTCGAGGTAACATAAAATCTCGACGTTTCATGCATTTTAAAGATCAAAAATACGAATTCGATTTCAGAAATTTCATGGGGTCCCCCCTTTGAAAAAAAAATTGAGTTCCGGCTTATATGGGAATTTCATATGTGACCGGACGATTTAGTCTATATTTCCGGACCCATATAAGCGATCCGTACGAAATTTTATAGACATCTGTGGGGGTATTATAGCTATCATTTGGGACTAAGTTTGTGAAAATTGGCCTAACCGTTTCCGAGAAACTGATGCGAGTTCGTAAATTTTGAAAGATGGCCGCTTTTCCCGGGCACTTCCGGAACCGTCTATGGTGGTCAATGTAGTCAACGAAAGTTTGGTTGGCCGTCAGTGACCTAGAACAGCAAAATGAAGTTGTTTGAGAGACATTTTAGCGAAATTTTTACCTTTTTTGCTTTCATCGGAGTATCGGTTTGAATCACAATTTGCTATGTGATCGCACGCCACAACCTGCAACTCCGGAACCGGAAGTCGGATCGGGATGAAATTAAATAGCCATTTACGGGGACGCAATACCTTTCATTTGAGGCCAAGTTTAGTCGAATCGGTCTAGCCATCTCCGAGAAACCGATGTGACTGTTATTCTGAATTTAGATACTTCCGCCGGGGCTTCCGGAACCGATGATGGTGGCCAATGTGGCCAAATAGACTTTGAATGGATGTTAGTGACCCAATACTATCAATCGAAGCAGTTGTGGTCATATTTTGGAAAAAAATTCACCTTTATACATTCATTGCAGAATTTATTAAAATCGACATTTTCTGCGTGTTCGTACTCATCACCCTGTAATTCCGGAACCGGAAGTCGGATCCATTAGAAATTCAATAGCAGCCTATGGGAACGTTGCACCTTTCATTTGAGACTAAGTTTGTCAAAATCGGTTCAGCCATCTCTGAGAAAAATGAGTGACATTTTTGGTCACATACACACACACATACATACATACACACATACATACACACACAGACATTTGCCGAACTCGACGAACTGAATCGAATGGTATATGTCACTCGGCCCTCCGGGCCTCCGTTAAAAAGTCGGTTTTCAGAGCAATTGCAATACCTTTCTATTGAGAAAGGCAAAACCTGGATATAAACTTCAAGCATAAAAATCGGACTGGGACGTTCCTTTGTAAAAGTCGGATAAAAAAACCTTCAGTAAAAACACCGGAAAAAATATATCCAATTCTTACAAAGTAGTTTTTGTTAGCCGACTTTTAATCTTGAAAATCAAGATATACAGATATTTATACTTGAAGTTCATCCTTGTCGAATTTTGCGGGTGAGAACTTTTTAAGCGATTCTTATGCTGAAGGATTTCTGTTCGATTTTTATACTTGAAGTTTATTTCCGATTTTTATATTCCAATACGTTTGAAACGGGTTCTGCGACTTTTATTTTCGGTCGCTCATTTCAGCAGAAAATAGTTTTCGTATGCTACACCTTCTTTTATTTCGAAATCTAGGCCACTTTGAAATCAATAACTGCTACGCGGTGCGACTTTTGTCGACTTCAACAGATGATAAATGTAAGAAACACTATTAACAACAGTAAATCAAAGCGAGAATTGCAGTAAATCCGAGCAGGTAACTCACATTGCCTCTCTTGCTTTTCTGTAAATTGGTTTCGACCTGCATACCAAGGATCCTTGCTTCACTGTAAACTATGGAGTTTTGCTGAATTTTCCGATCACCAATAATCAACAAATCGCCCCATTTGGAGTAGTTCACCAAGTCTAAAATTGTTAGCTACTAAATCGCTGTTCGTTCTTTTATAAATAAAGGTTTATGAGCAAATCAAAGACATGACTTAGACCACAGTCTTATTACACGCCACCCAGTGAATAATGGAAACCAATCAGAATGTCGCTAAAAAAAAAATCGCAGCAAATTTTTACGTCTCTTACGCTAGATGTGAATATTTTGAAATTTGGTACAAGATCGTTAAAATTAATTTTCAACAAAATAAAGCAGGAACTTAAACATACCTTTCAATACAATGGGAGCTAATAATGTTTAACTTATAGAAGGTAATTAATATAATTAAAAGTCATCTTGCAGACCGATATTTTGAAACAGGTCCCCCTAGAGAGTCCACATATTTTTCATAAAAAAATTGCATGGTACCGAAAATACCGATACTGGCTTTTGTTCAGTACCGGTATTACGGTACCAAAAATGGGTCGGTATTCCCGGGATTTTCGGTACCGGTATTACCGGTACCACAACCCTACTCTCAATGTTACTTACGTCCTATTGAAAATTTTCTCTAGAAATGCATTTAACAAAAATCTTCCAAAATGCGATAGTTTTCGAGATATTTGGAATTTTTTCCAACAAAAACAGTTAATTCGTGTGATTATGCCCTTTTTAAAAATTATTCGCGTTTTCCAATTATAAAATGTCAAGAATCTAATGTTTATCGTTTTAAAGACGTAAAAGAAACTTTTCCAGTGTAATTGGATCATGGAGAAGCTTCCAATAAAAAAAGTTTTCGTAGCAACAACTTTTGACATATTTTTATAATTCATACTATTTGCAGTAAAAAATACAATTTTCTTTTTGAATATGATTTTAAACGCTATTTTAAATCAAAATTCTAATTCCAAAAATTTTCTGAAATGTAGTAGTTCAAAGTGTAAATTTTGTTTTAACAACATAATTTTTTTGTTTTATTTCGACCTTTTCAGAAGTTGATCGCGCTTCTCTATCAACAATAATAACTTTTTCAAAAGGCCCATCATATTTTCTGTAACTTTCTCTTTGACATCAAGGTGATATTGTAAACCATTTGAAAGCTATACGAAAACAATCAAAACACTATTTAACCATATAATCTTATGATTAAACTAAATTGTTCGATGTCTCCATGATCCAAATACACTGAAAAAGTTTCTTTTTCCTCTTTAAAACGATAAACATTAGATTCTTGACATTTTATAATTGGGTAACGCGAATAATTTTTAAAAAGGGCATAATCACACGAATTAACTGTTTTTGTTGGAGCAAAATTCCAAATATTTCGAAAATTATCGCATTTTGGAAGATTTTTGTAAAAATGCTTTTTGATTTAAAATGAGAGTTAGAATCATATTCTGTAATAAAATTACAGTGTTGTATGTCAATTAGCATGAAATTTCAAAACATGTTTAAAGTTATTGTTGGAAAAACTTTTATATCGATAAGTTCTCCATCATACAATCACATTCAAAATATTTCTTTTCTCTTTAGGTTTTACATTTCTTATAAAAGAAATGTGTTCGCGCACATTCAAGCGTCTGTTAAGCTGTCGGATAATTATGACAAGGGAAATTGTTCGGTTCGCGGTGTAGTAAGAACTCGCGGTCACATTAACTAATTTCAGTGGGTTTATTCCATACTTATCATAAGCACATACTATCCAGTATAAAACAAGAGCGTATCCGATATAATTCAACTGTAATTTATTGTACAGTGCAGTACTGTAAAGAGGTTTTCGTTTGATGATAACTGTTTAGCACTGACTGACTGTGGATAATTCTTGATACTAACTAACCTTGTATGATGACTGACTGTTCTGATTGTAATTTGTACTATATATAGGTTGCTACCACTATTAGATGAACACAACTGTTCTGTTCAGGAAGTAAGAATCTTCTAGAATCTAGCTGTAGTATAGGTAACGAAACGCAACAAACTGTTCCGTAACGCCTATCTACTCGATTCATTATGCTATACCTAACTGTCCTGTACTACAGTGAAGTCTCACTACCTCGTATGAATCTAATTCAAAAGCTGGCGCAAACATACCGCCCGCCTTGAAAGACGGATCTTTCAACAAATCCTGAGATGTACTATTCAGTTCTGTGCTATGTTATGCTAATAATGAATTCACTTCTTATTGCTAATATTATACTAAGTCTGCTGCTGTTGAGATGTTTGAAGATTAGTGGAGTACCATGGGCGTCGAGAACGGGAGACTTGAGTTCGACTCCGTCAACTGCTATGCAGCCGGCGTCGATAACCCAAGACCCGAACGACTCCGCTGGTGCCACCACTTACGTTCCTGCTGCTACTTCGATGTGTGTATGGCGGACTGTATAAACTGGTAGACTCGATAGGATGAATGCACGATTGCGTTGGTTCAGCGACTGAGCTGCTGGTTGGTTGATGCCGTCGATAGTACAGCGGACCTGTGCCGCCGACTGGCTGAAATCATCTTCGATACTACAGCGGACCTGTGCCGCCGACTGACTGATGTCATCTTCGATGGTGGTGCTGAATGCTGGGATAAAAAGACGAATGCTTTTTAAAAAGGAAAAATTATACAATAAAATGACTTCCCTGGAACGGAGGCCTCATGGCCTCCGTAGTCGCCCTTGGCAACGACGATACTGTCTGTCGCGACAGCTGCGAAGGTTGTTGCACAACCAGTTCGTCTACATGAACTATCTTTATTGTTCGAGATGGCCAAGTGAACTACGATGCATTGAGAATAGTTCCGGTGGATGATGAACCCTGAACTGTTAACCGAAGACAGGAGTGGTAAGCCGTCGTAGTCTGGCTTCTCCGAAGTACTTGTTGAAATGTGAAATTTCCAGATGCCGACATGAGAAGAGGTTTTGATTAGGGTGTGCAGAGTCTGAATGGTCCAGGCTTGGCTGAACATATACTCCAGTGTCACTCACCTGGGCAAAATTAACGATGTGCTTCCTCTTCTGAATGACCGATGGTGATGGATCTCGTTGATTCTCTGTGTATTATTTTCAACTGATGTATTGCTGTTCCGATGCTGCTGTACTACATAAGTTTCGCGAAGGCTCCAGAGAACGTTTTCACTGGACTGCTGCAGTGTTGCCTTCCGAACGAGCTCCGGCGGGTCTCGACCCCCGGACTCAATCCCAACGTTTCCTCTGCGTTGGAATCATCAACAGTAATTTGTTGATGCGATGTATACGATGGGGGTATTGGGGGTGCATTTCCAATTTACTGGAACACGGTCCAGCTCCGCTACACTTCATGTGTAACGGACTGTAGGGGCTTTCACAGCCGAGACGGTTCAACGTCGAACCTGGTTGAATTTGGCACAATTCAACCCGATGAAATGCACCCGGGATAGGTGAGGACAAATACCACCAACGTTGTAGTACTTCCTTCTACCAAAGCTGTTACTTTGGCTCTGTAGAATATTGGACTGATTTGGCTCCAGTGAGACTCTTCACTGGACTGAAAATTATCTCTTGAGATCTCCAACGACCATTCGTTGGAATGAGTGATGAAAGATGTAGAATAGTTTCGAAAGTCGGATAATCTGATGACGTCAGAGTGGGTTGCCTTTGAACCACCGTACGAGTAGATTACTCGTTCCATTCAGAAATTGTGATAAGAAGAGGAAAAGGATTTTCAGTGTGTAGAATCTTCAGTGCCCAGCAAGGCTGGACACATACTTAAATTTTACCTGGACGAAATATGAGTTGCGCATCCTCTTCCTATTCAATACACAGCAGTAGGACTGTCTCACTCCGCTGCTAATTTGAATCTTGAAGATAACTGTGGTTTTTGACCAGTGAACTGGGACTGGACTGGGATTATTTTCAATGTGTTCCCAATGAACTTCGTTGGACTGATATACGTAACATTTGTGAACAAAGACCGATTTGATGACACCACAGTGTATGTTACTGCACCACCAGTGATTATGAACTCGTGCAATTTGTGATTGTGACATGAAGAGGGAAGAAAAGTGCCTTCAGTGTGTAGCATTCGTGATGTCCAGCGTGGCTGAACACATACTTTGTGTAAACTCACCCGTACGAACTAAAATTAATGCAGCCTCTTCATGTTCACGGTAGGTTGCTGAATGGTGCGAACAATTGTCCCACTGGTGGTTGTAAGACGAGCCAACGATTCACGATTGCCTTTTGTTGCATGATCTGACTGATTTGTTGATTTAGGGATTATTATAATGATGAAAATATTACAAAGTTCATTATATTTATTAAATATAAAAGAAAAGGATTGTCGGCTCCTTGCCCAAGAAATATTGTTGGTTATGTTGACTGTACTGAAGGTCTACGAATGCATCTCACGGTATGCAGTGTGTAGAAGCGTGTGGTGGGTTTCGTCGCATCGAAGACATCGAGATGGCTGCTTACAGTTTGTCACTCGATGATTCCCATCGAAGCAGTTTTCGCATAGCTCTCGGTGCTGCACGAACTCCAGTCTCTTCTTGGGTCCGGTATGTTGGAAATCCGGACAGTTGAACAAGAAATGTCGTGCCTTACAAAAGTGGCATCGCGGCGGAACAATTTTATCACGGCAATTTTCCTCCACCTTTGAAACCACCGTGACCTTGTTACCGATATTCGCTGCTCTTCGTGATTTGAGCAGCATCATTAGAAAAGCTTCTTGCAACTCCTCATCACTGCTTCGCACGACACCAGCATCGATCGAACCGCTTTGCCGCCACCACTTTTTCAATAATGATGAAGATGCCTTCATCCAGGTTGCCTCCTCCGTTTCGATGGGGCCGCAAGTACCCAATTGCTGCGATACAGCTATTAACTTTGTCGCCATTGCGCGGTGCAATGCGAATGCTGGACGTAAATTAGGACGATTGTCCATTTCACTTGCAGACAATTGCGCAAAATACCGAACAGACCGACGAGAAAAAGGTTTAGTCTATCACCACTCCACGTTAATAATGATTTTCACTCGTTTGACGTTTAGCTTTGTCTTACTGACGAGCGCATGTTGTGTTGATTAGGTACAGGTTGTCGCGTTTATGATTTCGCCCGTTGCGGATGCACAGTGAAAACAGGTAGGTGGAAACATTTTATTGCAGGGATGGAATGTTCACTCAGTTCAGTTTGTGGTGATGAATTTGTAAACTCACATGGCACTTTAATAGTGCAAAATGGTAACTTGAAGCGTTTCCAATTATCAACAAAATGGCACTTGTACTGTTCGTGTTCGCAAAATTGTATTTAAACACACGTTCTCTCGTTAGCTACTTGAATCACTAGATTGTCTGTTTCACTGTGCTGTACTGTTCAGTTTCGAGTAGAAAGTTTTTTCGCCCGATATAATACATAGGTGGGCACACACACATAATGACGCGCATCGTCACGCTATCTGGCTTCTTTTCACCAGTCGATTTTTGATTGAACTTTTTTCTTGTTATTTGAGGTGCAAACACATTTTTCATTAACACATGGTGACGCGCATCGCCACTTAACCTGGCTTCTTTTCGCCAGCTGATGTTCGTTGGTACGGCATTTTTCTGTCCTGTCTAGGACTATCTGAATAACTCGACCGCGATATTCAGCGACATTGTTCGATACTTCTCACACGGTTCGCGTCCGAAAGGAACGTATTGAAATCCGACAGCGGATGAATCCGGCTCGAAGGACCAAAAATGTTCGCGCACATTCAAGCGTCTGTTAAGCTGTCGGATAATTATGACAAGGGAAATTGTTCGGTTCGCGGTGTAGTAAGAACTCGCGGTCACATTAACTAATTTCAGTGGGTTTATTCCATACTTATCATAAGCACAAACTATCCAGTATAAAACAAGAGCGTATCCGATATAATTCAACTGTAATTTATTGTACAGTGCAGTACTGTAAAGAGGTTTTCGTTTGATGATAACTGTTTAGCACTGACTGACTGTGGATAATTCTTGATACTAACTAACCTTGTATGATGACTGACTGTTCTGATTGTAATTTGTACTATATATAGGTTGCTACCACTATTAGATGAACACAACTGTTCTGTTCAGGAAGTAAGAATCTTCTAGAATCTAGCTGTAGTATAGGTAACGAAACGCAACAAACTGTTCCGTAACGCCTATCTACTCGATTCATTATGCTATACCTAACTGTCCTGTACTACAGTGAAGTCTCACTACCTCGTATGAATCTAATTCAAAAGCTGGCGCAAACAAAATGTATAGAATTCGCTCAAACTTTCAAGATTTTTTCCGAGGCCCGGAGGGCCGAGTCTTATATACCAATCGACTCAGCTCGATGATTTGGGACAATGTCTGTGTGTGTGTGTCTGTGTGTGTGTGTATGTAACGGACAAATTCTCATTCGTGTTTCTCAGCAATGGCTCAACCGATCTTATCCAAACCAATTTTAAATGAAAGAACTAAAAAACAGTATGAACGCTATTAATTTGTTTTTGTCTGATGTTTAGTTTCCAAGATATAAATGTTCGAATGCGTAAAAATGGCGTTTTTTGCAGTTTTTTTAAATTATCTACCGAAATTGACAATATAGATTAACAATTTATAAGTTTTTAGATAGCTTTAACGAATACCTTTCGAACAAGATATAGATTGTTGAAATCGGACTATTATCAAAAGAGATATTTAACATTAAATGCGGACCAAAAACATGTAATCTATTATTAACGCCAAAACGGCTTATTTTAGGTCAATAGTATCTTCGGAGAATATAATGAAGGCAATATGCCCTTTCTTTTGGTATTGTGCTTTTGCTGATTAATCACCCTATGAGTGAGATATTATCACAAATTTTCTTGAAAGTGATTATATCGAAATGATGTCTTCAGCAAATTTGTAGCTCTTACTTTTGCGAATAACTTTACTGAAGTCTTTAAATATCTATTTTGAATACTTTAAAAGTTATGGCTTGTTGTTTGTGGATTACTCTTTGTCGCCTATTTATTTTTCAATATAGTAATAATCCATTGAAATATGCTAAACATTATTTCGATAAAACAAATTTTGTATTTCATTTTACTATCTACAACCGCTAGAAATAATCACCGAACACTTCCAAGTTGTCTGGAAGGAACTTGATAACTTATCAGTACAAAAATGTTCATTTGTGCGAACCTTCTGACTGCAATTTTTCTAACTTATAACCATCGGATCGATCTGAAACATATCGGAAACTGAGAAGCGAAATAAATAACTCCAAGCAACGGCGTAGCCAAGAGAAGGTTTTGGGGTTTAAGACCATACAACCCCCGCCCCCACTTCCCACCACACCCAAAAAAAATATTGAATTGAAGTTGAAAATTTATTGATGCAGACTAATTTAATTCAATATTACAATAACAATTATCTGATCCGTAGATTGATAACCTGTTGTTGTAAACATCATGAGGACTTTTGATAAATTGTCGGAATGGGGTCCTCCTGATATGTAACTGATCTATTGGTCTTGATTTCACAGTTGTCTAATAGCATCAATATCAAATTCCTGCCTGAAAACATTCCAATAGAACATTCTAGAGTTCTGTAATCAATCATAATCCTCAGATTTATTTTCAAATTGAGCTCGTTTTTGTAGAGATGTACTGTAATAAGGGTCTTTATTTAGTAGGAAGCGAAGTTAAAATTGATTTAATGTCTATGAAACATCACCAAAAAATGCATCACTTTCGACATTTGCTAAAAATGTTTTTGTCTTTCTCATTCACTCTAAAATTGGTCAATCTAATCCCGACCCGGAGGGCCGTGTCATATGCCAATCGACTGAGTTCGTTAAGATCGGAAAATGTATGTGTGTGTATGTGTGTATGTGTGTATGTGGAAACAAATGTGACCTCTGTTAATCAGAGATGGCTGGACCGATTTGCACAAAGTTAGTCTCAAATGAAAGGTACAACCTTCCCATCGGCTGCTATTGAATTTTTTATTGATTGGACTTCCGGTTCCGGGGTTACGAGTTGAAGAGTGCAATCACGCAGCAAATTCCTATATAAACTGAAATGAAAAATTTTCAAAATCAAATTTGTATTTTTGATGCCAAATGACTTTAAAATGCATGAAACATTGAGATGTCTGACAAAAATTGAATTTTTAGACTTTGGTACATTTTTGCCTTTCTCATATAGAAAGGTTATGCAATCACTCTAAAAATCTTCAATTATACCGGCCCGAGGGGGGTATGCAGTGAGGGGTTGCTACTTTAAAATTAAAACTGGTTTAAAATTTCTTAACAAGTTGAAAAATTTCGGCAGGACCTGGACCTCCCGGATCTTTCTCCATGATCTGCCGCTGGTTTCAAGCGATGTTTCAGTATCACATAGTATCTCAAGATCGTGGCTGTCGATCCATTGAATGTAGTATGTGCAAATCGTACTGAACATGTAATATTCATTTCCACCATTGTATTGAACATAACCAGCCATGAAATCGTAGTCTGGACAAATGAGAAAAGCACAATTGCACCACTAGGTGGATTAAAACAGGTTTTTATTTTGGGAATGCGTCGAGTTGAGACGAAAACGTAATATGATTAATAACGAGGATAACACTTTCCGAATGTAGAGAGAAATTTATAAAAAATGACGATTTAAATTTGACTCTAGCAGTTCCTGATCGATTTTGATGAGCATTTAATTTTTGTTATATGACCAATTATGTGTATAGGTCAAATGTTTAAAAAAAGTAATTTAAGGTCAAGATAGCATCATTTTGAAACCACCAATTTCGGAGGTTTAGTATCTTCGATGAGTTTTACAAACGTTAAACAGCGCATAATTTTGACGGTATATCGTCCAAGAAGTATTTATGGTGAATTTTCTCAGGTTAATATTCATGACTACAATAAAGTCTCAAAAATTTCGCTAAAGACACGAAATCTGTCACTATTTTCTGAAAAAATAATTCTGCATAATTTTAAAACTTCAAAAATTACGGTTTCGGAATTATGCCGTTTGGACAGTATGATCGATTTGCACCAAACCCCCACCAAACCGAATTTCTGGCTACGCCGCTGACTTCAAGTAAGTAGAAACAAAATCGTTCTAGACTCGTTCACAAGAAACTTTTTCGAATGCTGAATATCTATTATAATACATTGAAACCCCGATTTTATCAGCCAAATATGAACATATGTTTGATGGGCTCTAGCAGACGAACAAGACTGAATTCGAGTAAATCCTTTCTTGAGCATGTTTTCCTTATTATGAAGATGGAAATATGCAAAAATAAAAAGTTCATCATAATCAGAAATAGTTATCAGACTACATCAAGGGACGGGAAGATTATTTTAACAGCTTCAGTTTATTATAAAGAAAAAAAAATTGCCCGATTTAGTCAATGTCCCCATTTTGTCAGCCTAAAATACACCATGAGATTGATAAAAATGGGTCTTTATTGTATGTATTATTCACTGTGTTTCACATTAATAGATACATTTCATTTTTGGGGATTTTTTTATTGCAGCGAACTACAACAATTTTTAGGTAGCTTTCAAGGGGTTATTTTATAGACTTCTTCCAAAATTTGGCGAATCTATTCCAATTCGTATGCCAATTAATTGGTATACTTAAGGGTTTATATGTTGCAGATAGAGAAAATACTGAAATTTTCAGCTTTTTTCCTACAAAATATTACGCAAGCTTATTAAAAAAATTTCTAATCAGTTTGTGAAAATTATAAACTATTTGAATTTTTTTAATAATTTTATTTTTTATTTAACCGTGATTTTTTAATAAATAGTGACCATCACTTCACAACGTAGTCTATTTTTCATGGCTTGCGGTGAGCACGATCTCTCGAATTGCTGAACTGAAAATTATGGAATAGAAATTAATTTTTAGTATTCTTTACAGATTTAACTCGCCGCGCAGATGGCTCTGAATTTGACCCGCTGGTGCCCTAAGACGATTTCGCTAGATTTTCAGAGCACTGTGCACCCAGTGCATTAACGCAAGTGACGGAAGGTTATCGAAAAGATTCGTGAAAATTAAAATTCCAGTAATGATAATGATTTTCACAAACGGTTCGCTTTCGAGAGGTTTTTATTTGTTCTTTGACATTAGGATTAGCGATAATAATTTAAATCAAGGATACTACTGGGAAGTCACCTTTAGAAAAAGTCGATGTCAAAGTAAAATTTGGAACTATGCACGCATGCACTTCAGAGATAGCGTGATATCAGAAGCTGCGATTTCATTTCAACGCTTTTTTTGTGAAAAGGGCGATACTTACAAATGTAAACATATGGCTTTTTTCATACATGCGAATGAGGGCTTTGAAACGCAACAAATTAACCTAAAAATTTTAATTCTACGATATTCCTTTTTAAACTACAGCAAAAAATACATCGGGCGAAACTGTATTTTTGTTTGTTTATTTAAAGTTTCGCCCTCCACGCTCCATGCAAATACACAGAGCGATACTTTTTTTGCTAGCAGTTTAAAGGCGAAACTGTTATTTTCGTATTTTTTTTGGAATATCAAGCTGATACCAGCTGTAAATAGTAACAATGATCGCTATTGAAAAAATACGGACGAAATCGGTGGTGTAGAACGGTAGTTATTGTAAAAAAACGTAAGGGCGATACTTCAATGCTGATAGGTGGGACCGAAAAAGTAAAGAATCGCCAAAGGGGTGATACTATCATTTTGTCAATTTCAATAGCAAAAACATTTTAATTTAATAATTTCAAATACTTCATGAAGTTTTGGGTTTCGATCACTGAATCATGTAATCTAGGATGTAAAAACACAATAGTTCTTTAATAGGAAATAAAACCAAGTCTGGAAATATTCACTGTTGATTTTCTTTGAATGGTATCACTGCTAGTATCGCCCTTTTCAAGAAAAAGCGTTGATTTCTTAGTTCTCAGTCGCGTTGGAAATTTGAGTAAAGTATAAACTTCAAATCGATTCAAAAAAAAAAAATTTCGATTTTTTTCGCTCAGTACAATATAGAACCCCTTCAGGAAAATTCAGTTTTCCCACCACAATTTAGATATTTTATTAACAGAGCATTAACAATAATTCGTTGGTATGTCTATTTTATGGGCCATTTTTTCGCTTTCCCATTGATTTGGTTTGAGATTTCTAGCACTGATGTTGTCCTATGCTGATTTGAGCGATTCTCTGAGTCCTGCCACTATCCCATGTAGTATGTGTTATCAAAAACATCGCGAAGCATCAAGTTCTAAATGTTCTCAAACGATATAATATCCGAAGAGAGTGATAAGAGTTATAAGAAATGTCTCATCACACTGTTAGGTGGATTAAAAGCGTTTTTGTTTCTAAAATATAAAAAATTAGAGAAATGGGTTATTTGCAATTTATTTTTTTAACACAAATTTTTGTTTATGTGAAAAATGACACAACATATTTTTCAAGGTATGTTTTTTCGCACATAAATATTCATTCTCTGAAACTCGTTCTCAGAAAGTTTTGCTGTATAAAATACAGTAATCAACCAAAAAAATTGACATTTTTGCACGTACAAATGTTTGCGCCCTTTTGAAATTTTTTTCTTGTATCAAAGTATTGCAATTGTCAGAGCAAATATTGGAGATTCATAAACCGAACACAACTTCAAAGTTTCGTTCGAATCGACGATGGTCATTAGAGTGCCCAGAAAAATAACGAATTTTTAAAAACTCACTCAGCACACCCCTGAGTCGATTCCTAGTCCCACCAGGAGTACTTGCTCCAAATTTGAAGCAAATCGGACAAGTCTAGCTACCGGACCAAGGTGCCAGAAGTTTGTATGGTATTTTTCGACGATTTACATGGAGAAAGCCCACTAGCTCGCATTTTCACCGCTAGGTGGCACTGTATGCATCGTATTATCACTGTAAGTGAAAATAAGAAAGATAATTTAATTGTCTACAACTTTGTCGAAGACGGCTAGTCAATCCGGCTTTGTTGAAAGAAGTTATTAAACTTTTAGTGAAGTGATGTCTGAGTCAGTTTTGCATGGGGCCTAGCAGTACATGGTAGTATATCAGTACTAGGTTCTAAGAAACTAAACATTTTTGTGGAATAATGGTTAGATTTAGCTGAATAATATGTTCGGAAGAATTGCAGTACATAACACGAGTTATGTTTTGGTTAGAAAATTTTAGTTCCACCTGTGACCGCATAGATGGCGCCAACACTAACTTTTCAACGGAGAGAGATAGAATATCGAGATGTTTGGCAAAATTACTGAAAAAATCTTGTTCTACAACTTTGTAGAAGACACCTAATTTCTATCTCTCTCCGTTGAAAAGTTAGTGTTGGCGCCATCTATGCAGTCACAACTGGAACTAAAGTTTTCTAACCAAAACATAACTCGTATTATGTACTACAATTCTTCCGAACACACTAGTGAGCTAAATCTAACCATTATTCCATAAAAATGTTTAGTTTGTTAGAACCTAGTACTGATACACTATCATGTACTGCTAGGCCCCATGCAAAACTGACTCAGACATCACTTCGTTATAAGTTTAATAACTTTTCTTGTTCGAGTCGGATCGCTTTGCAGTCTTCAACAAAGTTGTAGATAATAGAATTTCCTTCTTAAGTTTCACTTTTAGTGATAATTTGATGTATACAGTGCCCCCTAGCGGTGAAAATGTTCGCAAGTGGGTTTTCTCCATGTAAATTGTCGAAAAATCCCATACAAACTTCAAGCACGTTGGTCCGGTAGCTAGACTTGTTCGATTTGGCTCAAATTTGGAGCAGACACTCCTGGTGGGACTAGGAATCGACTCAGGGGTGGGCCGATGGGGGTCATTTTTTTCTGTCACTCTAATGGTCATATTTTGTGGTCGGCCGGTTCCTCGTGGAATTCCTCTCCTACTACAATCAAAAACAGCACGCAATCATCTTATACTGAACCATTAACAGCTGCAAACTCAATATCTACCGATCTGACAGGTAAAAATTATCGCTCACCAACAACTATGCTTAATGTTTCCAAGACAACAAGCAGAACCACCAACAAAAAAGCGAACGCCGAAGAGGATTTATCCACAATGCCGATTAAACCTTTGCGATGCAGTGGGACGTATACTTCTCCTAAGTTTTTATTGGATTTCTAGTTAGCGTTGACATCTAAATACGAATTCTTGCTTTTAATGACCTTTTAGGAATGTAAGGAGTACAACTAGCCCAAAAAATTATGTGAATTTGTTATTTATTTATTAGTTATAAACCAATAAAACTCGAAAATCAGTTTTTTTACAATAAATTTGGCTGTCTCTGAACTAAAAGTCCTAGAGATCTAAACATTTTTTGTACAAATATCTCAAACGTTGAACTAAATAATAGATTTTTTACAGAATTTTTCACAAGTCAGATTTTAAGAAAAAAAAACAAATTATGCAAAAATGGGGTTTATTATTATGTTGGTCTATAAAAGATTCTGTGAAACAGAGAGAACTTCTCAACTAACATAAAAATAGTGTGTGGTTTTTGAGGTCACTGATTACGATTCAGATAACAGAATTTGAAAATTCAAAATGGCGGCAATGTCACCCATTTTTTACGAAATTCGTGAATTTTGTTACAAAGAGCATAAAACTCGATTTACGAGAGTTTTTGGGCCGCTGATTACGATTCTGATGTCACAATTCGAAAATTCAAAATGGCGCCTACAAAACGGCAACCATTTTTTACGAAATTGACAAATTTTGTTACAGTCTATTCACGGGAGTTTTTGGGTCACACAGTCGCCATACTGGATCCGCCATTTTGAATTTTACATCTTCGACGTCAGAAACAGGATCAGCGACCCCGAAAACACCCTTGTTAGACGTTTTAGGCCAATATGAAAAACCTGAAATTTAGTCAAGCACAGTCGCCATATTGGATCCGCGATTTTGAATTTTTCATTTTCGACGTCAGAATCAAAATCAACCCATATAAAAGCTAAAAATAACAGTATTAACAATGAAAAAAAAATCGCGTCGCGAAGGGTTAATAAGAACAAGACACAGTTTCTGCCTAAAATTTATTCCACCAACGCGTGCTCATGACAAAAGCCTTTAGCTTTTAGGGAGAAACTTCACCTTAAAATATTATGAACAACTTACCTTAACGAATTATGCTGCACCAGCGAACCGGTTTCGGCCGTGTGCTCCTGCAGGAATTGATTCAGGTCCGTGCTGAATTTGTAGTCTAAAACGATACAAATCGGCTCGTCCTTCAGACAGGCACCGATCAGTTTCATAATGTTCTGATCGTTGAGCCGGCTTAACTGCTTGGCTTTCGCTCGGAACTCCTTCTTTACGTGCTCGGATGCACCGGGGCGCAGCGTTGATACCGCGACCAAGTTTGAGCTGAAACGATAAAAAAATAAAAAAAACAACGGAATTAGGTCCAGAATTGAAAAGGTGAAAAGGTTCTACACTAGCGAGACCGAATGCGAGCACACCCCAGAAACTAATTGTTGATACAGATCTCGTCCTGAAAGCCCCCGAGAGAAGTGTAAAAAAGGTCACTCGAAACAGGAACCCAACCTTTTCCAAACTACTCCAAAATTCAATTCAACGTCGTGCTTTATCACAAAGCTTAATTTTCTATTCTACTCTCAACTATTCCCCAACTCCTTTCAACCCTTCGCCAAACCTTGGTTAAACACTACCCTTGAGAACCATTTCGGTGGGTTCCGTGCAGAGTCGTGATGTAAAATGCATGTACTTTACAATATATTGCACTCGGTTCCGCAGACCGTGGCTCGTATTTCGTCCTGTTCATTCATGCATAACCGGCTTCAGACTGTATTGCCTTCGTTTCATCGCCTGCACCCTGTCCCATAGTCTGCATTCCTGGCCAACCAAGCCGAGAAGGATAACAGCGCACCCGGCACGGCACAGTACCTACACAATAAGGAAAAGCTGCCCGAGGGAATGGAGCAAAATGCAAACTATTTCCTTCTCTTCTGCCAAGCCGGGACAGTGGCGCCCGTGGCAGAGTGGGCGACTTTATACAAAATAGACTGAATACAAGAAACATTTGCAAAGAAACGTCTCTCTTCCCGTTGTTGTGCTGTCGTTCGGCTGGTAAATTGTGATGTAACTCTTTAGTGAGCAGAAATAGATGGTAAAAGTTATGTGATATTTATGTTATTTCTTTGCTTTGTTGTTTGTATCTTCAATTTCAATTTCTATTAATTTTACTTTATTTTGCATCCAAAATAATCGATTCTCAAAAGCGTCTTCGATGAAGGGTAAAATTTGAGATTTTCGAAAATATTTCTATTTATATCTATTTTCTATTTCTATTTCTATCTAATATTTATTCTTTAAACATATTTTGATTGAAGAAATAAGACATTACTTATTCTACCTTTTTTCTGACGATAAAAAATCAATCTCAATCTAAACTGCATTGAGAATGTAAGAAAGGAAATGGAAAGATTGCCATAGAACCTAACGAGTTTGCGTCCGATTACGAATCATGCATTTAGGCAGCCAATTCGGCTAACCGAATTGTTTCGTGTAGCTTTGGAACAGTTTTGTAAAAAAATTTAAATTATTTGAAAAATATCTTTCCATAAAATTAGAGATGAATAATAAAAGTGTGAAAAAATACCAATTAGATAAATGAATCCATCACTTCCTAAACCATAAATGGTGTGCCCTTGTTACATATTAATGGTTTAATTGCGATAGAATAAAAAGCCTCATAATATACTTCCATCTATTGGCAGTACAGAGTTAAATGAGAGGAAGCTCAGATAGTTTTTGGGCAACAAACTTCCGACCAGCCAGCGGGCAGTGCGGGTGCAGTTTACAGCCTATTTACTGCTTTCAAGCAGTAGCCAGCGTGGCAAAACAGAATTTGGTAGCTAACCGTTGGAATGGATTGGCGGATAGAGATAGTGGCGAATAAGAAGAATACTTGGATTCAGTAATTTACTTATATTGGAAAAGTTTATACATCGTACACTAGAAGACAAAATAGCAACACATTTACACTTACAAAATAGTCTGTAAAAAGTAATCTGCAATACCATGAAAACTGAATAGTGTTGAATAAGAAAATAAATGTAGCATAATCAGAGGATTAGAAACTCAGAGCAAAAATAATAGTTCAAATTCTATTTCTGCATTAGATTCCGCAAGGTCCAATACGTTTTACAGGACTGGTTAGGTTAAACTACGCAAATCCTGAATTTCAACGCTGATTGGCTGCTAGTTCATCGCCTCGTAGTTATACTGTTCCAACTCCGAAGGCTGACTTATTACATCTTAACTAACATCCACGCAGAGTTTGATTGCAGTAGTGAAAGTTCAGGAAAGTATAGACGAACAAGATCATTTTCGTGCTTGAATATTGTAAAGTTCGCCTTGTATATAGCTAAAATAAGGATGAGCATAGAAACTGCAGAAATTTATTCCTTTCAGTCCGGTTGCATTATGGTTCAGTTTACTCCCACTGCCCGTCAAAAAAAGGAGAAACCCTCCTGTCACTTCGGTCTTCACCCGTCCGCTCATCGAATTCGTCAGTCTGAACGAATGAGTAAAAGAGTGCTTCTTCCGAGGCAGGAGCTGTCGAGTTGTGAAAGTGCATTTTAAATATTTATTTAATTTACTTTTTGTGTTGTGCAAGTGAGGGGAGCGACTAGCCAACGGGACACAGACGACGATAAGAATGACAGCGAAATTGAGCTTATTTAGAATGCTGTTTGCATTGTTGTCCTCGGCAAGTGAAAGTACTTTCTCGAGCTGCTAACGGATAGCTTTTTGTTTTGTTTAGCTGCCGAGTCATTGTGCTTATGAAAGTTGTACGCTAATATTGAGCGTTTCAGACGTGGCATGTCTCGTTTATGGTGATGCAAGGACATTTTACTACACTAACGCCCAGTGAGCGAACATGGTTGTTGGTGGCATCGCGTTAAATAATTTTTTTCGAAATGAACATATGACAGGTTTCGGATACATAAAGCAGCTGAGCATAAACAGTCTATTAGTATTTTTACTACTTTAATAGTGATGCCAGGAAAAATCGAATAGTGAATCTTCTCTGGCCGAGTTATAAGTTCAACGCATTTGGTGTTGCGGTATTTTCCAAGATTTAGCACCTTTGGTACTTTAGGCCTGAACATTTACGATAGCAATTGTTTTAAATCTCATGGTTTACCTTTATTTTTTTTTTTTTTTGCTTCAGCCTAGTGCTTTCTACTGCTCTTGGAAAGTATTATCAGTTTTCACCTCTTTGATTTCTAATTTTCTCTTACCGAATATCCATTTTGATCTGTGATATCGATTTTTGATTTCTGAAATCGGATTTGCAAATGTTAAATTCTAATTTTTGGGTATTGATATCCGATTTTTGATTTTTGATTTATAACTTTTAATTTATCATTTTTGCTCTTTGCTTTTTTGCAAGGTTTTTACTTTTTACTTTATACTTGATACTTTTTACTTTTTCTTTTTACTTAACTGTCTACTGTTTTGTCCTTTTGTTTTTTTTGTCTTTTCGTCTTTTCGTCTTTTTGTCTTTTCGTTTTTTCGTCCTTTCGTCTTTTTGTCTTTTCGTCTTTTCTGATTTTCGTCTTTTCTGCTTTTCGTCTTTTCTGCTTTTCTGCTTTTCGTCTTTTCTGCTTGTCGTCTTTTCTGATTTTCGTCTTTTCTGATTTTCGTCTTTTCTGCTTTTCGTCTTTTCTGCTTTTCGTCTTTTCTGTTTTTCGTTTTTTCTGCTTTTCGTCTTTTCTGCTTTTCGTCTTTTCTGCTTTTCGTTTTTTCTGCTTTTCGTCTTTTCTGCTTTTCGTCTTTTCTGCTTTTCGTCTTTTCTGCTTTTCGTCTTTTCTGCTTTTCGTCTTTTCTGCTTTTCGTCTTTTCTGCGTTTCGTCTTTTCTGCTTTTCGTCTTTTCTGCTTTTCGTCTTTTCTGCTTTTCGTCTTTTCTGCTTTTCGTCTTTTCTGCTTTTCGTCTTTTCTGCTTTTCGTCTTTTCTGCTTTTCGTCTTTTCTGCTTTTCGTCTTTTCTGCTTTTCGTCTTTTCTGCTTTTCGTCTTTTCTGCTTTTCGTCTTTTCTGCTTTTCGTCTTTTCTGCTTTTCGTCTTTTCTGCTTTTCGTCTTTTCTGCTTTTCGTCTTTTCTGCTTTTCGTCTTTTCTGCTTTTCGTCTTTTCTGCTTTTCGTCTTTTCTGCTTTTCGTCTTTTCTGCTTTTCGTCTTTTCTGCTTTTCGTCTTTTCTGCTTTTCGTCTTTTCTGCTTTTCGTCTTTTCTGCTTTTCGTCTTTTCTGCTTTTCGTCTTTTCTGCTTTTCGTCTTTTCTGCTTTTCGTCTTTTCTGCTTTTCGTCTTTTCTGCTTTTCGTCTTTTCTGCTTTTCGTCTTTTCTGCTTTTCGTCTTTTCTGCTTTTCGTCTTTTCTGCTTTTCGTCTTTTCTGCTTTTCGTCTTTTCTGCTTTTCGTCTTTGCTGCTTTTCGTCTTTTCTGCTTTTCGTCTTTTCTGCTTTTCGTCTTTTCTGCTTTTCGTCTTTTCTGCTTTTCGTCATTTCTGATTTTCGTCTTTTCTGCTTTTCGTCTTTTCTGCTTTTCGTCTTTTCTGCTTTTCGTCTTTTCTGCTCTTCGTCTTTTCGTCTTTTCTGCTTTTCGTCTTTTCTGCATTTCGTCTTTTCTGCTTTTCGTCTTTTCGGCTTTTCTGCTTTTCGTCTTTTCTGCTTTTCGTCTTTTCTGCTTTTCGTCTTTTCTGCTTTTCGTCTTTTCTGCTTTTCGTCTTTTCGTCTTTTCTGCTTTTCGTCTTTTCTGTTTTTCGTCTTTTCTGCTTTTCGTCTTTTCTGCTTTTCGTCTTTTCTGCTTTTCGTCTTTTCTGCTTTTCGTCTTTTCTGCTTTTCGTCTTTTCCGCTTTTCGTCTTTTCTGCTTTTCGTCTTTTCTGCTTTTCGTCTTTTCTGCTTTTCGTCTTTTCTGCTTTTCGTCTTTTCTGCTTTTCGTCTTTTCTGCTTTTCGTCTTTTGAAATCAGAAATCATAAATCAGAACTCAGAACTCAGAAATCAGAAATCAGAAATCAGAAATCAGAAATCAGAAATCAGAAATCAGAAATCAGAAATCAGAAATCAGAAATCAGAAATCAGAAATCAGAAATCAGAAATCAGAAATCAGGAATCAGAAATCAGAAATCAGAAATCAGAAATCAGAAATCAGAAATCAGAAATCAGAAATCAGAAATCAGAAATCAGAAATCAGAAATCAGAAATCAGAAATCAGAAATCAGAAATCAGAAATCAGAAATCAGAAATCAGAAATCAGAAATCAGAAATCAGAAATCAGAAATCAGAAATCAGAAATCAGAAATCAGAAATCAGAAATCAGAAATCAGAAATCAGAAATCAGAAATCAGAAATCAGAAATCAGAAATCAGAAATCAGAAATCAGAAATCAGAAATCAGAAATCAGAAATCAGAAATCAGAAATCAGAAATCAGAAATCAGAAATCAGAAATCAGAAATCAGAAATCAGAAATCAGAAATCAGAAATCAGAAATCAGAAATCAGAAATCAGAAATCAGAAATCAGAAATCAGAAATCAGAAATCAGAAATCAGAAATCAGAAATCAGAAATCAGAAATCAGAAATCAGAAATCAGAAATCAGAAATCAGAAATCAGAAATCAGAAATCAGAAATCAGAAATCAGAAATCAGAAATCAGAAATCAGAAATCAGAAATCAGAAATCAGAAATCAGAAATCAGAAATCAGAAATCAGAAATCAGAAATCAGAAATCAGAAATCAGAAATCAGAAATCAGAAATCAGAAATCAGAAATCAGAAATCAGAAATCAGAAATCAGAAATCAGAAATCAGAAATCAGAAATCAGAAATCAGAAATCAGAAATCAGAAATCAGAAATCAGAAATCAGAAATCAGAAATCAGAAATCAGAAATCAGAAATCAGAAATCAGAAATCAGAAATCAGAAATCAGAAATCAGAAATCAGAAATCAGAAATCAGAAATCAGAAATCAGAAATCAGAAATCAGAAATCAGAAATCAGAAATCAGAAATCAGAAATCAGAAATCAGAAATCAGAAATCAGAAATCAGAAATCAGAAATCAGAAATCAGAAATCAGAAATCAGAAATCAGAAATCAGAAATCAGAAATCAGAAATCAGAAATCAGAAATCAGAAATCAGAAATCAGAAATCAGAAATCAGAAATCAGAAATCAGAAATCAGAAATCAGAAATCAGAAATCAGAAATCAGAAATCAGAAATCAGAAATCAGAAATCAAAAATCAGAAATCAGAAATCAGAAATCAGAAATCAGAAATCAGAAATCAGAAAGCAGAAATCTGAAATCAGAAATCAGGTATCAGAAATTCAATACTGTATCGGATTGCTAAATCGGAACTCGGAATTCTGGATTCCATATTCCGAGTCCCGAATTTAGCATTCCGATATAGTACCGAATTTCTGATTTCTACTTTCTGATTCGAATCCTATATTCGACAAGCTCAATTTGGATTATTTTCAGAAAATGAAATCTCAAACAACATCGCGCTTCGTCATACAATAACTGCAATAGAGCTCGTTTATTTGTCCCGAACGCTAGCGGCTCGCAAAGTTTAACTCCGACCAAAATATTCAAATAACTTTACAATACATTCCTGGCATTGCGAAAACCGGCATCAGCAGCAGCAAACAATTTTTCAGTCAGCTGTCAGCTCACGGCAAACGGAACATATTTGATTATCTGCATTCACCTGCGACTCGGCATATGGAACTGTTTTCCATCATGGCACCAGCAGCAACAGCAACCCGGGGCACATTGTTTCGTTCGGAATGAAATTCTTGTCCCTTTATCCTGCATATAGTCCACCCTACCAACCCATCCTACCAGCTTACATCCACCCGCTTAGGCATTGCAAATTCGACGACCCTTGCAGCGTTTTGTTGCATAGAGCACCAAACATGCGAGAGCTTATTAAAATCCAGATATTCAATCAATCATACTTCATTTCGCGTTTCGGTTGGCGATTGAAGTCCGCATTCCAATAGTCATTGATGCAACGATCGACCCGGCTAAATTTGGTTAGAGGGAAATGCATTAGGTACAAGTAAACAGGCCACAAAAGGGAAACATGATGCCGTTCACTGTTATGCTGCAACTTTGTGTTGGTGGCGGTCGATTACAGGTTATAGTTGTGATAGCCTGTTTGATTAGATTTCCAGGAATAGAGCAAACTCGATGGTAGCCTTTTGAAATCAAAAGGAGACGCAAGCAGTTTATGAACACTCGCATATTATGTCATTTTCGTTTTTGACAGTGCGCTACACTGGTTTAGTCGGTGCTTCACTCATTCAAACTTGGGTGTGTTCAATCTGTCTCCTTTTTGGACTACACTGGTGTAGCACGCTAGGCTTTAGATGTGTGTTTGACTGTGTAGGAACCGTAATCACTCCTTGCCTTCCCTATGATAATAAATTAGACTACTATGCTTAGGGGTTGGAGGATACAAAGTACTTGCGCCCCCATCAAAATTCCTAGCAATTGTTTCAGTTCAAACCCGACGGCATCAGAGCGCGATCAAACCGACGAATTTCGGCATGCCAAAGAGGAAACAAATTGAGCGTGGAATTCCCATCTATTTATGAACGGTCGTGACCGTGTTTTGAAATGTTTAATTCCATCATCGCTGTTGGCAGTACGGAACCAAAAAACCAGATCCCACATCAATCTGCCATCGCAATGTGCACTGTATACTATACAACGGGAAGGAAGCGAAGACACAGTTGTTTATGTTTTCACTACTTTTTCCATCGTCGCAATTTGTAACGAAAACAGTGAACCATGATATCACGCACAATATGGTTTGAACTTTTCGCGGGAACCGGCTTTTCCTGCAAGCAGAGCGTTCCGGCAGCCAACGCTGGTGAGCGGGTAACTTTCTCTGCTGGTAGATGAAAGGAAACTTGGGGCTTGCCTGTGTGCGGTTCATGATTCGATTGTGTCGGAGAAATAAAAAAAAGAGAACGAGGAAACTTACATGTGAGTTCTGTTGGTAGGTTTTCATTTTGAATTAATTAAAAGTAAATATTGTACGCTACATGGAGTATTACTGGGAATCTAAGGGTTGCGTTGGAAAGGGTTGTGCTTACAAAAGAGTTCTGGTTTTATTATAAAAGTTTTTGTTAAGATTTAGTATAACAGATTTTACGTATGCGTGAAAATGATACTTGTCCACTTGATTATGCACCCCCCACAGCATATAATTGAAACTGCTTTCGTAAACCTTGCTTGTGGAATTCAATTTGGAAAATAACTTGGCCACTTTTGTAAGAACGGGCAATGGCGATACGATTTTTCCAAAATCGATTTTTTTGTCCTCGAAAAATCGTTTTTTTTTTGTTCGATGTTTGACAACATTGATTCTATTAATTAAAAAAAATCGATTTTATAAAATCGATTTATTTTTCACAATTCTCATTGGAAATTATGCGCTTTTTCACAATCGCGCTTTTCACGCCAAATAAAAAATCAGTTTTTTCATCCGATCTTTCCCGTTTCGATGCTTGGCGACATCAATTTTTTGTGATTAAGGAGATCGATGTAGCGAAATAGATTTCATTTTTCAAAATTCTCATCACTACACTTTTGTTCTATTATTCAGAACAGAATGTATGCAAAGAGAACAGTCGAAAATGGAACAATTGTCAGTGTCATTCCAAACCAATAAAATTAATGTATTTTGAGAGGTCGTTTGTACGTTTGGTATGACACTGACAGATAATATTACCATTTATCGTCTCTCTCCTTACATGAACTCTGATTAAGACCTTTTTTCTGATGACTGAATCTGACAAACTGATGAATGATTAGCAATTACTAGCGTCGCATAATAAGGATAGTCGGCTGAATACTCACAGGTTATGTTGGAATAAGAATACAAAATCCATATTAGGTAGAAGGTATATCACCCTGTTGTGTGATTTGATATTTTTTGGTATATTTACTTCTAATCTTAGAAGTAGTTTTTTAACCTCTTCTTATATACGTTAGGCAAAGTACTCAGTTCCAACATTATTGTTGGAGGAAAAATTATGGAATGTTATGTTATGCAATAGATTTTGCGATAATATATTTCGTGCAATAGTTCATCTGGGACAATATTATGGAATAACATCCTCAACTAGAGGATAAATCAAAGTCCGGGTTTCCAATAAAATGTTCCGCTATCGTTTGATTTTCGACATCCATTGGTTTAAACAAGGATTGGAACTTATTGTAAACTTTCGCAAATTTTCTTACTCCGACATGGAATCCATATAATTTCCGCTGCGGTTTCGGATTCGCCAAGAATGATCCTCTCGTGTCAAGTACTTCTTCCGCATCGACATGACTTACTGGAAAAGTTTTCGAAAGACTTACAGTGAAAACATCCATTTCATAACAATTTTTTATTCTGTGGATTGTTTTGATTCCTACAGAAACGGTTTGCCAGTAAAACATTTGAAGTGATACACAATATGCATGCTTTAAACCCATTTCGAATAATGTGATCACCGACCGATTCTATCGCCTTTCTCAGAAGGCATGAAAATTTTTCCATTCTGTGTTGTATTGGACTGTTGGTTTTACAGCCATCTACGACTTTTAGCCATACCGTTTTCAACGGCTTGAAAACTGAAACGTCCACAGGTTGTTGGTTTTACTTCCCTTCCGAAGGAAGGCGTGACCCTTAGATTTTTCTCACCTCAGAAAAATCTCAACGACCTCGTCTGGGATTGAACCCAGACCAACTGGGGTGAGTGGCGGTCACGTTTACCACCCAACCGTCGGCGCCGTCAATGTCGGACTCGGTTGGACCAAAAAGAGTAGGCGACCTACCGTTACGAAATATTTCATTTTTAAGGTGAAGATATGTGGAAGCCAGTAACGCACGCTTGTTGCTAGGCACCGACTCGCTTGTTTTCATTGAGAAAATATGGAATTCGAAGTGAAAATTCAAACGCACAAATGAGAGTTTTCACACATTTTCCTTCGGTCATCTGCACAGTGGCAAAAAATTTAAAGTTTTGTTAGTAAACGATTCATGTTTCGCGGGTATTTTTGCAGTGGTGTGTGATTGAAGTGCATTTGAAAATCTGCTATAAAATTGAGAAGAAAAATAAGAGTGTTTCGAAAAGAAACCCCAAGGAAAGAGGGGTGATATTTTCGCACAAAATAATAACTACAGATGGCTTTCTCTCAAAAACTCGGGTTGATTGTATAGGAAAATGTTCTAGCTTCCTCAAGTAGCAGTTTCGTGGAACACAGGCAAGGTTAGTGTGTTGAAAAACGTATTTTTATATTTGCTTGCGTCAGATGCACGGTTAGGCAGGGTGGAGGGGTGTGTGTAGCGTAGGATAATGTGTTATGTTATGTTATGGCTCGCTTGTATAATGTCCTTAAATTATTTTTACTCGATAAACAAACAGCTGCTAAGAAAGAAAAACTAGGGGTGTCCAAAATAGTTTGATAGAAGTTTTTAAGACATATTGTTAGCACCATTTATTTTAGACTTTGTAGATAAACCATTTCCTTTTTAAACACGTAACAAACTAATTAAATAAATTAAAATTATTTCAATTGTACATATAAATTCAATTCGAAAATGCATCATTTTCACCGATACCTTTTGGCTGTCGCTGAAAAACTAAGCGTTTTCGGTGATATTTTTGAAAACTGTGGATTCTGGTTAAATTAACAATTAGAGAAGGACTGATCTTGACAACCAAAAAATGCAATTGTTGCATCGAGTCATACAAATGCAGAGAAATCCGACTGTACAGAGGGCAAATACAGTAGGAGGGTCGAAAACATGTATGGGTCCAAATTAGGTTGTCTGTGTTGCACAAAATACGAGTGTCGAAGGGAGAGAAGATTTGGCAGACTTTTGAAGCTATGTAAGCGAGCTATAAAAAAAGTTTTGAGTGATCATCCTTGTTCATTTTATTCCTGGGAATTTTCCACGTACAACAAGGTACATAAAATTAATTGGTATGAATCGATACGACAAAATGCCCGAGAACCCCAGCCTCTCATATTCTGACTAAGACTGCTACGTCCTGTTTTTTTTATTCAATTTAGGTAGAAAATTTTTTAATTAAAAGCCTGCAGAAAATGTTGGGCTTGGATATTTCGAAGGATTTTTTGGATGTTGAGATCGGATTAGAAATGTGATATTTTCAAATTTCGAATTCTTTTAAAAAGGGGCGGTAAGGGTTTCAAAGTAAAAACACTTTTTTGAGATTTTTTTAGAAATTTGGGTGAAACGAATAGATCAAATTTTCTACATCATTATATATCATTTCAATAACATTCTGTAATTTTTCTTTGCAAGAATATCCGACTCGGTGACGAAGCTTTTTGTAGAACGTGTTTGCAAAAAACACAATTTGCGTTGTTATCTGCCATTCAAAAACTGCTTAACCAATTTATTTCAAACAATTGATTTACCAACTGCCCCATGCCCGCCCAAAAAAAATCGAATCAATACAACGGGAAATTATTTCCCATTTTAATTAGGAGCAGATTTGAGAAAATTCATCGCATCATAAAAATTAAAATGTCGATATATCTGCAAATAATCTTTTTTCAGAAAAATCCAAAAACATTGGTGTATAAAATTTGTTCAAGCAAGCGAGAAGAAAATGTCATCGCTTTTCAAGATATCGTTATTTTTCCCCTGAAATCCGTGCGATTTGTAAAAATAATTACCCATGTTGGCAATGGTAAAAAATTTATACGAAATAACAAGGAGTCAAAAATTGTTCAAACGATGTGAAATTTGTCATCTAGGTTCTGACATTTGTCAGAAAAAGAAGGGAAGTATAACTTTAAGGATTTAAAAATGAATGTTTTGCCAAGTCTTAACTTCCGGGCAGCGTGTGTGAAATATGTGGTTTTGGGAGTCGACACCTCCATCTACCCTTTTCAAATTTAATTGGATTCAAGAAAAAAAAATTGATGCTGACTACTTTAATTACATATTACAATAATGATTTAAGAATTATATATTTTTATCATTATATTGAGAGCCTTAAGGGGTTACGTACCTTTTTGCGAGTAAATTTTGCAGAAAGCTGGAATTTATGTAAAGGCATAAAGTAATGATTTTATTGTACCAAAATTATAGTATTTTAGTTACACATTTTTCAGTGAAAAAAGCATTAGTTTATAAAAATATATCGAGAATTTTCGGAGTTATGGCATTTTCTCCGAAATTTTTTTCTATGCAAGAGTCTTGCGGTGATCACGCAAGTCCAACAGATAAAAAAAATATTAGTATAGGAGTATTTTTCGTACTTTAACGAATAAATAATAATTTTGTATGCATAAAGAGACGTTTTCCCAAAAAATCGATGATTTTAGCTCTAAATATTGCATTAAAAATTCTTCTCCATGAAACAAACAATTCAAAAAAAAAATAATTAAAAAAAATTAATTAAAAAAAAATATGTAACCCCATAAGAATCATAGGAACCCAACATTTGCACTACCTAGCAAAAGATCTTAGATGGGAAGAGCTGTTAGATGTAACTCTCTGCTCCGACGGTATTACGTGTGAGTTGGCAACCTGGCTCGTACCCAACGAATATATCGTCTTTGATCATTCCAACGTCTCGCTACATATCGTCAGATATAGTACAAAGAGGTCTTGGCGACTAGGTTTCATGAGTATTTTTCAACGATTGAAGCTCCAAGTGAGCATACCAAGAGACTTGTTCGATTTAACCTTGATGTTGGGGAACGTCAAACGTGTTCGACTCAAAAAGTTATACTGAAGAACTTGGAATCGCAGACACAGGGGTGCCCTTCGATCCTTTGCGCTTATGCACAAATATCTCAAGTCTCAACGAAACCAGTAGATTGAATATGTTACTTACGAAATTGAATAGCTGCATCCTGTACACAATGTTGTCAACAAAAATAAAAAACTTTTTCGCAAAAGTTATCAAAGTTTTTCTTGATTTTGAAGGTGCTTTTGACAACGTATGTTTCGAATCCATTTGTAAAACAGCACGATATCGCGAACTGGATACCGACATCAGTGCTCATCGCTAAGACAAGTAGAGATAAGAAAACTGAGTGTGTGGATGTCCTCAAGGTGGTATGCTGTCACCACTTCTATGGATCCTTGTCGCCGATGGCTTGTTTAGGAAACTTAATGTGCTTGTGTTCCCGACATATCGATCCATATGACCTACGGATCTAAAGGTTACTGGGCTCTGGAACAGTACCTCAATAGATCGTGCTACTAGCCACACAAGACGCGGCCGCAAATTGTTACTTAGGATGAGAATGCACTTGCTCACAGTGACCTAACACTCACACTTATTTTTTGTTTTAAATCATGTAATGTGAGAATTCCTCCTCGCGAAGAATGGCTGTGTGGCTGGATGGAGAGACAACTTGAAGATTATGTAGTTTGTTATACTGACGGCCAAGTCGATGCTGGTGTCTATTGTCGTGAAATGAAATTAAACCAGTCTCATTCGCTTGGTAGATACTGTACCGTATTCCAAGCAGAAATCTTATTGGCGTACCATCGGCACTTCAACAGTGAATTTGTGGTAAAAGAATCTATTTTGCTGACAGTCAGGCTGCCCTGAAAGCACCTAGTTCGACATATTCGGGATCGAAATTAGTAATCGTATCTCGAACTCAAGTTGAAGAATTTAGCATTTCAAATGTTATCTACCTTCTATAGGCACCCGGCCATTCCGGTATTACTGAAAATGAATGGGCAGACGAATTGGCTAGAGCGGGCGCTGCGACTGACTTCGTTAGTTCGGAACCAGTTTTACCACTTACATCGGAACATGCCAACCATTGGCGTACCTTGTAAACTTGCGTTCAAATAAAGACTTTTCTGCCGGATGTGAGTCCGAAAATGACAAAGAATTTGCTGCATTTTTCCAAGCACAATTGCCGTATTCTAGACTGGGCACTGACTGGACATTGCAATCTCATTTATCACATGGTTACTATTCAGCGTGCTGAGTACTTTTCGTGTGATCTTTGTGAATCCGATACGGAACTTCAAATCATTTGATATGTAACAGCCCTGCAGTAATGCAATTGAGTATCCGGATTTTTGTTTCTCCATATATAAATGAACCTTTATACAGAGAGCGGAAACTCAAGGATATGCTATTGTTCCTAATCGAGTGTTGTAAAAAACCTATAGTTTGAGCCGTTGTCGTTCTGTTATATCCAGATCGTTCAGCATCCTTTCGGGGGTGTAGAATGCTTTGTTTTAATTGTTCTGTGTAGTTATTTTCATTATCGCTTACCTTATCACTTCCCCAATCCTTTCTATCAGGGAAATGAAGAAAAAGCAAATCATGACAAGGCACAAATCTCTGATCAACATGGGGAACATGCCATTGGAGCCAATCGCTTCTGATTCCTGATTTATTTTAATGATATAGTTATCGTGATATTTGCTACCTTTTTTCATAGAAGAAAAACAACATGAAGTCTTCAGAAATGTCAAACAACTTGTTTTTGCAAACATATTTATTGAAGACCAAAATTCTCTATTTATAGTATACCCGAAGTTTCTGATCGTTGTTTGTGAATGGCCCCTTAAAAGCTTTTTTCGACATAGCTGTTTAAATATCGTAGATAAAGCTTCAACATGTTCAGGAGAGTTATTCGTCTTATCAAGATATATATCATTCAAGAAGAGATCATCAGTCAATCTCTTGTGACTTGGAAGTTATTGGGTAATATCTATTGAAAATTTTGAGCAGGCAAAAACGGGCAGTCAGCTCTAATTCAATGAGAAATGTTGCATCAAGACTATCAAATTCAATAGACTTCACTTGTCTATCGTTGTATCCAGTTGAGTAATAGATGATTTGAAAAAAACTATTGTTTTTCAAAAAATACCAAACATCTTCGACAATAATGGAGATATGAAAAATAATGCGGTAATAAAAATTGTGTATTTTGACGATTGAAAAAGCTTCATAGAATATTGAATTGAATTGAAAAGATATTCTTGGTGGTCATTCAAATATAACGAGCTATAACTTCTTAAGCATTTAAATGAGAGACTTCAAGTGTTCGGTAAAAATATTCGTGAAAGCAATCTCCACACCGTTTCTAAAGACATTAGCTTATTTTTTTACTACAAATGATTAAATTTAAAAATCTCACTTGTAGGAGGATTAATCTCAGTCGTTTCCACGCAAACAACCAATCACCATTTCAAACACTTATGGCGTTTTCGTTTTTACTTGGTGCTACACCGATGTAGTGCAAAGAAAGAGAGAGACTGATTACACCCAAGTTTGAATGAGTGTAGCCCCGACTACACCGGTGTAGTGCACTTTCAAAAACGAATATGCCATTAATTTTTCAATTGTTGTGATATATTAGGTTTCTATTTTGGTAATTCGAAGTTTTTTCCGGAACAATACGAACTTGTCAAAATAATACTTCAAAAGTTATAATAATGAATTGGCTTTCAAGGGATCTTCCACCAACAACCAGCAATAATGTTGAAGATATTAAAGAAAAAGACTTTCAGCCTTATTCTGCATTACGACGGATCACATTTTCGAACAAATGCGGTTCGATCGAAGTAGGCTCCCGTTTGATTTCGCTGTCGCTATTGAGTATGCAGATCACATTCGTTTCGTGAAAGCTATCCGTCGTAATAGAGAATAAGGCTGTGATGCGTCTGGCGATAGGACCCGATAAAATTACTACTTCTAATCGACACGCACGGACGGTGATAACAGGAATAAAACAATGAACTGCTGTATACCATCCGCCGCCGGCGGTGGCTGAGATGGACTGACAAAATTAAAACTTTATTCAATGCGTATTGTAGGGTTCAATATATCACAGATGAAAGTATTTCACATATTGTTGCGTGGTCGACTGTGTTGAGTTTAGGGGACGGCTATAGAAAGCGCTCTGCCGCAACAGGCTGTTTATGTCATCAGTAAAGTTGTTGGTATAAATTTGATCTACAACTTTGTCAAAGACATAATTTTAATGTGAGCACTTGCAAGAAAGCTGGTGAATATATCTCACTTTTAGGGAAACAATCATAGTGTTGATGAATTCCTCCGAAGACGTCAAAGGCACAAATTTTACGTTTAGGCGTAATTAATAGATCACACGATTTTGGCAAAAAAATTGTGCGATCCTGAGGTAGCTGGCTGTACGCAGTACGGGTGCCATTTTGTTTTTTTATCTTGAAAAAAATGTGAATGAAGACGAAAATATAAGCCTTTTGATTTCTAATACTGTTTTCTTCTATGTTTTTTTATTGACCCACAAAAAATCCAAATTTCGCTTAGTTTTTGGTCATTTTAATGAGAACCTCCCCTTAACTGTTCAATTGTGCCCCGCGTGCCGCAAGCAGTCTTAAGACGGCCCTGCAGCGAAAAACTGTATTTTCTGATTCGTTGCGCAGGGCTGAATCACATAGGAACGTTCAAATAGCGGCATTTTCGTGAACAGCCATACTCTTCTGCATTCTCAACGTTTTGAATGGCTGAATGTGAGATAGACGATTGCAATGTTAAAAATCACCTGTACACGGCCGAAATTTTTAGCACACTACGATGAACTAAAGCAGATTAGATTGCACGAAAGGGTACCGCATTCCGACCTGGACGGACGCTGCGAGTTGTACTCAACTTTCAACGGTTAGGGTTGCCAGAGATTTTAACTGGACACGGACAAAAAAGCGAAAACTGTCTTCAAGCCAGATTCGTTAATGATAAATGGTGTGATACACATACTGCTATATAATTAAAAGACAGTAATCGATTCACATTTTCCCAAATCCAATGAAAAATATTTGATCTAACATGTCAAACGACCGAAAAATTGTAACAGTTTCGAAATTACACGATTCGCCAGATATTTTATTTTTGAACCACCTTCAAAAGTGCTGGTAACTCTGGCTGCACCATAGACGCCAACGAATGGTGGAAAAATATGCTCATGCCAGCCAGTATCTAACACTCACCTGTATCCTTTGGTTTCGCAGAGATGCAACTCGCCAAACACGCCGCAACCGAGCTTTTCCACTATCACCAGCTTATCCCGAGGATACTCGCTGAGCTGTAAATCATCGTCCGAGACACCGTGATCCAGATCGCTGTAAGCATTCAGCTGCTGCTGTTGCTGCTGGTGGTTGTTTTGTCCGCTTGAGGGGGTTGTGGGAGCGGTCGATGATTTACAGATGGCGGTGGCCGCGTAATACTTCTCCGGCGGTGGGGGCACTGGCGGTGGTTTTGGAAAGATATTGTTCAACGTTGGCGGTGTCAGCCGGACGCTCACGTAGCCGCCGGGAATCTTCGGTATCAGGTCCTGCATGTGCGGTACGGCATACTCCTGGCACACGATGTCCGGGACATCTGGTGGAGAAAGAGGAAGAGAAAGAGAATGATAAAAGATAGAGTGATGTTGGAGCATATTGTTGCTACTGGGCTAGCATTGGCACTAGTTCAACCCAACATGCTTGCCGGGCAGTAAAAGTGTTATGGAAACACGGATTCTGTATATAAATGAATAAGGCATGGCTAGCTAGGATAGCTTGGTCACCATAATAAAGCCATCTATTAAAACGCCATTTTGTGTGAATTTTTAATACACTTTTTACTGGCTGCATTGAATGACTCTTTGTCGGTCATGCACATGCCACAATGGTCGCAATCGAGTATGGAGGAGTGCCTGCAGATCCTTCTGCTGTGCTGCCATGTAGCTACTTCACATCGACATGGTGGTAAAGGAAAATAATATATTAAAATATTAAGCGGTGTTACCATAAATTTATATTAGCTGCTTTTCTTGTTGGTTATGTATTGCACTGGGCTGTTGAAACTTGGTGAAATAATAATATGAAATACCATTCATCATCTTGTTCAATGTATATTCATCCCAACCTTAAAGGTAGAGTGGGTTGAGTCTCCGAAAACGCAGCACTAATTATTGGCGCAATTGGCAATAAAATTTAATGTTTGTGGATTGCATTTTCAATTCTATTCGATCGATTAGAATGATGTTGTGTTGTCACGGGGTGTGGCTTCCATCTAGTGATGTGTGACACTGTTGTGGAAATGGTCATCGAACGAAACTCGAATATTGTATAGAGGACAGGAGGTCATCAGTAAGTCCAACAAGATTGATCTACTTAGCAGGGAGAAATGTCTCATTCTTATCATTGTTTTCTGGTTGACTTTGTGGAATGTCACAATTAACCCTCCTGAGACAAATGCCTTCCCTTTAATTGAAATTATAAAGTGCACTTGCATTTCACTATCAAAACATACTCCGACTACGATGTATAGTCTTCTTCCTGATATAAATAACTTCAGTTCTTGTTTCGTTCCTACCTCGATGGATGGCAACTCCAAAAACCATTTCTCCCTCCAACCGGCATCCCGCAAGAAAGCCATCTGGGTATCTGGGTTCAGTAATATTCCTCCTCTACTTTAATGACCTCAGTATCAAATTACAAGGACGCCACCTTTCCTTCGTCAACAACATGAAGATTTTTCAACGAATACGGGATATCACCTTATGCTGAATTTCTGCAGTGTGAAGTACACTACATTAGTGCATAGTGTGATCTTAACTGAACGGTTTTAAACCCGGACAAATGCTCAATCGCAACATTCGTGCGGAAACGTCATCCGATCAACTTCAACTACCACTTGTTCGAATCGAACTTTTGAAGACATTTTCTCTTCGAGGATCTAGGAGTCATCATGTATTCTGAACTAACGTTCAAACCATCTAATTCATACATCGTAAACAAAGTATCAAGGCAGTTTGGATTCATCTTCCGAATTGCGAAATACTTTAAAGGTGTATACTGTCGAAAATCGCTTTATTGCGCATTGGATCGATCGACACTACAACACTGTTCTGTTGGAATCCGTTTTACCAGAACGGAGATGGCAGTAACGAGGCTGTCCAAAGCCGGTTCGTACGCTTTGTACTTCGAAATCTCACATGGCGAAGCTGATTTCAGTTGCCGAGCTCTGAAAATCGCTGAATACAGCTCGACATTCTTAGGGACCACTAATAAATTACGTAACGCTATAAGGGGAGGGGGGGGGGAGGATTATGACAAAATGCCACATTTTTTGACATAGGGGGAAGGGGATTAAGCTAGAATGCTATGTAACAGGTTATTACTGAAGAAAAAGTTATTTTCAAAGAATTAAATTAAGTAATAGGGGAACGAAATTTGTTACATGGGAGAAGGGGGAAGTCAATTTTAGAATTCCTCTAAGGATGAAAGGATGTTGTTACTACATAAATGCAAAAAACATTCATTTCATTTTGATATGTCAAAAAAATTGAAAATATGAAAATTTAAAAAAAATATGCAACTTCATTTCTTATTATATTTTTATTCCACTTTTTCAATTAACTGAAGGGTTGCTAAAATAAAAGTTTTCCTATTACTGCAGTAGAACGATTTTCAATGTATAATGTTTGCATTAAATTGTACGGAATTTTATTAAAAGAAAATGCAAAAGTTGATTTTTTTCATAAACATTACATTCTGAGAATCTCTTAAAGTTAAATTTCGTGTGAATAAGAATAACATTTTATTATATATAGTTACACAAATGAACAATTTTTCAACACCATTTTTGAAAATATAAAAATTTTACCGCAATACCGCGCGGTGCGGTGCGGTAAATAAAGTGCGGTTACTGTAAGCGGTGCGTTTTATTATTTTTTTGCGGTTGCGGTGCGGACAATCCATTTAACGCCCACATCCGCACCACGACGAACCCTACCTAGTGTTATAATAGGATAATATTAAATATGAGGGTGAACATTATCGCCATGTTTTGTCCGATACACTAACACAATCAAAACAAACTTTTTGCATCCTTCATACAGAAAAGAATACCCAGTGCGGTCAAACCAAAACATGAACTTGAAAATATATTGTAATACAATTTAAGGCATAAGTAATCAATTATATCAAGTTATTCAACTAATTGTTGATTGCAGATATTTGATTTTCATTTCCACATACAATTCGGATCGGGAGGAAGCAATGTGTGATGTGAAACTTGACATTCCAGTTCTAAACCTTCGCATGGTTATTTTCTGCGTGCGCTATTCTGGGCGCTCTTCTACTAATAGCTGACGAGTTTCTTTCATGTGCGTTTGTTTTGTTCAGCTGAAAAAAGCAGAATGATTCGTTTTACAAACCAGGCGTTTGCGTCCATGATCTGGATACTTAGTTAGAATCGACGCAAATGGAATATGAGGCACTGCGTTTCAACTAGATTATTTTTCGATGAGGTGGAAATTGGCACACCCATGAGGAGATAATGGGATCGTTGAGGTGGGAATAGGTGCACAGAATAGAACATTTATTTTCATTTATGCTGAAAATTGAGACAATTCTGCTAAATAAGCATTATATAGATGCTACACTGATCAGTATCAGTACACTGATACTTTATTCTCAGAAAGGTTATAGGTGATATGGTTTCTTTTAAAGTTGTTCAAAAAATAGTGCGACCCTCTCCCTAATGGTGCCAAAATCGGCTCATCACCCTAGTTGATTGCTTTGATTTGTTTCTTCGGGTTACAGATTACTGTTGTGAAAGCATTTTCCTTGTTTCTTTGTCATTTCGTTGATGGTGTTGGTAGCTTCTTTTAATGCGCTGGAGGACAGTGTTGCTAATTTAATTTTTGCTGATGTCTTAGCAGGTGTTTCTGGTAGGACAACCAACTGTGTTGATGTTTTTGTATTCGGTTTTGTTGTGCAAAATGGTTTTGTGAGGTGACCCTCGCGAAGTGTTTTTTTCGTAGTATGCTTATTGTTTGCAGTAGTGACACGTGGGAGATTGATTGTCGTTGTACACAGCGTGATCTGAGTTTAGGCATATCCAGGTGCCAGGGTAACGAAGTATGGATTGGGGGTATTTCAACCACACGGACACCGTTGAGAATATCTAGGTAAACCCCCCATTTATTATCCTTGCGAGAGAACTTCATCATATTGTGACATAGATTTCATTAATAGCAGCATCAGGTGTTCCCGAAGGTAAATCAGGCATTTTTACTTCGACTGCATTATCTTCGATGTACACGGAGATCTCGACTCTAACATTCTCACACTCAACGAAATGCTTCATCTTTTTACGAAAAGGTTTGTGCTATGGAATAACTTTCAAATCCTATCAATGCATCCTAGCGTATATGGTGAAACTGAATTGTATGAACAGTATATTCGCCGATACATATTTTTTTCTTTAGCTTATATTCTCAAGAAGAGGAGGGGTTTAATTTTGACGACTTTGAGGTCCACATCGGCCATAACGGTGCGCCGAAAAGTAAATTCATTATGATCTCTCAAGCTCTTTTCGATCAATACAATCTCTACTGTAGGAACGAAAATAGCACGGTGCACATCTACTTCTTGCTTGTTTGGCATGCAGTATGGAAGCAGATAGACTTTTGATTTTAAACCGGAATTTTCCATTTTGCGGATTTTGTTCTGTCACTTTGTGCGGAATGGCTTAGCGACTATTCATAAATTACGCAACGCTGTTGGGAGGGGGAGGAGGAAGAGGTATGAACAAATGTTACATTTTGTGACATAAGTAAGCTAGAAAATGGATGGGATTGAAAAATCAATTTTGGGGACCTTTTTCGTTTCGCAATTCATGGATGCTCCATATCCACACTTTCACCATAGACAAACAGACGTAACGCGAGGTGAATATTTAACCGCCCACAGAAAAAAAAGGTCGATTTCAATTAGGAAAAATGCGCCATCTCACCGAGCGTGGCGCTACTGAAGCGATTTTGAAACCATGATGAATGGAAAGAAAGGTGGAAACATTCGTCACTTTTAAGTGTATACAAATACCCTGGAAATAAATATAAAAGCGAATATCTTGATTTTTTGACGTAGGGGAAGAAAAAAGCCCGAGCTACACTACATTGAATATTTAGGGACATTTAGGAACATTTTTTATCTCGCAACTATCGATAATCATTATGACCGAACCGAAGCAAAATCAGTAGACACAAAAAAGCCCAACATGTCATTTCTTTATGTTTTTCTTCTTCATATCCGTATCTTTTATCGGTTTTATCGAAGAAAAATGGCAACTGTTAGGTACATAGAAATATGTAGCCACATGTACCATCTTGCCCGAAAACGTTACCGCAATTTTCATCTTATTCAAACCAAAACAAACAAAATAGTCCGGTAGAGTTTGTCTTCCCCTTGTCGCCCTGAGCAGAAGCAAAAAATCGTCCCGCGCAAGTGAAACGGTCAATTCTACCTAAAAATCAATCGGTGCCTATCACACAAGCAGTCCATATAACAATAGCCTATACCTACTGTGCGATTTAGTGATGAGTGACGGTGCCCAGCAAAAAGCAACCCAGATACGGCCGAACTGTGTTGCTGTTGATTTTTCGAAATGCCCCGTAAGACCAGCCGTTCGGGAAGTGGAACAGTTATTAAAAGTGCAGATGAAACTCATTCTGGCTGAAGTGAAAACCCTACAAATGCATCATATCAAACATTGCGTGCTGATTTCGTTCAGTTACATTAACCAAGCTGAGTCATTCGCCTCGCGAAACAACATGCAGCACACCGCCGAATGCGGCAATGTTAAATATAGCATTCCCGTATACATCGAGAACGGCGCTGTAGAAGTTCGTGTCCATGATTTGGCTACGCGTACCCCTGACGGCGCGATTAAAAAATGCTTGCAAAAATACGGAGAAGTAGACTCCGTTACACATGAGACTTGGAGGAATTTTTTCTCGGGCATCCCTAACGGTGCTCGTGTGGTGAGAATGCGTGTGACCAAGCCAATTCCCTCATACATAACCGTCACAGCGTTAGGAAGTGACGATGTTCTCATTCATCAAACATCACTAGTCACGTACCCAGGGCAAATTCCTACGTGCCAGTTCTGCACGAAGAAACTGCACCTCGGAAAACCTTGCGTAGAAACTGTTAAGGAAAACTTAACCAATCCAACTGAAATCAGCCCAGAACCATCATACGCTAAACCACTAACAGCTGCAAAACCAATATCTTCGGATCAAGCACCAACAACCAGCAACAACAACAACGAAACGAATGCCGAAAAATACGAACATACAATGACGACCGATAAGAGTAAGACACAAACTGGAACATCTGACCGAGAGCAGCAGGAAAGTAGTACGGATGAGGACATGGACATGAACGACAACGCAAAAGAAGACAAACGGATCGAACCTCAAATGGCAGTGGACAACACTGGCAATATTTCGCCCCCTAGAAAAAGGATCTCAACACGCAGCAGAAAGCTGCGTATGAACGAGACAAAAAACTTAACATAGTTGTTTTTTTATTTATTGTAAAAAACGAACAATCGGCCTCGTTGAGCTACCGCATTTGGGCCTAAATAAATTTAATAATTACATAAAAAAAAAATAGTCCGGAAATGTGAAATAAGAGTTAAAAAAGTCCGTTTTAAACTGTTGTAAGTATTGTAATCGAAGCTCCTTCAGTTCCCTATTTGCACCTACAAATGTAGTTGCATTATCGCAATATAAATTCAATAATCGACCACGACGTGCAACAAATCGCTTTATTCCATTAATGCACGATTGTGCAGATAGATCGTTCACTATTTCGAGGTGGATTGCCTTCGTTGCCATGCATATGAAACATGCAACGTACATTTTTACAGACGAACCTCTTCCAGATAACGGACGGACCATAAAAGGCCCACAGTAGTCCAATCCCGAATTAGAAAAGATGCGCGCTGGAGTGATCCTAACCTTCGGTAAGGGGCCCATAATGACATGTTGTGCTCGAGGTCTACACCGAAAACATTGCACACATCCCTGGACTGTTTTTCGAACCAGTTTTCTGCCACGTAACGGCCAAAATCGTTGCCGTATCGTTGCTAGAAGCATCGACGGTCCAGAATGTAAAGTTTGAACATGAATTGATCTGGCGATTAATATTGTTAACCGATTATCTGCAGGTAACAAGATTGGACATCGCGTGTCAAAAGGGGCATTTAGTTTTTCTAATCGTCCTCTTATCCGGATTAAACCTTGTTCATCAAGGAACAGGTTCAAGCCCTTGATTAAGGATTTAAAATTTAGTTCGTCTTTGGTTAGGTATTCAATTTTCAATTTCTGTAATTTTTTAATTTGAATTGGAAATGATTGGTTTTGAGCGAGTTTTAGTAATGAGACGAAAGCAAAACGTATCTCGTCATGAGATAAAGCTTGTAAGTTGCGATGAGTTGCTGATGTTGAGCAGTTTTTCAAAAATCTCAAGCAGTATGCAGTTACACGTAAGAGCTTCGCCAACTCCGAAAAACGATCAAATATATCAAGTTGCTCCTTTTCTGTGCTAATAGACACTAGTGATACAACAGGGCGACGTTCGACATCAACATCTGTATTCGAAATTACATGGTGCTTCAAGTTCGGCCATACTTCCTTTGGCAACACCAAAAATGGTGATCCGTGCCACCAAAGATTGTCATTGATTATTTGATTCGGTTTCGTTCCACGCGATATTCTATCTGCTGAATTAAGTTCTGATGGAACATGTCGCCAAGAATGACTATTGGATAATCTTTGCACCTCACTTATCCGATTTGAAACAAAGATCTTCCATACGGAAGGAGGGGAATTTATCCATTGTAATACGACAGTGGAGTCGGTCCAAAACGTTATTGGTCCTAAAAAGTCTGTAGTATTTACCACTTGATCTACAAGCTTCGCTCCCAGTAACGCCGCACACAGTTCCAGACGCGGAATGGTCATCCCACGAAGTGGCGCTACTCTTGATTTAGAAATTAACAAGTTACTGGTTGGGTTATTTCCTCCGTCTTCGGAAACAACATACACACAGCAACCATAACCTTTCTCTGAAGCATCGCAAAAACAATGGATTGAATAATTTTGACCGACTAGAACACGTCGAGGAACTTTCAATTGAGAAAACTCTGAAATTTGAGATCTAAAATCCATCCACCACTCTGACAAAGTGTCAGGAAGTTTATCGTCCCATCCAAAACCTTCTACCCACAATTTTTGTATAAAGATTTTAGCACTAATAACTACAGCTCCCAATAATCCTAGAGGATCAAAAAGTTGAGCCATTTCTGAAACAACTATTCTCTTTGTTACCACTTCTAACGGAAGAAAGGAGGGAATTTTGAAACAAAATAAATCGTTATGAGGATCCCACAAGAGTCCCAATGTTTTCACAGACGTCGAGCGATCTATCTCTACCTGACTTGGCATCTCTATTAGTTCAGGGGGAAGCATACGAAGAACTCGAGAATCATTTGCGCACCATTTTCTTAGATGAAAACCTCCCGCCTGCAACAATTTTTGCAATTGTACAGTCGATTCGACTGCCCTTTCCAGGTTATCTTCGCCCGCTAATGTATCATCGACATATGTTCGAGTGGTAATTATTTTCGCACCGAGTGGAAATTTTTTCCCTTCATCTATAGCGAGCTGATTTAGAACGCGAGTTGCCTGATACGGGGCACAATTAGTACCATATGTTACCGTGGTTAGTTGAAACGTCTTAAAGGGTAATGCTGGATTTTCTCTCCAAACTATTTGGAGTAAATTACGATCGTTTGGATGTATCCAAATTTGTCTGAACATTTTTTCAATGTCAGCAATGAAGACATACCTTGGCATACGAAAATTTAACACGATAGACAAAAGAGTTGGTTGGACCGTTGGTCCAGCATATAACACATCATTTAACGACAACTGATTACACCCGTTGCAGGATGCATCAAAAACAACGCGTGTTTTAGTGCTGGAGCTATCGGAGCGTTGCACAGCATGATGAGGTAAAAAGAAACTCGGGTTACCTGTTCTTGTAGTTGGTTCCATGTGGCCTAAACGAGCATACTCATTCATAAATTGACGATAATCTTCATAAAACTCAGGTTCTCTGGTAAATCTTCTTTCGATGGACTGCAACCTTCGTTGGGCCATTGGATAAGTATTTCCCAGAAGCGGCAATCGATCTTCCCTAACTGGCAATTGAACCACGTAGCGACCGGTTTCATCTCGAGCAACTGTTCTCCGAAAATGCTCCTCACATTTTTGCTCATCACTAGATAGAGTGCGTCGCTCGTCAATACGGTCCAGCTCCCAGAACCGCTGCAACATCGCGTCGAGATTGGACCCAGTGCCAATTATACAGATGGACGGTTTGTTAGCCGGCGCGGAATACATCCCGGACACGACAAATCCCAGCACTGTTTTCTGTAAAGACGGATATCCTTCAGATAAATTATATTTTTTCCCTTCAATCAAAGCAAAGAAAATTTCAGCTCCTATAAGAATGTCAACCCCCGCACTGACGTTGAACTTGGGATCCGCTAGTGGTAAATAATTTGGAATATTCCAATCACTTATATCGATGCTTTTACTTGGAAGAATTGCAGGTATCTTGGGAATTATCAAACACAATATTATTTTTGCAAATGCTCCGACGCGAGACCCGACGTTTAGCTCTATCATTTCATCGACATGTAATTTTCCTGGACCGATTCCGACCACATCCATATTTGTTTTCAACCTTTTCAGTCCTAATTTTCTTGCTAGTCTATCAGAAATGAAATTGCACTGCGAACAATTATCTAAAACTACCCGAGCATAATGAACATTTTCAGAAATATCGTTGACCTTTACTAGAGAAGTAGCCAAAAAAACTTCGCAACCGTCACGCAACGGATGCTGTTTAGTGGAACTGGATGATAACACTGTCCCTTGTTTTGTTTCTATTGGTTTATCATTAACGGTTGATGGCGCATTATTGACGAGCAGCGTGGTAAGTGGTTGTGCACTGGATGAACGCGACGCGAGAGGATTCATCTGAGCCGTATGATCAACATGTGATTGTGGATGCGAATCTATTACACTCCGACGTGAGTGACTCGTGATAAGAGTATTCGTAGCACTTTCACCAATCTCTATCGGTGGTAAATGTAGTAAGGTATGATGGCGTTTATCACAGACACTGCAAAGCGATGAGTTACAATTTTTCGCGAGGTGATTACCGTTAAGACAATTAATACATAACTTACACCGTTTAGCAAACTCAAATCTTTGCTTCGGAGAGAGCTGTCTAAATTGATCACAATGATATATCGCGTGGCCATGCTTGCACACAGGGCACCTTTTAGAAGGTTCAGTTATAACATAAGTGGGTGACAATTTTGATTTTTGAGGTTGTTTTACTTCATTGACAATTTGGGTTTCTTGCGACAATTTTACCGATTGAAGTGTACGAACTTGTTTTCGAATAAACGCGACGAGTTCTTCGTAGGACGGTCTTTCATCCTCTTTACACTGACCTTCCCATTGCTTTAGAGTAGTAGGATCTAACCGACGGCTTAAACTTTCTACGAGTACTGAGTTCCAGTGTTGTTCCGCACGTTCGAGTTGGTTTAATACACTTACATGGCGATCAAATTGATCAACTAACTCCGACAAGGCAGTAGGAGATTCACGTTTTAACGACGAAATAGAAAATAACGCGGCGAGATGACGTTTTATTAACAGATTTGGATTATTATACCGATTTTCCAATGATTTCCATCCAACAGCATAATTATCGGTCGACATTTCGAGAGAAGAAACAATTCTTTGGGCTTCACCCTTTAAAGAAGCCTTTAGGTAATGTAATTTCTGTATGGGTGATAATTGACAATTACCATGAACGAGAGATTTAAAAACGTCCCTGAACTCGATCCAATATTCAGGATTGCCATCGAACTCAGGTAATTTTATTTCGGGAAGACGAACGGCTTGCACCATTTGAGCTGGGAATTGAGACTCACGAGACGCGGTGCTGGTTTCGACACGAGGCAATTTACTGATGAGAGCTGACTTTAGTTGAACGTATTGGTTATGAAACGCAACTCGCGTTTCTGACAAACCCGAATCATCCGTTTCATCAGAGTCTTCGAGTACCTCTATTTCATCTTGTACTTCAGCGAATTGTCTCCATAAATCATCCAGGAGATCAATCCGAACTTGAACTTGAGTGCTTTGGAATAATTCGAAATTATCATTAAAATCGCGTATTAAATTTGCCGATCCCAAAATGGTGGATCTTTTACGATAAAGAATTTTTAGTCGGCTAGCCGCCGGACGAGATTTACGTTTGGGGTTCATTGATCGGTTCATCGCTCCGGCACGGAATTTACAGAATGGTAGAATGAGCGTACCTGTATGATGTTCCTTCGATTTGTTCCTTTACCCACTAACACGTGTTCGCATTCGATCAAGCACCACTTCGACAAATATACGGTTCACTATTTGAGAATTATTACGTTCACGACAACTGGTTCGATTAGAATCGTGAAATCTTTTCCGCATAAAAGTTTAATTTCCGGCGACACGAGTCCCGGGTTTCGGCACCATTATGTTCTATCACTCGCGGACAAGGTTCACGGACGCTAAATTTTGGGAGTTCGGAGGTTTAGCGGTTAAACAACGTAGTTCGCACTTCAACTTATATAATCGACTGATATCTTAAAACTAAACTTACAGAGTTGCATGAGTCACTATTTATACCAAAATTATATGTGTGTATGTGATACGGGAAATATGAGCTAAACGGAAAGCAAATTTTACAGTTCAGTGGATTGAATAAGTTCAATAGACGACTTCATGTCGGAGTTCATTTTGATTAGGATGGTATCCAATAGCTTAATAATTAATAATTAATAATAATAATATAATTTATTTCAAACAGTATTCTTGCCGAAGTATCCAACTCAGGAATTGTTCAAAATCATTTTAGGATCTTGCCAATATAACTGGTTCGGTGTATCAAAATTAACAGGAAATATGCAATGGATTGGAATTTGTCGGTCCCCGGAATTGATGGAGAAATACAACGTTGGCGGGGTGCAGGAGCAACTAAAACTGCAGCTTTCGTTGAAAGGGAAAGTAGTGCCATGGAATTTTATAAAATCGAATTCTCCCGCAGCCTACATGATAAGCCTTCTTCTACGCAAAACGTGAAAAGTGCAAACATTGATGCAAATGCGATTCAACCTGATATTGACAAGAAAATTTTAAGGGTCGTTTCTCCGCGATCTTGATCTAATGATGACCTCGATACCACTGCCGACTCTTTAAAAATAGGCTATACAGCTTTGTACCAATAAGAAGTAAAAGTAAACACCAGTTTGGAGAGTAAAATAACACAGTGAACGAAGAGGCGGCTAGGCGGGTTAAACTAGACGCTGGCGATCGGTAGGCTAATGAAACTTTGTTCTAGGCTACCCGCCGTAACTTGCCGTTTATTGTAAAAGTAGTATGGGAAAGGGTATCTGATCTCTCCGTGATTCTTAGAGAGCGACGATAATGATACGACCATTAAACGACAAGAATTGATTTCTCCACACGAATAGAAAAACAATTTTGGTGCTGCTCAATTTCCCGTAACAATAAATGTTTGTGTTTGGTTTTAAAAATCGTAGTGCTGCATTCTTCAAATTTGCTAATTACAATCACTCTCCCATGGAAAATTGAAATACGTGACATAGGTAATTTCTCTATTTCGCTCTTCAAATTAAACTGCAACAATGCTCCCACCATAGCCCACCTTTCATTTGTCTTCTTGGAATTGACAAGCGGTATGGGCATTCTCAGCATTCAAATGAGTGCAAGGATGTAAATTATATAGGGTAAAAGGGTATAATACGCCCCACCGGGGCTAAATGCCCCTTTTTGATTCCCAGGATTTCTGAATTATCTAAAAAGTAAAAATGACTGATAACAGCATCGTTTCATGAAATCAACGTACTAAGTTAGTTTGGTATTTTTAATATGTTGCAAAACAACAATATACACAAAAGTTTCAAAAGAGCTACTTTTATGTAAGCTTTCACTTTTTCCAAAAGCATTACAACCAATTAGAAATAGTCGGATTCGATAGAACTATTTCAAGTAGCTTACTAGAATGTTATAGTTACTATCTTAGTTTATAGCTTGGCTTAAAACTATGTGTGTGTGTGTGTGTAGAATTATTCTTGTATTCACAACAGCTCATCACTGGCCAAAACGCCCCACCCATTGTTGTGGGGCATACTCAACGATTGCTGTGGGGCATACCGTCCTCTTGTTGTGGGGCATATTACACTTTCACCGGGGGCATTTTGCCCTGGGTGAAAGAAAAAACTAGAATTTAGGCATCTTTGAAAAATGTTTAATTGTACTTTTATCAGGATGTTTTTAATAAAAAATGAAACGGGTACTAATTTCTAACTAATATAACAATAAATTAGAGTAGTTAGTGAGAAGATTATAGCGTCGAATGGTGAAATATAGCTATTTTTGCTTAAGGGGGGCGTATTAGACCTGTTTACCCTAGATCAGAAAACTGGAAGTGGCAGGGTCGTCGATCTGTATATTTCACATCCTTGCATTCGCTTGGGGATCATCCATAAATAACGTAGCATTATATGGGGGGAGGGGGGAGTTTTGTATATTGTGATGATGTATGACGACAGGGGGGTTGGGGGTCATGTCATGCTACGTAGCTTTTTAGAGGGGAATAGAAAAGAATTTTTAAAAAAATTTACGGGTCAAGCGGGGGGGGGGGCAGGGTTACCGTCAAGCTACGTAATTACCAGGGGGTATTTCGAGGTTTGTGACTAAATGCTACGATGGGGGAAGGGGATGTTTAAAATCACTCAAAAAATGCTACGTCATTTATGGATGGTCCCTTGAGTGCTATGACTCTAAATTTGCATATCTTTTCCTATTCACTAATCTGTTGCTAATTAAATGTCGATAAAAAGTAAAGAAAATGTGACTGTCGAAACAGAAAAGGAAAAAAGTTTCAGATAATTTTCTTAATATTTTGGCGCATGAGCTTTTTGAAAAAATTAAAAATTGCACAAAATTCCCCTCCAACATTCCCAAAAGGGCATATATTTTATTCAAAACTGAATTGAATACCAACCAATTTAAAAACACCGAAGGAAACTACTTATTGTTGAAGTTGATCTCAAAGACATGCGTATCATGTTCTGGTTACCCATGTGAAAAGTAAACAATGCATATTTCGTAGAAATGCGCCTTTGTCTTTGATGGGACGAATTCAAAAGACGCGTTCATTGATGAATTGTAATAAACATTAAAAACGTGCGCTCAGTTGGTAATAGTAAATTAATTTTGTATGCAAAAAATAGTGCTTTAATTTGATAATTTAGAATAATATATTGAAAATAATTGGTCGGTGTTAAGTCAGACCGGACTAAGTCGCAAAACATCAAAAAATGGGATAATGATAGCACTGGATAAAGATTTTCTTTAGCTACATTCGACTTTTGCCGGATTTGAAATAAGTAACAATAAACCAGAATTATGGCAAAAATCATTTTCCAATTATAATGTAAAGGATGCTGCGATTCAAACTTTAAACTCGTTTTTTCGAAATCAATATATTGTCACTTAACAGTCCGATCTGACTTAACACCGACCAATTGCACTACCTTTTCCAAATGTGTGCTTTTAATGAGTTCAATGTCAAAGAGCGGGCCGAACTATTCCGTGGTGAAAAAATACCGTCGCTTTTCCACGAAACAGTAAGGACAATTACAAGCAACTGCGAGTTTTCGTGTCGCTCCTTTAGCTAAGTGTCACATGCCACCAAGGCACAATTTTGGGTCAAACGCTAGTGAGGTTGTTTAGGAATCCTTTTGATCCAATCCGAATTCTGTGAACTCCCGATAACTTGTTCTGCCCTAGTTTACATCGCTTGTAAACGATTTGGAACGAAGATTCCCTACGTCGTGCTTAGTATGTGGCAGTATGTTTGTGTGTCAACGACGGAAGCCTCCTCTTCGAGGGACATGGAAACCCTTATTCTACGTAGCAATAACGACTATGGAGGCTCCTGTCGACGAGACGAGTGAAAGTGGATGATGATGATGATGATGATCATGTAGAATCCGACAACCACCATTGAGTCCCTGAAAGAACATTTCATTTCATAACGTTTGATATTCACCATTACGAGTACCACATTAAGAGCGGGATGCCAACCGAAAGTATGACACATTTTTCGAAGGATGACGGTTTCTTCCTCGCTGATAATAAGGGAAGAAAATCCTACCAGGTGTAGGAGGAAGGAACACCACTTTTACGAAGGAATTAAATTGACACTCTTTGCTCTGCGCGTTCTGCCATTTCGGTTGACAGGGGTAGTAAAATATGTAGATGGTGAGCACAACTTTTCCCCGCCTTCGGTAGCCTTTTCGAAGCAAAAGCACGTAGCCAATATGTTGCGATAAAAATGTAGCTAACAGTTCTGAACTTGGCTGCATTGGATCGGAAACTTGGAGGTGGCAGTTTTAATTTACGGTCTGTTGCATGTCAATTTTCATGAATGTTTTATGCTTTGGGAAAGTAGCTATTAAAAGTTACTTCAGTAAACTCGTTTACTCGCACCGTTAGGTTTGCCGGTGTCATCGGGATAAATTTGAACGCTTATTTTAATAATTTAAGGGAACCCATTTTTCGATCGTTTAAGTACCTGACAGGGAGAACAAATTTAAAAGAAAATTGTTGACTCGTTGATTATAATTTCAATTGTTAGAAAAGGCGGAAATTGTATTAATTTAATAGTCATCTCTTTTCAATGGATATTGCTTTCTAGTATCGAATACAATAAGTGAGTCGGCATTAATTCACAATTAATTTGATCATGGCCTCCTGCTCAAAATGGACGTATGTAATATAACAAAAACTTTCACAAACTTTGTTTGTTGAAATATTTGCTTTGTACGACAAAGGTAATACTGCTAAATCAAGATAAAACTCAGTCAGATTTACAACCTGATTTTTTAATTCCTTCGTTAATTTATTCTCGTCTCGCACTCCTTGGCGAGAAATAATCAACTTGTATTTTATTTTCATTGTGATTTTTTTTTCCAGTTGTGATTTATGGAAGTTCACATGATTGAACATTATGTAAAATTTTTAAAGTGAATCTCCCAATATTTGATAGCGTCTCTCAGGTACTCCATATTGACAGCTCTGCCTGAAATTTTCTCTTTTTTTGGAAACTTCAATTTTACGGATTTTTCAATAAAATATTTTTATAGCACAGAAAATAAATTGTTGATAAGATTCCAGTCGTGCTGCTGTATAGATATTCAAAAATACCTTTAATAGATTCTTGGCATTTTTAGGAGAATGTTTATATTTTAAGGCAGTGGCGGATCCAGGGGGAGGGTCCTGAGGGTCCGGACCCCCTCCGAAATGTTTAACTTTTTGAGAAATTTTAAATTTGTTTCAATTTTTATTTAGTTTCAAACTTAAAATCATTTCAAACCAAAATTGGCCACTAAAACTGATTTTCATTTAATGAGGTTTTGACGTAGGGGAACCCGGGGCTATTAAGACAGTGGGGGTACTTCGGACCTCCTCGATTTCTCAGAAAATAGCAAGACTTTCTGACTATCGTACATATTCGTGGAAGCACCATTCTGAAACATGAATTTCGAGAGCTGAAGTTGATTCTTTGTTGAAAGGAGATACAACGTGATACAAAACCGTCATTGCACACGCCACAGCAAAGAAAATACATGGGCCGCCAATCGACAGCTGTGACATACCAGATTAAGTTTTTGTAAGGCAATTTTTTTTTGCTTCTTAAAGAGTGTCTCTTGTAACTAATACATAAGTAAACATATTTCCATTGTAAAAAACTAGAGAAAAATGACGGTCTGAATTGCCCCGTAGGCAGGTCCGAATTATCCTTACATTGTAAAAAGATGGAAAAACGTAGAGGTTTGCAAATCGTCGCCTAGCGCTGCCATTGAGTGGTGTAAAGGAGCCTTTTATGGCACCAAAATGTAGCTGAGGTTTCAAACTAACAATTAGGACATTTGACCGGTAACTTCTTTCACATCTATCCACCTAAAAGGACGATTTGCTTAAGTAGGTCCGAATAGCCCCGGGTTCCCCTATAACGTATCGTACAATTTTCATTCCAAAATCAAAATTTCGGACCCCTCCCGAAAAAATTTACTGGGTCCGCTCCTGTTTTAAGGTGACACCTGGTCCCAGAACTAAGATTTAATATCAAATAAATCGTATAAGTACAGTGCGTACATTCTGATCAAATCGTATGACTGAATTTTTATATACATAATTCTACAACTGTAAGTAATTCAAAAGTATTGACACAGTTTTCCAATAAAATAACCGCACAAGTCAACATGATCCGAGAATTCATAAAACTAATTTGTTTCCCATCAAATCTTACCTGTGTAGTCCGGGGTAATGTGATGTCGCTGCATGTCGTTCATGGAACACCCGCTGGCGGCGCTGGTGTACATATTTACATTGAACGGTTCGTGATATAAGCTGCTCTTGTCAATCGATTCATTGTCATCTATCGATACCTGAAAGTAAAGTTAAAAATCATTTGTTACCTCAAAATCAGATATAGTGCATAACTATAACTCTACATCGCAATTTCCAGTTTGTGCACAGAGTGTCTATCTGATAAACTGTTAAGCGTATGCATAACCCTTTGAGAAAAAATTTAAAAAAAATTCGAATTCTTGGGGTATTTTTGTTGAGGTCAGCCAAAATATTGTATTTTGTTATTCTTTGATCATAAAGTACAAATTCTCAAGAATGTTATCTCAAATTTCCATAGACATCCCAGCTGTATAAGCAAAGTTATGACGTTTTTCATCTTGCTTCTTAACGCACATTGGTCGAATGAATAGTGCCTTTAGTTAACACTTAGAAAAAATGAAAATTACATTTGACGTAAACAACATTGCGACGCATTTTGCTGTCTAATAGCGGAAGTTTACATGTTTTGACATGTAAAATAAAATATTGCGTCTCTTTTGATGTAAAACTCGGTTGAATAGAGATGGAGAATTCGTTGCTATCGTGCTATCCTATGACAAATGCCATTTAGGGGTAAACTAAGTTAGATAAGCCATGTTACATAATTTTAAGATCTCTACAATGTGGCATTTTCAGAATTTTTAAATTTTACTGGGTTACTGAGATATAGCGAAACATGACAAGCGCCAATTCCTCGAGTGATCGAATTGTGCTATCTTGTGACAATGAAAAAGGAGACAACAATCCTAGCTTGCAGCCATAAGCAGCACTGCGGAGAGCATCCTGGGACACGTACAGAGGAATCGACGGACGATTTATTCGATGGCGAGTGCCAAGAGATATTGGACGAGAAGAATGCAGCACGCGCAGCGATGTTGCTTCAAGCCACTCGTCAGAACGTGGAGTCATATCGACGGAAGCGAAAACAGCAGACTCGTCTTTTTCAGAACAAAAAGCGCCGCCTGGAAGAGTCTGAGAGAGAGGAGATGGAGCTGCTGTATCGCTCTCAGGAAACGCGGGCGTTCTTTAAGAAGCTAGAGTTATTCAGCGCAACGGTTTTGTGCCGCGGGCCGAAATTTGTAGAGACAAGGTCTAAAGGTGAAGGCAGTACTACAATGAATGGTGCGCAGGAGGATAATCGGGCGTTTGAGGAGGACGATTATGTCAGTGTCGCAGCCGACAGGGATGTACCTACGCCCACTATGAATGAGGTTAACGAGGCTATTCAACAGCTCAAGAACAACAAGGCAGCTGGTAAGGATGGTCTAGGAGCGGAACTCTTCAAGGTGGGTCCGGAGAAACTGACGGAAAGCATGTACCGAATAATGGAAAGAATCTGGAATAGAGAACAGCTACCAGAGGAGTGGAAGGAAGGGGCCATCACCCCGATATAAAAGAAAGGCGACGACTGTGAAAATTACAGAGCGATCACAGTGACAAATGCCGCGTACAAAGTGCTATCCCAGATTCTATTCCGGCGCCTATTACCGCTGGTAAATGGATTTGTCGGGAGTTATCAGGCCGGTTTCATCAACTGCAGGTCAACAAACGACCAAATCTTTACTATACTACTTTACTCCAAAAATACCGTGAATATCAGGTCCCGACACCTCACCTGCTCATCGACTTTAAAACCGCATATGACACGGTGGACCGTATAGAGCTACGGAAAATGATGGACGAGAACGGCTTCCCTGAGAAGCTGACAAGACTGATTAAGGTTACAATGGATGGTGTAAGGTGTTGTGTCAAAATTTCGGGCGGCCTCTCGGGTCCGTTTGAAACACACAGGGGACTAAGACAAGGCGATGGGTTGTCCTGCCTGCTGTTCGATATAGCGCTGGAAGGTGTAATGCGAAGAGCGGGGTTTAATATGCGGGGTACGATTTTCGCGAGGTCCGGACAGTTCGTGTGCTTCGCTGACTACGTGGACATAATCGGTAGAAACAAGGACACGGTAGCAGATCTGTATACCCGACTGAAGCGCAAAGTAGCACGAGTAGGACTGAAGATGAATGTGTCTAAGACGAAGTACATGCTGGCTGGCGGAACCGAACGCGATAGGGAACGCTTAGGCAGTAGTATTACGATCGACGGCGACGACTTCGAGGTGGTTGAGTAGTTCATCTATCTAGGCTCATTGGTGACTGCGGACAATAACACCAGCCGGGAGAGCAGAAGGCGTATTATCTCTGGAGGTCGTGCTTACTATGGGCTTCACAAAACTTTGAGATCCAGGAAGCTTCACCACCGCACGAAATGCGCCATGTACAACACACTGATTAGACCGGTGGTTTTCTACGGGCACGAAACGTGGACAATGCTCGAGGAGGATCTGCAAGCACTCGAAGTCTTCGAAGGAAGGGTGCTGAGTACGATCTTCGGTGGTGTGCAGGAGGATGGCGTGTGGAGGAGAAGGATGAACCACGAACTTGTGCGAGTCTATGGTGAGCCAAGTATCCGGAAAGTAGCTCAAGCTGGAAGGGTACGGTGGGCAGGGCATGTTGTGAGGATGCTGGACAACAACCCCACCAAGTTGGTTTTCACCTCCAACCCGACAGGTACAAGACGGAGAGGAGCACAGTGTTCCCGGTGGCTGGACCAAGATGAGCAGAACATCGCGAGTATCGGGCACCTGAGAGGTTGGAGACAAGCAGCAACTGACCGAGTGACGTGGCGGAATATTGTGGAACAGATTAAATTATGATAGTATGATGTACAATCAGGAAATAATAAATAATCCTAGCATGTTGGCTTGCTATAAGCCAAAAAGCTTATAGCAAGCCACCAGATGTCTCTGAAGACATACGTAATTCCTATGCAGATCAACTATAATAATTAGCTAGGTTCTTGTCTTGGGAGTAAAACATTTCCTATCATAGTTTTTTTTCTGCGAATTGTTGGTTTGTCTTTTTGAGATTATTGAACATATTTCCACTAGTTTTGGAAAGTATGCCGAAATGTAATGATGGATTATGCAAGAAGAATACTTTTTTCGTCTAGTCGCCTGTCAACAATAACCTTGTTTGACATATAAATTGTCTACAACCAACTTTTATTCATTGTTTTGAAACCAACTTTTATTCATTGTTTTTCCCGAACAGAGGAGGAAAATTGTTAAAATTTTGTGTTCTAATACCATCATTTTGTAACCTGATAATGCTACTTCCACATGGAAAAGTATAACATTGAGCATAGTGATGTATAACGCATAATTTTACGATTTCCAGTTTGCATCTTTTTTTGATCACTTCGCGTGGCCCATACATATAAAAAATGGTTAAGTGACGAGAAAAATGAATTACGAGCAATTGAGAGAAAATGAACAAGATTGGTTCAGAAATTTTCAGCAATAGTGATCACGGAAAAGCCATTTTTGGAAAAACAACAGGTATTCAAAGCGCTGCAACCTTCGATCTATTGCTCGTATCTCTTTTCTAAGGATTACTTTCGGAGAGACCATTTTTTTATTTAAAAAAAATATATATATATGGGCAAGTCAAAAAGGTATGTAACCACCTAATTCGATTAAAAGCTGTAGCGTAACTGGCGACCTGGGCTGAACTAAATTCTAATAGACACAGTCTGTGCTTTGCCGCAATAAGCAATTTACTCTGCTTGTCAAGAAATCATCGGTATAATCTGGCAAACAACCACATGATAAAGAAAATGCCAGGTTTATCAATACGAATATGAAAATAATTCTTCTTGGTAGTTGCTAGTTTTGGTTCCTTTGAATTCGACATCGACAGATGAGATTATCTTGGTAGCAATAGTCACAGATAATAAGTGTTTTTCGTTAAATGGAATGGAAAATAACTGTTTGTATGGAAATTAAATTACAGTTTATATCCACACAGAAATGAAAGGTTAGCTCATCCAGAGACCTGTATCTGACAGACCTGATCAATCCACTTCGAGGCATCTAGGTAAATGTACCTTAAGTGCATCCGAACGTTCAATCATAAACACTGACAACGAACGCAACGGAAATGACCGATGTCGGCAGAACTAAGCAGGCTTCGTTTCAACCGCGGAGGCGCGTTGATTCTATCTGACGCACCACACATCATCAGCAGCTCTGAGCAACATCAAAGTGCACAAACTCATTATATCGCTCGTTCGCTCCCATTCGGATGATTTACGCTGCATTTGGCTGCACAGACGGGCCACAGAAAGCCGCGTGGGAAGTGGCACTTTTAGTACGGCCAATGAGCAGATGAAGATGTTTGTTCGCCTCCTTCCGCAACGATTTATGGCAGCTAATGATGGGAGGCAGAATTCTCGGGGCGCGTTGATTGGTTCATGAGTTATGTGCAGTTTGAGGCGACGCGAATCTCGGCATCCTTGCCGATCGATAGCACTATATTCAACAAACCGGTCCGTCCCTCCCACACAAACACTGCAATGAAAGCAAAATTTACCTTAAAATTACTATTCAGCCGTTTATCAATCCCCAGACTGTCGGTATGCAAATTGTGCTGCAGCGCGTCCAGCACGGCAGCCGTTCGGGTGCGTTTGTTCTTCGCCACGATGAACAGGATGATGACGATCAACAGCAGAATGATAGTAGTCAGCACCGCGATGATAACGCCGACAAAGTGTGGCTCCGGCTCCTGGTCGATCGGTTTCGGCGAGATAACTGTGGGTAAGTGAAAAACAGAAATACAGGCTTTAATAAGCGGTGAGTGTCAAGGTGCGACGCTAAAGCACAAATTTGTACTTGAAGGTGGGCTCCTAAAATATATTTATATATGCTAACCAGGGCTGAGCGTGCTCGGGAATAATTTAAATTGCAAATCGTTGCTACTGTTGGCAGAATATGCCTGAACCGGAAGCAAGCGCTGTGATACGGGAGACAGAGTTTTTAGCAGCTTGAAGTATGCACATTTGATATCAAGCACTTAAAAACATAGATAAAACTATTCAACAGACAAAGTGTGAATACCAAAAACAAATAGGATAAACGCATCTATTATAAGAAATCCAAAGAAATTATGAACTATTTATTGAGTTACACTATAAATAGATAACTCAAAAGCTGTAACTCATCAACTAAAAACTCAAGGATTCGATACCTCATAGCTCCAGAACTGAAGTACCCAAGAACTCAAGAAATTAGGAGCTCAAGAACTCAAGAACTCAAGAAATCAAGAAATCAAGAACTCAAGATGTTCGGAAGATTGTTCGGAGGTCTAGAAGTGCTTTGAAGCTTCAGTGCAGCAGCTCAAAGATTATGTCTTCTCCTATCGAAATATCCGAACCAATCAACTTATGACAGAACAGGATACACACCAAAAAAATATGAATTTTATCGTTGACGTAATTGCAAGCATGACAGAATTCAACAACCCGTAATTCACGAAATGACGAAATATAACCGCGCTCCGTTTAATTTTACATGAAACCTATACATTACATGCGCAGTGACATACAATTACACTTACTGACATTCAGAACAAACGCTATATGGGGAGTAAAATTACGTGATTTACGAAACTAAACGACATGTAAAATTAAAATCAAACTTAAAAGTCAGACATTTTTGATGCTCGTATATGTCAGGGTCAGGAGACGTAAATTTACACTATTTTTTCTAGGTGTGTATGTATCGGTAGAAATTTGTCCTTCTGGCTACGAGCAAAATTCACTTGCGAGTATGTTCGCATCAATTCAATTTGAAGCAACGACCGAGTTCTTGACAGTCAGATGTGAGCTATCTTGATTGCCGTTGCAGGCACTGTTCATGTGAACCAGCTGTGTCAATGCAGTTAATTTGGTCCCCACAAATCATATTGAATTTAGTATGTTTAGCTAGCGATTTAAACCGTGAATAAATTGAAAGTAACTTAAATATCTAAAGTTTGATAAATTTCACTAAGGGCAATCTACACGTTTTCTTCACGGCGGCAACTACGATGGCGTCGAACCGTTTTCCCCTGACTTTTCTTGATTGCCTGCTCCAGGGGGGGGTGTCCACTTGTTACATTAATGGTGATTGCTGCAGTGGTGCCAGAACATCCCCCACCCTGTGGATCGCGATGAGGAACGCTGAGCTCCTCGCAAGATTCACCATCAGCCACCTCCATTACCGCAAGCTTGGTTACCAGTCGCCTCAGCCCTCTACCACTGGCTATTCGCACAATCGTCTGACGAATTCGGCCATCACTTATGACAACAACTTGTTGCACCCTTCCACGTATCCATGTTTGCCTACTCCCCTCCGCTACGTAAACTAAGCCCCCAACCCGGACTGGTTTACTTTCTTCGAACCACTTCGATCGCTTATTCAATGTAGGGAAATACTCCTTCAGTCAACGGTTCCAGACAGCGTCTGACAGGAACTGTAATCGTTGATAGCTACTTCTCAATGCGGCAGCCAAGTCGACCGGAGACCTTAACGGATCATGAGTACCGGACGAACTTCCGAGAATGAAGTGATTGGATGTGATCGCTTCACCATTCGCCAACACCGTAAGCAATATTTCGGCGTCCAGTTTTCGCTCGTTGTCGAGCGTTCGCATGGTTTCCTTGACATTCCTCACCATTCGTTCCCTGACGTCGCCCAAATGCGGCACAGACGGCGGGTTGAACGTCCATCTAGTGCGCGCATCAGTGAACGTGTCTGCACATTTGTTGTTGATGGTCTTGATCTGCTCGTTCAACTCGTTGCTTGCTTCGACAAAGTTGGTGCCGTTATCCGAGCATATCTCCAGCGGCGATCCACGTCTGCGTATGAACCTTCTCACTGCCATAATGCATGAGTCTGTGGATAAAGAGCGGGCCACTTTTAGATGGATAGCGCGCGTGACCGGACACGTGAAGACGGCTACACATCTTTTTTCCTTCCGACGTCCAACTGATACCTGAAAACTGACCCAAGTAGCCCACATCAACGTAACAGAACGACCTAACAAATGGTGTCAATCGTGTTTCGGGAAGGGGTGCCACCCGTGTATATTGCGGTTGGCAGTTTGTAATCTTGCAGCACTGACAGCCTCTCATCACCTTGCTTACCGCCGCTCGCAAATTGGTAATATGGAATAGCTGACGGACCTCATTGACTACAGTTTCGATTGGCGTGGCTATACCGGCAGTGGCAGTTATTCAACAGCAATGTAGTGATTAAGTGACTTTTCGGTAGTAGGTAGAGGTTTTTCCGAAATAACATCGAGGGACCTCCAGACTGTTGATACCCGGAAGGAGGTAGATCTATCTTCGTTACTTATCGTGCTACTTATCACCTACTTTGGTATACTAGCCTAAGTCGAGCCGCCAAAGATCCTGGATCAACATCCGCCCATGAATCAAAAACGGTGCAAGCAATCCAAATGGATCAAACAGCCTCGTGACAATGCGCAAGGCGAACCGCTTCGTCGGCAGCTGGTATTCCAGTACATACGGAGCAAGATCACTATGCTAGCTCGTTGAAAATGCAAAAACATCTTCTTTTGGATGCCACGCTATCCCCAGAGTTCGCTGTCGTTTCTCTTCAATGCTGCAGTCAATGGAAAGTAGCTTCTGCTCGGACGCTTTACCCAAGCATTGTATTACTTCGGGATTGTTACTGACCCAATTACGCATGTTGAATCCTCTTCGCGAATGGATCAGTTGCACCTGCTGCGCACGTTTTAATGCTTCTTCTAGAGTGTCGGCGCTGTCAAAACATTCGTTCATATACGTCGTCTCCTTGATCGCCAGCGCTGCTTCAGGAATCCTATGACACCCGGTAGCAACATCAGTAAATCCGGTCTATTTAGCAGTTGTCAATGATACTCCATCTACTTTTGTAGCGGCATCCCATACAAGCCGCTGTTTGTTTGGTTTTCTTGGGTGAGCCACCACGTTGAGTGGCAGGTACCATACTCTTATGGTATTAGCTCAACTCTTTTTGCGTCGCTTTGTGAGCGTAGTTGTTCTCGGATTTGCTGGTCTACGTTACGACGCAGCTCCGCATCATTTGCCAACTTAGACTCTAGGTTCTTGAGTTTCTTAGTCGCCATCGTCAAACTGTCCGGGAAGCATATCTCGTCGCTCTTCCATAGAAGTCCATTCTCACAAAATGTGGTTCTTTCCAAAATTTGCCTTGCTCTTGCAACTTCCGTCGGCTCTAACGGCGAAACCTCCATCTTCCAGGATGAACTGTTGGTGGATCATCTCTCTCAGCTCATGTTCAACGTTGCATTCATGTCCGTGATATCCCAGAAATTGACGGGAGTAATTTTTCTCTCTGCACGGTCCATAGATTGCTCAGCCAAGAACACTCTTTACGACAACAGTTTCGCCTGGTTGGCCTGCACGGCTCTCGATAGGCGCGAAAAGATGAAGGTTCCGCAAACCGTTTAGTATTTTTGGTTCAGTGTTCTGAAATGAGTCCATAGGGAGGTCCTTGACGTGTCTGAACTGCTTGGTTATCTCATTTAGTTGCAAGCTTTGTTTCGGCAGATTCAATGCATTAAGCGTGCGCACGGCTAAAAGTTTGTATCGCTGTCACCCTCCTCTTGCTGAAATCATCAAGTCGACCCGCTCTGACAAGCTCTTTTTGCGGGTCACGTTAGAAGTCCACGTCAGCTCCAGCGGCTCTAGAACTCTCACAACTCCGAGGCTGCGCATCACACTAGAATCGATCAAACTATGGGATGGACCCTCGTCGAGGAGAGCAAAGGTGTCAACACTTCTTGTATCGTTGAAATGTGATTGATACGACACGGAATAGAATGCTCACCATCAAAATTCGATGTGCCTTAAAGACGGCCTTCGCCACAATTTATGTTTCTTCTTGATGTAACAATGGGTGAAGTCGCGCACGGCAGTTTTCAATAATACAGTGGAATCTTGATATGCATGGGCAGTTACCGTGGTCGAAAAGACATTCATAGCAGAGCTTGTTTTCTTGGACCGCTCTCAGACGTACCTCAAGACCCCTTTGCTTGAATTCGTCGCAGTTCGGTACTCGATAGTCCAGCTTTGAGTGAATCGGGTACGGCTTCCGGGGTGGAGTATTGTCCGTACCGGAACTATCATTGTGAGTGTGGAGGTGAGCCTTTTGGTTCTGCTTCGCTCTAACGAAATAATCACTTCCATCCTTTGAAGGTACAAGCGTCGTGACCTCGCTAGCGTCTACTACCAAACCGTCCATAAACTTGCCAAACTCCTTCAGCGACGGGCTATTGGACGTTCGCTTGTACCGGACCCAAACTAGCTTGATCGCGGCCAGCAACTAATCCACCAATTCTTCCAGCAGCGTCGGATTTCTCAGGTGGCTTCGAAGGTTCGCCGCTTCAAGATGGTCGAGACTATCTAATCGCTGTGGTTTCGGGGTTTCCAAACATTGTGCTTTGCCCAACAGATTCAACAGAAGCAGCTCCGGCCGCCCGTACAGCCTTATCGACGACACTGCATGCAGGAACATTGGCTTAGTCACTACTGCATCGCGTGCTGGACCCTTGCGACATTGCCTCAGTCGAATTATGTTTTCGACCGATGCGAACTCAAGAACTGAAGAACTTCAGAACTCAAGAACTTCAGAACTCAAGAACTCAAGAACTCAAGAACTCAAGAACTCAAGAACTCAAGAACTCAAGAACTCAAGAACTCAAGAACTCAAGAACTCAAGAACTCAAGAACTCAAGAACTCAAGAACTCAAGAACTCAAGAACTCAAGAACTCAAGAACTCAAGAACTCAAGAACTCAAGAACTCAAGAACTCAAGAACTCAAGAACTCAAGAACTCAAGAACTCAAGAACTCAAGAACTCAAGAACTCAAGAACTCAAGAACTCAAGAACTCAAGAACTCAAGAACTCAAGAACTCAAGAACTCAAGAACTCAAGAACTCAAGAACTCAAGAACTCAAGAACTCAAGAACTCAAGAACTCAAGAACTCAAGAACTCAAGAACTCAAGAACTCAAGAACTCAAGAACTCAAGAACTCAAGAACTCAAGAACTCAAGAACTCAAGAACTCAAGAACTCAAGAACTCAAGAACTCAAGAACTCAAGAACTCAAGAACTCAAGAACTCAAGAACTCAAGAACTCAAGAACTCAAGAACTCAAGAACTCAAGAACTCAAGAACTCAAGAACTCAAGAACTCAAGAACTCAAGAACTCAAGAACTCAAGAACTCAAGAACTCAAGAACTCAAGAACTCAAGAACTCAAGAACTCAAGAACTCAAGAACTCAAGAACTCAAGAACTCAAGAACTCAAGAACTCAAGAACTCAAGAACTCAAGAACTCAAGAACTCAAGAACTCAAGAACTCAAGAACTCAAGAACTCAAGAACTCAAGAACTCAAGAACTCAAGAACTCAAGAACTCAAGAACTCAAGAGCTCAAGAACTCAAGAACTCAAGAACTATAGAACTCAAGAACTCAAGAACTCAAAAACTCAAGAACTCAAGAGCTTGAGCTTGCCCGACCACCCCTGGCAGCTACTCCGTTATCGATCTGGACTAGCTGAAGTTGCACAAGGAATCAGTAGATAATTATTAGACCGGCAACTTTTTTAACTTTTTTCGGAACATTCCTAAATCAATTGGTAATTAGCTCTACAAACCATCTGCCAAATATGAGATTTTTCCTGTAGCTCTAGTTCACTCACAAGAGTTTAGAAGTTTCTATGGTGAAATATATGGAAAATCAGAAATTAAAAATCAAATTCCAATAAAAAATTCTACAGTAATTCTGCATACCTCAAGACTCACGGTGGCGTAGCTTATTTTATAACGAACAGCTTTGTTGAAGAATGCTTATTGGTTGGAGGTTCCCCGACAAAGTTATTTTATTTTGAAGACAAACGGAATTTTTTGAAATTTCCTATTCTAAGCATGTACGAGAAAGGGAGGCAACACATAACTTTATGTGAGAATATCTTTTTACTGCAAAATAGGATCAATTGGCAGTCTTCGGCAATGTTGATCCTTACATCTTAAGCTATATATTTACAGATTTTGGGATGAACAAGATGATATTATCATTTTTTACTGAATTTATTGTTTCTATTGCCAAATTTTCTTATATTTCCACATACAAACCTGAAAACTCTGGTGAGTAAACTAGAGTTATCGGAAAAAGCACATATTTGCCAAATGGTATGTGAAGCCAATTACCGTTTGATTTAACAGTGTTCCGAAAAAAGTCAAAATTGTTGCCGGTCTAATAATTATATTTGGGAATAGCGAAACATCTTTCAATGTGCAACTCCTGGTAATCCTAAAGTGTTTTATTGATTAATACTGACGCCGGCCAGGCCCGAACGTAGATCGCGGAAGGAAAGGGAAGGCATGTTAGTCCGATACTTGCTTTTGCCAGAGGCCGTATATACTACTGCGCACTCCACAAGTATCACGGCAGGAGAAGATATTTGTTAGTAAATATAGAAGTTGGATTTTAAATCTTCTTTACCGACGCCAGAGATGTGACTCCACTATCTGGACTAGATATCGATCCATCAACTCATGGAACGGGGACCAACGTCTTTACTTCCCTTCCGAAGGAAGACGTGACCACAGATTTTTTCACCTCAGAAAAATCTTAATCATCCTTCGTTAGGATTGAACCCAGAACAGCTGGAATGAGTGGTGGTTACGCTTACCACTCAACTACCGGTGCCGTCTCAAGGACTCAAGAACTCAAAAACTCAAGAATTCAAAAACTCGAGAACTCAAAAATTCATTACTGTATTGTCTCGTAAAATCGTAGAAATATGAAATCGCAATTATTAAAATTCCTAAATTGGTTTGAAATGGAACATGTCTAAACATTCCAGCAACAATTTATTCACACACTACACGACAAACGTTAACTTCTTGGCTCATTTCGTTATTGATTGCCATGTTTACAGCCCGATAGCAAGTGAAACCGATCGGGAAAGTCGTCTCTGGAGCCATCGAGTGATGACCATGTGAAATGCACTGCCTAGAATGTGTCTGTTAACTTGTTCGTCCTAGTCGTCCTTCCGCAGTCGGCGGTCAGTTTCGAAACGCACATCAGTAACAAGCTTGTACCTTCATCGGTTCAGATTATTATTATTATTGATCGTTGTCGGGTGCCAAGTAGCAAGTATGTGATAATTTGAATAATTGATGATGCGCATAATAAATGCAAATTAGTGTAAGGATATTTGATCTTTGCATGGCTCGGAATGCCGGGAGTGGCGCTTTTACATACGAAGCGGCTTTTGGCCGACCCGTCCGGTTCTGTGGAATGGGAATATTGCCCTTATTCTTTCCGGTCATCAAGCACTCTCTTGAGAGCCACTTTGCGGCTGATGACTTCAAAAGAGAGCTAGTTAAATTGCAATTACTTTGCAGCCAATATTTAGTCATTTCTCGGATGAATATTTGATTGATGGTGTTCGTTGTGATGCTGTTGGGTGTGAGTAATAGTTCAAGCGAGCGAACTTTGAGGGATGACTAGGATTCGATTATGCAGAACAAGTCGTGTTTTCTTGGTACACTTTAAACCTAGTTACTAGAGAGAATTTTGATGGTATGATCCAATTATCAGTTCATACGGAATTGACTAATCATTTTCCACTTCTCATACCATTCAAAACAATCTCTTAATAAGTGTTAGCAAACTATGACCACACAGGATTGCCCCGATCAGAAAGGTCGAAAGTCAACTTACTTTGAGTCACATGGTTCCGCTCGCCCTTGTTGGCCGTTTGTACTTCGTCTCGTTGTAGCGGGTACTCGATCGAATTTTCCTGCAATATTGAATTTCCGTTCACTTCCTCGTCGGAGAAATTGCCAATCACGGGACCTGTATCGGACAGAGAAACGAAATAGAGAAAAAACAGAAAGAAAAACGAACACTTTATTAGTCCTGTATGCTTCTTCGTCGTCAATGGAATCGATTACGATGCGATGCAGACGCTAGGGAAGCCACAAGTCACTTCCTGCCGTCCGTTGCTAATTGAATTGCGGAATGTGAAAAAGTGCACAAACATGTTTATAATTTCGTCTGTGAGTTATGACCGGGGGAAAAACTTCCTTTTCTATTTTCTTCACCCATCGCGGAACGATGGTGACTTGGAAGTGCAAAAACGCTGCGGTCGGTCCGTTAATTATTCGAACCATCGAAACCATTCAACACTTCATCACCAAGTTGAAAATTGTATGTGTGTGGCTCTCTTCAACCCGCTCACTCGTACCCGACCATTGAGAATGTTTATTTTTCATAATGGCTAATTTTTCAGCTCTGTTCGCGGTGCCACTTTCTCCATCGGAGTAGAATAAGAAAACGAAAACAAGACGCATCATTTTCAAACAAGACTCCTCTTCGCTTGCTCACAGAACAAATATTAATTGCTCAGCTGTAAGCAGTTGAGCGTACGTACGTATGAGGATACCGAAGTACGGGTACACATGTGCCAATTTACTGAAAGAAATCCTTCTGATGTGACAGTTTTCCATAATTTACAATGTTTAATTTATTCGCCTGCCGCACATTTGAGTGTGAATAGACAACGGAGTTTTCCTAAATGATTTACGGTTCATCCGAGACGTGGGTTGGTAGGGGGTTTCCTGCGTGTCTGATGCTGCTTGAACCACGTTCCTGTATCTTTTTAGCTCGCAGCAATAAAACATTCCCGTCTCCAGTACCGATTTATTAAATTTAATGAGTTTAGAAAACCGCGTGATTTTACGAGCAGCTTTTGTCTCACCGGGAACTTGAAACTGTCTCATAAAAGTGAATTGGATAGGAGATGGGAGGAGTAGCAAATATATGCAGCTAGACAACATGAAGTCTAAATAAGTACACTGATTCGTAAATAGAACTAAAGTGATGATACAATGCACGAATTCTTTTGTAGTTTTATGCAACGAAGCATTTTTGTTCATTGTAAATGTAAATGGTTTCGTAGATTTTGCGATCTGAAAAAATGGCGACCAGGGCCGGCGGAACACCTTTTTCCCGAGTGGGTAGTAAGATTCGAAGTGATTTCTCCTCGTACTGACGAAAGTTCAGATATGGCGTGTGAAAGTGAAAATGGAAACACTCTTTGTTAACAGGGCTGTTTGTCTGACGGCTCAGCGAAAATGTGTTTGTTGAATACTACACTCAAAATCCAACGGGCATGTTTCTATTACTTTTGGGTAAGATTCTATTGCCTTTTTGGTAAAAGATCAATTGCGCATTGCGGTATTAAACTCATATTACCGCAAAGGTAGAAAACGGTGGAATGATGATGTAGAATAATTCGGTCGATTTCTATAATAGTATTAGTATCGAGTCAAACCAGCCGGATTCCTGGCGGATTTCTACTCAAATTCAGGCGGGACTCTGCACCAATTTTGGCAGAAATAGGCGGAATTACGGATTTAGAGAAGAAAATTTTTAGGCAGTTTTCGGATCTGGCCTTGTTTCCCAATCGGACACAGCTCCCTATCTGGACCAGTACCCAAATTTGGACTAGTTCCTGATCCGGACCAGCTTCCGGATCCGGACAAGTTCCCGTCTCTGGACCCATACCCGGTAATGGACCAGTCCCTGGATCTAGCCCATCCCCGTTTCCCCTTACCAGGCCAGGACTCGATCCAGGCCCAGATTTGGTGCTTAGATCAAGAGATCTGGATCCGGACTCTCGGATCGGATAAGTGCATCCAAACTATATGTCTTGCTTTCCGTACATGACAAGGACTGTTAATGTTTTGTTCAGTCGCTACCTTGCTGTTGACGTTCGTGATAGAAAAAAAAATCAATTTAACTACGACAGAAATAACCCACTACTATTCCTAGTCGGCTTTTTTCTGACTGTGCTTTGAAGCTAGCTGAGTGTGAGCCGATGGGTATCTCCGGCGACCGACATTCATTCAGGCTTAGTGGAGGTCGACTTGAATATTTCTCCGATGGCAAAAATATTACCAATAAGTCTCATTTTTCCGGGCCAAAGACAAGCCATTTAACGTCATTGATAAATCGCGTGATCTAACTAAACAACACTCGACCGTTTACGAAAAAGTATTTTGTCTACGTTCCCACCCGGGAAGTAGAGATTGATGGTGTAGTCTCCGAGAAGGGCCTTGATTGCGAAATTGGGGGTGGCTCCTTCCAGATCCCTGTGCTTCAGTCAGTGTAAATTCTGGTATGCAAGCAATTGTGTTCAGTAAAAATCGAGGAGTATCAGAAAACTTATTTTCCATCAGCCTCATTTCGAGTCTTTCGCCGGATTTGTTCTTCGAAAATTTGTTCTTTTGAACGGGGCTCGTCTACTTGTTCGCTTTTTTGTAACCCGGAGCATGAACTGAAGAACCCATTGTAGAAATAAGGCACGGTGTGGAAAATGCGGAGAGGATTAAGACATTGGCTCCTGGTCTCGGAAAGTCCACATGGGACATCCAAAACTTCAAGTGTCTCTATATTTCAGTCATATTATTTTTCTTGGTTTACTTCCAACGTAGATCATCCTCAATTTTAGCATTATTCGCCATGGCCGAAAACAATATTGAGGAGCGTTTTTGGGATCAAAACGTGCTATTTCAATCGGATTAGCCTTTGCTCGGTACCAGGTATTGAAGTTGTCGCTAGTTAAATCCGAATCATAGGAAAAGATTTATTGATATTCTTTCCATATACATCGTACCTCAACTGGATCGCGAAGATTTCAACTCCCACGGCATGTCATGGGGTTGTCTTCATGCTGATAACCGATCTATCTTACTGCATGATCTTCGCGACAATTTCAGTATGACCATCTTGAATACAGTGGAAATGACACGAATGTCTACCGGCGCGGCCAAGTGCGTTAGATTTATCGTTGTACTCTACCTCATTATTGTGCCCATTGATTGAAAGTGCTACGCGTCCGAAACAATCGAATCAAAATGAGAAATTCCTCCGGTGGCAGCGTGCAACGTTTTGACTGGCATGTTTTTCTACACTGAGATTAAAGGCCAGACGAAATGAATGGCGCGAACAATCGTGGACGGTTTCCCACTCCGTTGTGGGCAGAAAGTGCTCAGAATTGTATGCGAAATGGTCCTGTGAGAACATTTTGAACGTCAGATCGCCCAAATTTTTCCGAATATACGCGACGTTAGAAACGCAAATAAAAAACTTGATGCAAACTGAAAAACGCGGTTATTGGCACCCGTTCGTCAACGGATTAACGAGAGAACCAATATTTCGTCTAACATCTGGGCCCTACGTCGTGTACTTGATTCGACCTATGATCGGAATACACGGAACTAAGAATTCTTTATCAACGACAACAGCATTCCACGTAAATTCACATTCATATGATAGACGTTTCGCAATGAAATTATAATAATGTACATAAACGTAAAAATTGTTTTTCAAACACACAAATTTATTTGGCAGAAAAGATACTCGCGCTAAACATTTTCCCCACAAAACTTATGGTTTTATATTTACCTACAACCATGTCTACATCGTTACAGTTCCAAGTAGATAGAGCATGGAAAGCACTCCTAATTTTCCCGGAGATAATATGGGCGATCCTAGATTCTCTATATTGATATCGTTCCAGATTGCCTGATTCCAAAATTAGTTTGAGTTCATTCGCATTGATCTGTTGCGGCTAAAAAGCAAAGCGACACTTAAACGAATTTTTCAATTAGATTTAGAGTTAGAGAACGCTCGAAAATTGGCAAAATTTGTGAGATAATGGAAGTTTAGGAATTCCAAAGGCATCAGCCAACCTTGTTTAAAAAGGATGGATGAATGTCGTAACTTCCTTCGGGTGGCATCTCGGGTCATGTCGTTGAATGCGCATCTCCGGCATATTGGGGTCGTAAAGAGCGTTCTCTGCGCTTGTGGTGACGGCTATTGCGACATTAAACATGTTGTCTGGTCGTGCGCCTAGTGTTCTACACACCAAAAAAACTAAATTTTACCGTTGAGGTATTTCGAAACTTACCACAATCTAACCAATTGTAATTGACGAAATGACAAAATATAACCGTGTTCTGTTTAATTTTACATGAAAGATGTACTTTCCAAGCGCAGTGCCATAAAATTACACATTTTAAACAAACGCCATATATGGAGTAAAATTATGTGACTCGCAAAATTCAACGACATGTTAAATTAAAGTCAAATGTAAAACTATTTCATTTTTGATGCTCGTATAGTCATGGTCAAGTGACGTTAATTTACACGATTTTTTCTAGTTGTGTAGTGCCAGATCTGCGTTAAACCAATCCCTTCGGCCTGGTTCTAGTCCGAGATATGCTGGCTATCCTTCAAATTTATTTATATCTACTCTTTTGGTTGACTTACTAACAGGTACCTGCAAATGTGATCTCAAGAGTTCCAAGCAGATCCAAGAAGGCCAGTTGGCGATCTGTTTCATGATGTCCAGATAGTGATCTTCCGTTTGCCATAAAGCTACAAGTTTGATTTCTTTTTTTCATTGTCATTTTTCTCTGATTGTTCTACTGATATTGGGATCAACAATCTTTTGCCTTCCTTATACAAAGTCTACTGATTTTTATAGTGATTGTTTCTCCTTGCTTCAATTTTTAATCAAACGATTATTCATGTTAAAAAATTACAAATTGTTTATATTGTCCTTAAAAATATTTCTAACTGCATCCCATAGTCTGAATAAAATTTTATATTAATATTTTTTGTCTATCGATCTGAAGTCATTGTTTTAAGATGTAGGTAGATGTGTCAAAATATATTACCATGAGTATAAATATAATGAATAATTCCAAATTTTAAACAAATCCTAATTATTCTCAAGAAATTTAAACTGTAAAGCAAAGAGATTTGTATCTGAATAAAAATATGCAATTGTTTTACATCGAGGATTTCCAACGCAAGAATTTTGTGCGAAAAAAACACATACGTGGTTAATCTCAGGTTTTGATTTGTTCTAAACTTTCGAGGGGTTAATTCCCCCCTCGGTAATTTTCGAGTGGGTAGTGCTACCCATCAGTAGCGTCTGGCTCAAATGGCACGTTCCCCATGTTGATCGGAGATTTGTGCCTACCCATACTACCCACGCATTCCGCCGGCCCTGATGGCGACTTGAATAACGAAAATTTTCGTAATTTTACACATTAAGTATACATGGAAAAACATTCGTGCATAAATTCATGAAGCAAAGAATTCATGGACTGTACGATTTACGGAAACCGTGTTCAAATTCCTGAAATTATGAATAATAAACCTCGCTGTATTGAAACTATTTGTGTTTCCAAAAAACTTCGTTACATTCGAATGTTTGGCAGAGTTACTGTGATTGTTTCTTTGAAACGTTTGGTTTTGTCTTGTGATTCTGATTCATTTTTTGGGGATATATAGCCGACAGTTAAACGATGTTCGTGATTCCAGGAGCTTATTCGCGATTTTCGTAATTTCTCATCACGTTGCCGTCATGAGTTTGCTGTCGGATTTTGCTATCAGAATAGCGTGTTATGTTCATGATTTTGAGATTTTAGTCGCAATTTGCGTAGTTTCTATTAACGTCATCGTGATATTTTGGTCATGCGTAGAGTAATTCTTATTTATGATTTCAGGATCATGGTCACGATTTTTGAAATTTTATCACGTGTAATTAGATTTGTGTTCATGATTTCAAGATCTTATTTACAATTTTCGTAATTTCTATTCAAGTTAGAGTGATTTAGGTTCATGATTTCAGGATCTTGGTCACAATTTACGTAATTTACATGCACGTTATGGTGATATTTTATAATACAGTTTACTTACGAATTTGACACGTGAAGTAATGTGACTCATGTTCATGATATCAGCAGTTTTATCATGATATTCGTAATTTTACTTCGCATTTTAGCGATACGTTATTTTTTAATTGCCATCGGTTTTTTTTTACTTGGAGTAACGTGACAAATATTACCTGGATCATAAAAATGTGACTGATTCGCGGCATCTTGCTCTATTAACTATTCGCTTCTTTGCAATAACCAGTAATGAGTATCGCAGTTACAGTAAACTGCTGTACAAACGATGTCTAAACCGCATTTAACAAAGCTTACGAAGAAATCCGAAAAAAATAGTCTATTTGCAACCATCAAACACATCGGTCACGATACTCAGTGTGATCCTGCTTCTGTCCGTGCATTGTCTGAAGAACAAAGGATACCGTTATTTTTATTCTTGCGTGATATATCAATATGACTGAGTCTCATCGACAAAATGCTATTATTCAGCCTAACACAGTGGCCATTGACTTCAGGTCTTTTCGCATAAGATTCGTGATGTGGAAAATCTGCTGAAGGTGAAAATGCAGCTTCGGTTTTCGGAAGTCACCTCCATACAGCTTGAGTACGTCAGGCATGCGGTGCTTTCAACAAATTCGCCCAGGCGAAAAGATTCATTTCGCAGAACCACTTTAAACACGTGCTTGTTTGTGACAACGCTGAAATCAAAATCCCTATATACATGGATAATGGAAACATTGAAGTTAAATTATACGATTTATCTCCACTTACTTGCCAAGTGGCAATTAAAAGATTCATGTCGAATTTCGGAGCAGTGGAATCTATTACGGAGGACACATGGAGAAACTACTTCCCAGGTATTTCAAATGGTGTCTTTGTGGTGAGAATGCGGGTAGACCAACCCATTCCCTCCTATCTTACCCTGCAGTACAATACAGAAGGGGGTGACACCATTGCACATCGAACTCTTTGTACATATCAAGGACAAACTAATACGAGCCAATTCTGTGAACAAACGGCACACTATGGACAACCCTGCCCAGAAGCTGCTGAGGAAAGCTCAGTTGCAGTAAAAAATGCCAACACCCAAGCCCCAATACCTTTACCTGAACCACAATCGGTTGCCAAATTTGTGGCGGCAATTAAGGCAATAATGACAACTGCAAACGCTGCGTCAAGTACTTCAAACTTAACAACTAATACCACCAGTGAAGAAGCTACCACCAAGGATAGAGTGTTCACATTCGTGACCCGCAAGGGCAAGAAGCCAGGAAGAACATCTGATCGTGAGTATCAAGGCAGTAATCAAGATGATGATACAGACGTAAACGACAACGAGAGAGACTTGGATAACTCTGAAGTCGACGAAAGAAGGAACATCTTCCCGACGCGAAAAAAGATCTCCGCTCGCAATAGCAAGTTGTGCGCACAAGATCTTACAGGCTCAAAATAAAAAGCATTGTAATTTTTATTTTTTACATATTGTAAATATATAAAAGACCCATGGCTCCTTTAAGCTAACGCATTGAGCCGTGTCAAATAAATGAATAAAAAAAAAGAAATCCTAAAGGCTTTTGGTCTTTCGTTAACACGAAAAGAAAAGAAACTGGCCTCCCATATGGTTTACAATGACGAAATAGCGACTATGACTGCGGCAAAATGCTCACTATTTGCCAGTTACTTCTTGGGTGTTTGCACGACTGATGTGCCATCTGTTATCGAGCTTGGCAATGCGGTTCATGATGTTCCCGTTGATGCTGTGGGAATCACCGTAGACCGATCCCCAAGATCTGCTTGCTGTCGGTGGAAGAGAAGGAGGACGATGGTCGCTTAGATTTAGATGGAAAATTGAAGCTAAATCTTATTAATTGTAAATTTGTAATTGAAAATAAATTTTAATTTGCTAGTTGCGACTGTAGAAAAGTGGCATTTTGTTATTTTCAAGATGGCGGCGATGTTGCTACACCAACGCAAGATTTAGTATGTCGCGTCGTGCCATAAAATTACTTTTCTATCAGCGCAGCGCACCCCTTTACTTACAGATGCACTACTACCTACAAGCACGCACTGATAAGCGAAAAGGTTCAACTGTTGCCTATCTATCAGTCAGTTTTGAAAATAATTCCGAGAAAAGCACATGAAAATATACCCGCCTGTTTCATTACCTAGATTGCGATATTGCGTTGTGGGATTGATTCTTCCATCGGAAAGGAAATTTGTTCCTTCCACGGTACCTGCTGGTCGGGAGCCGTCTTTCGGATCGTTGTAAGCTTTTACCGTTGGTCAAACATTGGCCAAAACATTTTAAAAATGTGTTTCGTGCCGATTTATCCTTAGCCCACATTTTAGGGCGTAAGCTTATTTCGTCCAGCTAGATTTTATCTGTGACTTATTGTGCAATCTTCTAGTATTACGAAATTGTAATTAGAACCATATAATGCATTGAGATGCATTGACTTTATGTCTAGGATTGGTGGGATGCAAAAATCACACACACACACACAATCGATAGGTTCAATTAGCGCAGAAAATACGCGTCTCTCCGAACCATTACCCGTCATCAATAATTCATACCTTAATGAAGCTTTCACGAGAAAAATGCCAACTACTTTCAACCTCAGCTGTGGTAGGGCCCCTACTATTTATCAAAATGATAGCGGATCAAAATATATTTTAATAAGTAAAGGACGTCCACAAAGTAATGACGAGCTCCGAACTTCTCTCACTCGAACGAACGGCCGTCGTGGCGTAAGTAGCTTATGGAATTGCAAATGACTGCAATGGAACCACGGTTGGTGGGCAGCCTCGGCTGGTTTCGTTCGTAACTATTGTAGGTACAGGGTAAAAACGACAAGAACTTGAATGCTCCATTATGCTGAATGCGATTGCGGTGACTCTGTGGGACTGGCGCGTTGGCAGAGGGCACTGGCGGGGGCCAAAGTTCGCCAAATCGTAGTTACTGGTGGCCTTGCTGGCGGAGGTCGGTTTCTCCCTTCGAGGTGGAATGGAATCGAATGGCGAAAAATGAAAGAAACATCCGCAACCATTTGATAATACCTACCGCAAAGCATCCAGTCAGTAGTATAGTGGGGGCAATGAAGAAGCTCACTTCACTGAAGAGCGACCGTGAGCTAGTGGATGCTGGATGGCGGGAGGAAGGAGACATCGTGGGGGACACTAATGGTAAGGTAAACAGTGGCAGCAGCAGCAGTAAAGACCCCGAACCTTTGTCGGTTGCTTACTTCAACGCGGGATGTTGGAGTCGGGGATCAAGTTTTGTTTGAAGTGGCGTATCGATTCGTTTGCAGTTGTATGGTGCGAATCGGTGGTTTAAAAGCGAGACTTAACCGCGAATCAATGAATTGTTGTATCAAAAGAAGCATTTATCGCGTTTTTTCAAAAAGCTAAAAACAATTATCAAAACTCGCTGAGTATATGTCACATTGGAAAACGAAAGTGAAACATCTGATGTGCTAGCTTAGTCCTGCCACTAAGATAGTGTCGGATTCTAATAAGACGAAGTCGAAACGCAATTTTCTATAAATAATTTGGTCTAGGTTGTGTGCCCTTAACACGCATATTCATTTAAAAAAACTTTTTTTCCTTAGTGGAAACAAATTTATTTTGCTCCATTTTTTCCTCAATAAGGAGAAAACTAACATAGTGCATCTTGCTAAGCCAAATCAAATGTTTCAATTCCGCTAGTTTTCATCAGCTCAAAAATGAAGATCACGCTTGACTAGGGGTTTGCTAAGGCAAGCGATCAGTGACTTTGATTTTGGAGCTAGCGTCAATCCGGTGCTAGCTTAGTCCTGTCACTAAGTAAGTATCTAGTTCTGATGAGACGAAGTCGAAACGCAAATTCCATAACTAATTTATTTAAAATGAACGCCTTCTATCGATGACTACTTCAGGGACATGTAATATGGGTATATATTGATCGGGATCGATGAATAGAACTCTATATCAGAGACTAATTTAATACTAGATCTGCTAGATATCTTTAAGCTTCAATTGCAACCAGGAGATGTGTAATTGTTGATTTTATTTACAAATTGTCGTGTTAAAAATCAGGTTTAAAAGTTCATTCAGGCCAGTTTAACTTAGAGAAACTGTGTTTGTGTAAATCGTGATTGTTCTTAAAAATATACATTGGGGTAGGTTGGCCGAGTTATGTGCGGGGCTAGTTGGCCGAGTTGTAAATTTAGTGTTTGATATTTGTGAAATGCCAACCTTTTTCAAAGCAAAATTTGATATTATGATAATATTGATGATTATAAGGAAAAATATACACGAGAAATAAGTAATAAAAATAATTTAAAATTATTGCCAAATAGAAATGAGATTTTAGAATCATTAAAAGTCGAAAATTGTTTATAAAACAGTTGATTCCGATATTTAATGAATCAAATGCCAAACAGGTTTCAGAGTTTCTGGCGTGTGCCGCTTCAATCCTGAAATTTTTCCTCCTGAGGAGTTTCTGGCAGGATTTGTCACAGATCGACCCAACCCCGAACAAAACTCGTCCATTAGCATAGAATCTACGGCAGATGTAAGCCTCTCTGAAGACGTTGTAAGTTCGTAAACGCCGATCGTCTCAAATTTTGACCGATTCCCCAATAAAAGCAGTGTTGGAGGAGCAGAAAAATGAAATCAAACGAACTGTGAGCTTCGGGAACATTGAACTGGACCAGGGCGTCAGTTATGTGATTTGCAACTTCGTCACTATCTGCAGCTTCTTAAATAAATGTTTAGCTTGCCAGTCCTGCAGCGGAGACGTGACATTCAATCGCACCGATTCATGTTCGCGATGTGCACGCTGGGGGCCGGCCTACAACGCTAGAAGACTTTTTATGGATTTATGGACATACCATGCACTTTCAGTAACAACATCTACTACAGTTTTCGCACTTTGCTTCAAACTGTCGAAAAATAAGTTTATGAAGTAATACAAAAGTGGACTAGGAAATAAAGCTGAATGCTGAAATTGATATTGAAGCAACGCACTTGAGCGTTTCTGGAGACGGTTCTTGGAAGAAACGAGGGATTTTGTCTCTTTTTAGGATCCCTTCACTGATTGAGAAGTACTCCGCCAAAGTCTTTATTCTATTAATCTTGGGCTAACTGGGCGTCGAAGAAAGGTATGGCAGAATACAACAAATGGCTGGACTCCCGTGGTGAAAGCTGTGCTGCGAATCATCATGACAGTGAAGGGAAAATGGAGGAGGACGCTATGAAAGACATGTTCGCGAGTTTCAAGCTGGGCGTGAAATATTCCAATTACATCGGTAATGGCGACCTTTAAAGTTCTCTTGGGCTTGGCCCATATGAAGACGTCACTCTGCTAAAAGAGGAATGCGTCGGTCATGTACAAAAAAGGATGGGCAGCCGATGGCGAGCGGTGAAGAAAGGAACCAAGCTGCCTATGATCGCAAATCAGTCCCATGAAGGTAGGAAATCCCATAGAAAACAGAGAAAAATAGGGGATCATGGACAGCAAGGGACTCGGAGGAAAAGGCGCGGTTAAGCTGATGGACAAGCTGATAGGGGATTTAATGACTCTGTCAACCGACAAGGATACGCAGCATATGAAGTGTTCAGAAGGTGTGAACAGATGGTGCAAGTGGCGTGCGGCGGAGGCGAAAGGCGAGCTGGCTTAATTCAAACACGAATTAAATAAAGGAAGCTCGTCATTTATGAAGACTCTGAACGCGCTGGGAGTTGCTGTTGGGTCTGAAGCTGGCCATTTTACCCGGACTCCTGATAATCAAAGTATGCAAGTTACCGAAAGCAGAGTGTCCTGCTACGCGAAGACGGTTTATCTGGAGAAGAAAACTCGTGCCATTTCTCCCCAGGAGCTACTCGAGGTGAAGGAAGGAATGTTATACGAACTTGGCATCGCAGATTAATCGTGAGTTCAAACATCTATATAAAACGGAGAGAAACGAAAAATTTTAGTCAAAATTGTTAAAGTCATACTATAGTCTGCCATATTGGAATCGCCATTTTTATTTTTTGGTTTTGGTACATATTAACTCAAATTCGTGTTTAGAAAACACTAAAGATTTTTTTTCTCGATTTTGGTTGAAATACCACTTATTTTTTTAGCCCACCATTTTGGATCGGCAATTTTGAATTGCGAAAAACTGAATTCAGATTTGTAATCAGCAATGTCCAAAACCCATTCTGAAGTCGAGCAGCTTATGAAAGATATTTCGTCTCTACCAACTCACATATTACTCCTGTTGTTCCAGAGATTGACAGCTCATTTTTGCAGTACTAATGCTATTATATAGCACCAGCGTACAAATGTCAAATTTAAAAACCTAATATTGGCAAATTAGAAAGCTTCAGTTGGCTGTCATTGTCCGCCATGGTTTTAAAACCATTTATTAAATATAGTTTCGGTATGATGAGCAAAAAGGAAAAAAATTAAAATAAAATTATCTGTTTTAAACCGTAATTGACGCACATCTACATTGTAATGAATATTCTTAATGGGTTTTCGTTCCCATATGATATGAATGTTTTACGAAGATTTCCTTTAGTAAGTCTCGAACTGAGGTACCGTGCCTCGGTCCTTCATATATTGCATATATTCGATTGAAATGAAATATACTGAATATAATCTTCAAGAAGAGTTGCATAACTCAATAAACTCGCAGCATTACAATGGCATTATATCAGCTGCTTTCTTTTGTTCTATAATAGCTTTAAATGCGCACAGGGGCGGCGAAACCCTTTACGCCCGAGGGGGTAGGGTGATGTCCAAGGGAAATTCAAACACCATCACAAAGGTTTTTAGAACTATGTTAATGAACAAACGAAAGAATCTGGACTCCCCAGTTCGATGACTCTTGACGACAAAGAATGCTCTACCGTAGAGGATATATGCAGTTTCGTTTCGTTTCTTATCCTGGATTCGATCATATCTTGTTGGGCGTAAAATGTGCGTGAAAATCAGCGACAAAATATCGATTACTTTCGCTGTATCATCTGGAATTCCCCAGGCAAGCCTTCTCGGCCCTTCTGCTATACCTGAATGATGTCCGTTTTCAAATCAGTTGCTTTAAGCTGTCTTACGCCGATGATTTTAAACTTTTTTCGTTGAACTCAAATAACGAAGACGCACGTCATTTACAATCCGAGCTTAACTCATTCGCTAACTTGTGTGATATAAATCAGAAGTTACTTAACGCGGCAAAATGCTCGATTATTTCTTTCTCTCGTAAAATATCCGTTAATCTTACGACTGCCAACTCAATGGAATAACCCTGAAGCGAAACACAGCAATAAAAGACTTAGGAATCATACTGGATTCCAAGTTAACATTCCTGAACCATATATCCTACATCTCATTTAAAACTTTCAAAACCCTTGGCTTTATGTTCCGGGTAGCAAAACATTTCAAAAGTGTACAATGTTTAAAAGCTTTGTACTGCTCCTTGGTTCGCTCTACGTTGGAATATTCGACAATAATTTGGACTTCGTACTATCATAATTAGTATTGATAAGATAAAAAGTGTTCAACGTAAGTTTGTTCGCTTCGCTCTACGCCATCTTCCTTGGAACGACCCAGTGCCAAGTCTTCAACCGTTGCACAGTGGTCAAAATGTTCAAATTCACGCCTTTAACTATTTTGTGGCTAAACCGGTTTTGAGTTTTGGTGACTTCAGACAACTTTTTGGAGTTATTCTAATAGATTTTCAGAAGTAGACGGTCATGCTCCAAAATGAAGTTTAAAGGGATTTCTGAAATGTAGCTTTTTACTTGAAGGAGAAAAGACAGTTTAAGTCTTCACCAAAGTTGTAGAGTTATTTTAAGCAATTTTACTGTATATATGAACTCTCTAACCACAGACGTTTCGTCGTTATAAGACATTTTCGTTAACACCCTTTAAAATTCAGTTTTTTTTTAAAATAATTTTTGTTGTATTCATTTCTCAACAAAAAACGTTTTAGATATTAGAAAAATCCACAATTTTGTTGAACATTTAAAGCCTTTACGATGTTCATAGAAAGAATTAGAGCTGATTCTTTGGTTAAAAATGTCAGATTATATTCAGATGAAATAGTGTGATCTTTAAAGTATTATCAATGTACTATAAAATCCTGAAGGAATGCTTAGTGTCCATTATTATCCAAGAATGTTACGAATGAATTAAACTGCGAGTATTTGAGTTCTTACGGCGTTTATATTCTATTCAATGTTAAATAATGTGATAGTAGAAAAGGTCTTCAGTAAAGTGTTCATGATCAGGGTATCTTTTACTCTTTCGATGAGCTGCTGTCTGCGTTGTCATGTAACTTTTTATTTGGAAATTTATTTTATTTGAGAATGTTTGAAAAATGAAAATATACTGGAATACCCTACATAAAATTGATTGTCAGTAATATATAGACGAAATAGAAAAGAAGCATCCGATCAGCAATGAATATCAGAATTGCTTTATTTCAATTTTGCGCTTATTCACGGTTTACAATATACCAAACAAATATTCATGTTAAGATCGACGAGAGGGGGGGAGGCAAGGTTCATTTGGTGAAAATTGCTTTTATTAGTTTTTAATGATGCACACAGTGTTAGTCACTACAGTCAATTTGCCTATAATAATGCTACATTTGAACTTAATTTATATTGCAAAATATTGAAAATAATTCAGGATGAATTTTCCGGGGAAACGTTAAGAAAATCGGTGTGCATCATAACTCACAATCTACAGGACGAATTGTTTCGAAATTTTACACAGTTCTTCTTCACACAATTCTCAATGGAACTGTGAGCGCTTTTTGTTTAATTATAATATTACTTTTACACCCATAAACCGATTTTTATAACTAAAATCATTTTTTTAGATTCAAAAAAATTACTAATATTTTTTATAACTTTGCTGAAGACTCAAACTGTATATCTCCTTTCAGTAAAAAGTTATATTTCAGAAATGACTTTACACTTCATTTTGGAACAAGGCCGTCTATTTCTGAAAATCTGTGTGAATAACTCGAAAAACTTGTCTGAAGTCACCAAAACTCAAAACCTTGTGCTTTGGCCACAAAATAATTAATGGCCTTTCGAGTAATCAGACTAAGCATTTTTGTTAATGTTATATGTGATGTTCTTTGTATATTAGTTGTGCCTAATGTTCAATAATCTTTTTTGTAGCAGTAAAATGACTTGCGTTATTCTGCAAAATGTGTATTAAGGGTTCATCTATAAAATCAAAATTTTCGAGTGCAAGGTATCAAAATGGCGGTTCCAGCGAAAGGTGTTTCTAAAACGGACCTCATCTGCGGGCACGATACAGGTCGCAATTCGTCGTTATTGTAATGTCATTAGAGTTAAGCAATGCCTATTGATGTTGTGTTGTGTCAAAAGGTAAGAAGGATTTATGCCTGATAGAGACGTATCTTGAAAGGAGATCCACTCAATTGGGCTTTTCCTTATTCCACGAAAAATATAAACGGAATATAAACAAAATGCTGCCATGCCATTCCATCATTCCGTGTAATAGTTTCAAAATATAGACATTCTACCACAGACTAACAGACATAACACTCGAAAACGTTCATTCTAAATATATTTGTAGTTGGGACTGTGGCCACATTTGCAATTATGGCGCCACTGATATATGAACAATCATATGGGGGATAGACCACCAGTGAAAAATTCTTCCCAAACCTGAGGGGTAAACCACCAACAAATGAGTGTTTGGGACCGTGAATAAAAAGTGGAGCTAGTGTTCTGGGAAAATTGTCGGATCGATGGTTTTGAGGTAATTCCCTCATAGTGTTATGTCTTTTAGTCTGTGATTCTACCACGATTATTCATCGCAAGTGTTTTCAATACTTTAAACGCATTTATCTCAATACAACTGCAAAACTTCAAACTTATTTAAAACAGTTCAGTTTAAAGACTCTGTTGATCTCTCCAAACAAAACCTTGTTCATTGCAGGGAAAAGTCTACAAAGTATTTATATTCACTATTTTAGTGAACACTTAAACTGGGAAAAAGGGCTAAAAAACAAATATCAAAGTTTGAGATCGCATCATTACGTCAAATTTGAAGTTTTTTTTACCCGTTCTTGGGTCATTGCTTCAAAAAATTTAATTTGATTTCGAGCCTTATTATTAGTTTTGTGTTTCAGATCGATCCTGAGGGAGCAGGTAATACCCGGTTTGGGAATTCCACACGCGGACGGAACGTCATCACGGGCCCTATTTTGTATTTTTCGTCTTGAACAAAGCTGTAAATGAAGACGAAAATATAAGCTTTTTGAATCCTCAGAACCTCTCCTTAACCTTCTGACTCGACAGACTTCGCAGCCGATAATTAGTGTATGCACAGGGCAATGATAAGCCTAGTGATAAGATTCTATTGACAACTACGAATCTTTACTGAATGAAACTCAACCAGACAACGAATGGCCACGAGACCAGCGACTCTCTCAATTGTCAGATAAGTGCACTTTTTTAGGTTATCTGAAACAGATAATATGTGTAATTGTTTACCATCAAACATTACAAATAACTGCATTGCTAACATTTGCAACGTCTAGAATGAATGTCAGAGAGCTTATGGTATACGCTAATTTCAAAACACGAAAACGTTTTCTCCACATCAACACTACTTCTGGTTCTTGTTTCAGCTATGTACAAGGTTCTACTTTTTGGTAGCAAGATATCAAGCTGCACTTGTTCGACGCATCCCGATAGTTCGTTTTGCGAGAGTGCCAGAACAAAGTTTCCAGCTAATGTATGCTGCAAACTACAACTACACTAAGCCGAACGAGCGGTGAGTTTTGTGCAAAAGTTGCAAAGTTAGTCTTCCGTTGCATCGGGTTTTCCCTATTCCAATCCGACCAAAACAAGCCACGGTAAGTGTAGGTAAGTATCGAGTAAAGTTTCGAGCTCTCGTCGTCGAAGTGAGCAGCACCGGATAAACAGCGCAGACGAAAAGTGGCAACATACCACCACCCCACCAAACAAACAAACAAACTAACAAACATTGTATCTACTTACTGGAAGTGAAGGATATTTCACTAAGCATAATCCACCGCATGGCAAAGTAAAGATGAATCTGGATGTAGCGTCCGATGCGATGATGTAATTTGATCGTGACATCACGAGCGTTCTCCATAATCGTATCCGGCATGTAGGAGAAGTGCACTGGTTCACCGCTAAAATGCTGACCGCCGATGCTGAAGAAAACTTTCGCATGAAGGAATACCTGCAATTTGGGATAAGATGATTATTACAATGTACTCAATCGGGGTTTCAGGAAGGGATGGAAGTGGAACGAAGTCAGTTTGCACGAGTCGAGTGCAGTGAAATATAAGATTTATTACTAATAAGAGCTTAAACGGTCTGTTTAGCTTCGGGTTATTGGACCGTAAACTCGAGATGAGCGCTTGATTGCGCTGTACAGTGAAACTATGATTTGCCCGGAGAAGAGGATACAAACCGACAGATTGAATAATGGGAAAGTCATGATCCTGTGAAGATCAATCATTTGAACAATTCCAATATTGAAACTCATCCGAGTCGAACAACAGCGTTGATAGAATGGACCCTTGAATAATCCGATAAGCTCGAAAACTGTATTAGTACAGATCTGTTCGCATCTCGAAATGGCGCGGTATGATGTGAAAGAAGAAATGCTGAGTTTGATGCAAAAAAAACAACCGGACAGACCAAGATGAGGTCATCGGATCGATAAAAGATTATCACTTTAATGGGGGAAACTTATTAATTATGAGAAAATAAATGGAACAAAATATAAACGTAGCTTGACAGCATAAGAAGCTTATGATTTAGCAAAAGAAACGATATCAGAAAGGGACATCGCAGCCGGCGTTGGCAGAGAAAGAAAAAAAAAACAACCAGAGTCCTTCTGCTGCATCCGTTGGTCATAGCTTATGTGTGCTGAAACGACAGTTGGGGGAAGCAGAATCGACAGACCAGAACTGAGACGATAGCCGTGTGATGGCGAAGCAGAAAATTAGCACTAAAGTGAAACGTTTCAGAGAAAATGTCATCTTATTATATCTTTAAGTGCTTTTTCGCTCTAGTTTGTTCTACTTCTTGTCTGTTCGAAAACGTGGAGGAAGCTTATCTGTTTTTATTGAGAGAGTCGCAAGAATTGAACGGAACCAACATTTTCCAATCGCTGTGGGTATTTAGTAATGGCGATGCAGTGCAGCAGCAGCAGCAGCAGCAGCAGACTTCATAGGGAAAACTCACACTCCCCCACTTGCTTTCGACGGGGAGGTATTTCATTGCACTTTTAATCAGACTATATTGAGCTTGTAATTGAGAGTATCCTGCTGAAATGATGCGAAACTATTTCCTCGTGGTGTAAATAGAACAGAGTTTGGTGATTAGTGTTTTATTTGTCTCATCAAAGTAAGCTCTGGAAAGTGTGCTTAATACTACGTTCACACTACGAGTTAAAACATGTTTTAACGCTATCTCGATCCAAGATGGGAGAAAGGTGGGGACATTTGACACTTTTGAGTGTAGTAGTTTAATACTTGCAAAATTAAGCATGGCGGTCGGGGCCCTTGAAGTGAACGAACGAGCATCCTGATTCTTTGGCGCACGATGAAAAATGAGAAAAGGCCAAGCTTCACCTCGGATCTACCTATTAGAACACTTAGGGACGCTTTTAACTTCGAAAAAAACGATTAAATTAACTATGACCGAGCCGAAAGAAAACTTATGGCAACAGAAAGGCCCACTACGTCATTTGTTTGTGCTTTTCTTCTTCATATCCTCTTGTTTTTTCGGCTTCATCAAAGAAAAATGCCAACCGCACTCACACACAGAAAAAAATTTGCACAGCTGTATCCGTCTTGATCTTGATCATATTTTGCTTGTTGCCAATCAGGGATCATTTATAAATGACGAAGCACTATATGGGGGAGAGGGGAGTATTGTATTTTGTGATGATGTGTGACGACAGGGGGTAGGGGGTCATGTCATGCTACGTAGTTTTTTTAAAGGGGAATAATTAACATCGTTTATTATTTTTTTATTTTTACCGGGACAAGGGGGGGGGGGGAGAATTACAGTCAAGTTACGTAATTACCAGGGGTGTTTAAAGGTTTGTGATAAAATGCTACGATGGGGAAGGGGGGTATTAAAAATCACTCAAAAAATGCTGCGTCATTTATGAATCGTCCCTTATTATAACATGTTTTAATTCTGTGGTGTGAACGCAGTATAACCCTTCCATGCGTAACTTTTCGTAGCACATTGAGCATGTAATAACTATTTCTTTTACAATCTTCTAAGTTGGAAAGATAAATTTTTTTGGTCAAAATAGATCCTGGCCATGCAGTACAAGCAAGTACCGAATCTAGAAGTCTAGAAATAAGTATAAATTCATATGTTTCATCAGTTCTTAATAAGTGAACGAAAAAAAAAGTTAAAATTTCATTTTCACTATTAGCTAAATGCATGGCAGCACTGCTCAAGCGGAATTCAATCAGATTGAATGTACCTAATATCTTGAGTCTACAGATAATATCAGTAAATGCTAGTACCTCAGGCCTTCACACTAGAGGAGGGTTTTGGGAGTTCAAATCCCTCCCATGGCGGTTGTAAATCATTTATTTATTAATAAATTATTAACCTTCTGTTCAAGGAAAATAATTATACTGCGAGCCGTACTGATACATAAAGTGTCACTTGAGTTTGGTCACTCTAGAAACAAGTCCCTGAAGAAACCATGCGAGGGTGACTGGTCGGCTTATTTGGAACGGTTCACGTTTCGACAAATTTCGATATTAGCAACAGTTGTGAGTAACCCTGTTACACAGCAAGGGTCGGCCAGCGAAAGCTAAGGAGGAAATACACGAAGTCGGAGAAAATCGGGTTATCGTAGTCTGGAGAAATTTCACCACCTATCTCTCTGTCGGAGTGGCTGACAGATAAATACTTCGCGAAAATTGGCATCGGTATCGGGAGAAATACCGCCGTCGAGAACTCGGCAAACTTAAACTTAATTTTAATTGAAACGATTTTTTACTAATGAAAAAATGATAGACATTGTTGAAGCGTTGGAAGTGAGCATCGACAGGATTATTATGAATGTGTAGAACGTTGAAAAAATCCATTCTCCGGAAAGATCTTCCCGGAACGTTGAGGTCAAGTTTTGCTTGAAGTACAGGAGAGTCTACGTTATCTGTCAGCAGGTAGAAAATCAAAAGTAGTTGCAGAAAGATGCGTCGGTTTTACAGCGTAGGGAGATTGATGAGGGTACAGCGGGATTTCATATGGAGGAAACTGGAATTGATTTTGCCAGAGTATCCGACGAAGTGCAAACCTGATAAAGATACAAAGTATACGGTGTGATACTTAACCCAAATAGTAACATATTCAAGAATGCTGCAAATCAGTGTGATGTATAGTGTTTTACACAATATACATAATTGAAATCGAGAGTTTTGCTTTTGATAGCAATAACGGAAGAGTAATATGCGGTAAAGTGTAGCTTACGGCCGAGAATGACACCAAGGTCCTTGACTGATACGAATTGTTCATAAATTCTCAAACGCGGTCTCAAACGGGAACGAACAAAAATGCCCGGGCACGTGCGATCACGAATCGGGCACGTCCGGAAGTCTATCCTCGATCCTAGAAGCCTAGGTCCATGCCTTTAGCTGGACCAATTAAGAAAATCTGCTCATACTTATTAGACAACACGTCTCATGGCGACATGAACTCTAGCGATATGGGGGAACCCACTCTCTGATAGAATCTTAACCGCACACCGAAAATTAAATATCAGACTTGCGGTTCGCGAGACGCAAATATGGGAATGGTAATCGTGTGCCATTCCCATATCACCTCAGGCTTCATATAGCACACCGGTGATAAGGTGAATATTTTAGCACCTACACATTTACAAACGCGGTCTCAAATGAGAACCTACTATCGTCCGTGTTCGCGCGATCATGAATCAATTACGTCCGGAAGCATTTATTCTAGATTCCAGGTCTCTCCGCTTCCTTCTAGCATCTGAACCGCGCACCAAAAATTTTGTATGAGATTCACGGTCCGCGCAATCATCAAAGAACGCACGCGAATATGTGAGTGACCACGCGGTTACAAAATCGGATGTATACACGTGAAGTCAGACACATGTGGGTCCACGCGACAAACATATCATACGAACGCTTATGCCCTTTGCGATCATCCACGGACACCTACGCTCGCAATCGCGCAAACTTTAACACCGCGGTAATAAGGTGAACGCTTTAGTTACGCTTACGAAGTTACAAACGCTGTCTCAAACGAGAACCCACAAATGCTCGTGTTCGCGCGGTAATGTATGGGTCACGTCCGGAAATATTTACCCTCCGTCCTAGCAACATAGGTCCATACATTCAGTTGGCCCAATCAAAAATAACGTTCGTATCCACTAGACAACACGATTCATGGCGACATGGCAGGGAGCTCTAGTTATATGGAAGAACTCACTTTCTTCTAGTATTTGAACCGTATCAGTTTCACGGTTTGCGCGCGATCATCCAAGAACACACGCGAATGTGCGAAATGGCTCACGGTCATAAAATAAAATTTTTATACTCGAAGTAATCGTACACGGGGCACATAAACGCACACGCGATCAAACACGTTGACGTACAAACGCTTGAGCACTTCGCGATGATACACGCAATCGCGAAATCCCTACATTCAGAATCACAGCCCGCTGCAATTTGCCTTCCAGCAGTGTTTTAGTGGGTGACATTACCCGTCTCGTCTGCAATTGTAGTGAATGATTCATACAAGATTCATAACCAAATAATAAAAACATTTCTGAATTTAAAACATACTGCAAGCTCAGCTCAGCTGCTCTTCTGGAACTGGTATATCGTCCTGTCTCGGAAAGTCTCGGATGATGGCGCAGGTGCTGATAATTACAGACATCCAGCTTCTTTAGCGCCACCATCAACTCCACAACCAGCGGGTAATATTTGGGAAAATGTAACGTGTTGAGTGCTCTGCCATTATTTCCAAGATTCAAACATGACTACAATGCACAGTTAACCGTTGTGACTGAGTGTTATTGGCAAACAAAACCAAAACGAGTTGCCAAATTGCCTTGAAATATCGTACACAAGATCCATCTCACCATCGTCTGGCGCAGAAATATCACAACTACAGGATCTATTTTATACATATCTGATGTTTTGAAGAAGAACAAGTGTGGCAGGAAGTTGTTGTAGTTATTCCACCTCTAAAATGTCCACACAACTGCTGCTATGGTTCATGTGTTGCTACCGCAGCTGCTGATGGCGGACAGGCTGGTGTGTTCCTTTTGATCGGCCAGGACAACGCGTCCGCGTTCTCCTGAGTTGTATCTTTGGCTACTCCGGCAGCTGCCCATACCAATTAGCTACGGAGACGAGCATTGCTCCTCTGTTGGAACCTCGATGCGATGGTGGTACCGAATAACCGGATTCTTTTCCCCGTCAAGAATACCGGAAAACAACAAAGGAGCAGTATACTTTCTAGGCGGAGCCGTTGCTTCCCTCTCTTTGGAATTTAGTTGTAGAGGAGAGTAAGGTTCGTTCGGCCTACCTCCACAACGAGAGCGGCGGGCGCTTTGATTCCTTTACAGTTAGCCGGGGGAGCGAAAGCTTCTTTATAATTAGCTTCTCTTTAAGGTGATCCAGTACCCCAAACACTATGAGTGCTTAAAGTACGAACCGACACTCTTCGACGGTTATCTTTCCATCTCACATGCACCCTTTGCACTATTGCTGTTGTGGCGGCTAACTATTCCAGAACGGCTTATCGAGGACGTCTTGTTTTCACCGTGCCTGCTTTTATGATAGTCGCCTTCCGCAGTAAAGGTAAACAAACTGCATTCCAACACACCGAGTGTATGGTACAAAAATAGATATTTTTAAACCCAATGCCAACTTGTTACCCGACCGGGTTACAAAAGTATTGCTGTCAAGTTCTTGTATCATGTATCAAAAGTTTTTGACACCGTCTGGCCTAGTTGCTGTCCATTTTCTAAAGTACCGCATAGCCTCGCGTACCTCATTGGTTTCGACGGTGACAACGGTCACCTCTCCACTTTCATCGCCACGCCAAACCTCCTCGCACCTTAGTCACGGTTGTCCTTCGGGATGTTGTACGACGACCTCCTAAATACCGGCCCAAAAGCAAGTGACATCGCCAAAGCCCGGCAGATCATCAAGTGTCTCGTGGGTGATTAGGTCAGAAATGCTCACTCGTTATCACCGATTATCCGATTTTATGGTCGTCCCTGTGCAAAGAAAATGTAACACCTTACCCATTTTAATAAGACACTTAATTGCTGTACTGTCGTCTCCTGGCGTAGGTTGGAATCCCATAATACCAACGGTATCATGGGATACCAACCTACCGAATTTTCTCACCTCCGTCGTCCATATAATTCGACGAATTTGTGTTCCCCCGTTGTCTCAACATTTTTCTTAGGTGCAGGTGATTTCCTGTGTGTTGTCTATGCTTGCTACTTTCGTGCGCTCGTTATTGTAACTCTTGTGACAAGTCCCTCTTGGAAGCCCGTCTTACTTCCAATCTATGGTTGTTAGCATTGTCCATGGGAACTAGACCTAGCAGTAATTGAGGTGCTAACCTCATGGGATTGCGATTCGTCGTGTTCGTAGATATATTCTGGGGTAGTGGCGACAAACCACACCTGACGTTCCGCTTTCCCTGTCCGCATGCGACCAAAGATTTCCAAGACCAAGTCCAAGTCCAAGTCCAAGTCCAAGTCCAAGTCCAAGTCAAAGTCAAAGTCCAAGTCCAAGTCCAAGTCCAAGTCCAAGTCCAAGTCCAAGTCCAAGTCAAAGTCAAAGTCCAAGTCCAAGTCCAAGTCCAAGTCCAAGTCCAAGTCCAAGTCCAAGTCCAAGTCCAAGTCCAAGTCCAAGTCTAAGTCCAAGTCCAAGTCCAAGTCCAAGTCCAAGTCCAAGTCCAAGTCCAAGTCCAAGTCCAAGTCCAAGTCCAAGTCCAAGTCCAAGTCCAAGTCCAAGTCCAAGTCCAAGTCCAAGTCCAAGTCCAAGTCCAAGTCCAAGTCCAAGTCCAAGTCCAAGTCCAAGTCCAAGTCCAAGTCCAAGTCCAAGTCCAAGTCCAAGTCCAAGTCCAAGTCCAAGTCCAAGTCCAAGTCCAAGTCCAAGTCCAAGTCCAAGTCCAAGTCCAAGTCCAAGTCCAAGTCCAAGTCCAAGTCCAAGTCCAAGTCCAAGTCCAAGTCCAAGTCCAAGTCCAAGTCCAAGTCCAAGTCCAAGTCCAAGTCCAAGTCCAAGTCCAAGTCCAAGTCCAAGTCCAAGTCCAAGTCCAAGTCCAAGTCCAAGTCCAAGTCCAAGTCCAAGTCCAAGTCCAAGTCCAAGTCCAAGTCCAAGTCCAAGTCCAAGTCCAAGTCCAAGTCCAAGTCCAAGTCCAAGTCCAAGTCCAAGTCCAAGTCCAAGTCCAAGTCCAAGTCCAAGTCCAAGTCCAAGTCCAAGTCCAAGTCCAAGTCCAAGTCCAAGTCCAAGTCCAAGTCCAAGTCCAAGTCCAAGTCCAAGTCCAAGTCCAAGTCCAAGTCCAAGTCCAAGTCCAAGTCCAAGTCCAAGTCCAAGTCCAAGTCCAAGTCCAAGTCCAAGTCCAAGTCCAAGTCCAAGTCCAAGTCCAAGTCCAAGTCCAAGTCCAAGTCCAAGTCCAAGTCCAAGTCCAAGTCCAAGTCCAAGTCCAAGTCCAAGTCCAAGTCCAAGTCCAAGTCCAAGTCCAAGTCCAAGTCCAAGTCCAAGTCCAAGTCCAAGTCCAAGTCCAAGTCCAAGTCCAAGTCCAAGTCCAAGTCCAAGTCCAAGTCCAAGTCCAAGTCCAAGTCCAAGTCCAAGTCCAAGTCCAAGTCCAAGTCCAAGTCCAAGTCCAAGTCCAAGTCCAAGTCCAAGTCCAAGTCCAAGTCCAAGTCCAAGTCCAAGTCCAAGTCCAAGTCCAAGTCCAAGTCCAAGTCCAAGTCCAAGTCCAAGTCCAAGTCCAAGTCCAAGTCCAAGTCCAAGTCCAAGTCCAAGTCCAAGTCCAAGTCCAAGTCCAAGTCCAAGTCCAAGTCCAAGTCCAAGTCCAAGTCCAAGTCCAAGTCCAAGTCCAAGTCCAAGTCCAAGTCCAAGTCCAAGTCCAAGTCCAAGTCCAAGTCCAAGTCCAAGTCCAAGTCCAAGTCCAAGTCCAAGTCCAAGTCCAAGTCCAAGTCCAAGTCCAAGTCCAAGTCCAAGTCCAAGTCCAAGTCCAAGTCCAAGTCCAAGTCCAAGTCCAAGTCCAAGTCCAAGTCCAAGTCCAAGTCCAAGTCCAAGTCCAAGTCCAAGTCCAAGTCCAAGTCCAAGTCCAAGTCCAAGTCCAAGTCCAAGTCCAAGTCCAAGTCCAAGTCCAAGTCCAAGTCCAAGTCCAAGTCCAAGTCCAAGTCCAAGTCCAAGTCCAAGTCCAAGTCCAAGTCCAAGTCCAAGTCCAAGTCCAAGTCCAAGTCCAAGTCCAAGTCCAAGTCCAAGTCCAAGTCCAAGTCCAAGTCCAAGTCCAAGTCCAAGTCCAAGTCCAAGTCCAAGTCCAAGTCCAAGTCCAAGTCCAAGTCCAAGTCCAAGTCCAAGTCCAAGTCCAAGTCCAAGTCCAAGTCCAAGTCCAAGTCCAAGTCCAAGTCCAAGTCCAAGTCCAAGTCCAAGTCCAAGTCCAAGTCCAAGTCCAAGTCCAAGTCCAAGTCCAAGTCCAAGTCCAAGTCCAAGTCCAAGTCCAAGTCCAAGTCCAAGTCCAAGTCCAAGTCCAAGTCCAAGTCCAAGTCCAAGTCCAAGTCCAAGTCCAAGTCCAAGTCCAAGTCCAAGTCCAAGTCCAAGTCCAAGTCCAAGTCCAAGTCCAAGTCCAAGTCCAAGTCCAAGTCCAAGTCCAAGTCCAAGTCCAAGTCCAAGTCCAAGTCCAAGTCCAAGTCCAAGTCCAAGTCCAAGTCCAAGTCCAAGTCCAAGTCCAAGTCCAAGTCCAAGTCCAAGTCCAAGTCCAAGTCCAAGTCCAAGTCCAAGTCCAAGTCCAAGTCCAAGTCCAAGTCCAAGTCCAAGTCCAAGTCCAAGTCCAAGTCCAAGTCCAAGTCCAAGTCCAAGTCCAAGTCCAAGTCCAAGTCCAAGTCCAAGTCCAAGTCCAAGTCCAAGTCCAAGTCCAAGTCCAAGTCCAAGTCCAAGTCCAAGTCCAAGTCCAAGTCCAAGTCCAAGTCCAAGTCCAAGTCCAAGTCCAAGTCCAAGTCCAAGTCCAAGTCCAAGTCCAAGTCCAAGTCCAAGTCCAAGTCCAAGTCCAAGTCCAAGTCCAAGTCCAAGTCCAAGTCCAAGTCCAAGTCCAAGTCCAAGTCCAAGTCCAAGTCCAAGTCCAAGTCCAAGTCCAAGTCCAAGTCCAAGTCCAAGTCCAAGTCCAAGTCCAAGTCCAAGTCCAAGTCCAAGTCCAAGTCCAAGTCCAAGTCCAAGTCCAAGTCCAAGTCCAAGTCCAAGTCCAAGTCCAAGTCCAAGTCCAAGTCCAAGTCCAAGTCCAAGTCCAAGTCCAAGTCCAAGTCCAAGTCCAAGTCCAAGTCCAAGTCCAAGTCCAAGTCCAAGTCCAAGTCCAAGTCCAAGTCCAAGTCCAAGTCCAAGTCCAAGTCCAAGTCCAAGTCCAAGTCCAAGTCCAAGTCCAAGTCCAAGTCCAAGTCCAAGTCCAAGTCCAAGTCCAAGTCCAAGTCCAAGTCCAAGTCCAAGTCCAAGTCCAAGTCCAAGTCCAAGTCCAAGTCCAAGTCCAAGTCCAAGTCCAAGTCCAAGTCCAAGTCCAAGTCCAAGTCCAAGTCCAAGTCCAAGTCCAAGTCCAAGTCCAAGTCCAAGTCCAAGTCCAAGTCCAAGTCCAAGTCCAAGTCCAAGTCCAAGTCCAAGTCCAAGTCCAAGTCCAAGTCCAAGTCCAAGTCCAAGTCCAAGTCCAAGTCCAAGTCCAAGTCCAAGTCCAAGTCCAAGTCCAAGTCCAAGTCCAAGTCCAAGTCCAAGTCCAAGTCCAAGTCCAAGTCCAAGTCCAAGTCCAAGTCCAAGTCCAAGTCCAAGTCCAAGTCCAAGTCCAAGTCCAAGTCCAAGTCCAAGTCCAAGTCCAAGTCCAAGTCCAAGTCCAAGTCCAAGTCCAAGTCCAAGTCCAAGTCCAAGTCCAAGTCCAAGTCCAAGTCCAAGTCCAAGTCCAAGTCCAAGTCCAAGTCCAAGTCCAAGTCCAAGTCCAAGTCCAAGTCCAAGTCCAAGTCCAAGTCCAAGTCCAAGTCCAAGTCCAAGTCCAAGTCCAAGTCCAAGTCCAAGTCCAAGTCCAAGTCCAAGTCCAAGTCCAAGTCCAAGTCCAAGTCCAAGTCCAAGTCCAAGTCCAAGTCCAAGTCCAAGTCCAAGTCCAAGTCCAAGTCCAAGTCCAAGTCCAAGTCCAAGTCCAAGTCCAAGTCCAAGTCCAAGTCCAAGTCCAAGTCCAAGTCCAAGTCCAAGTCCAAGTCCAAGTCCAAGTCCAAGTCCAAGTCCAAGTCCAAGTCCAAGTCCAAGTCCAAGTCCAAGTCCAAGTCCAAGTCCAAGTCCAAGTCCAAGTCCAAGTCCAAGTCCAAGTCCAAGTCCAAGTCCAAGTCCAAGTCCAAGTCCAAGTCCAAGTCCAAGTCCAAGTCCAAGTCCAAGTCCAAGTCCAAGTCCAAGTCCAAGTCCAAGTCCAAGTCCAAGTCCAAGTCCAAGTCCAAGTCCAAGTCCAAGTCCAAGTCCAAGTCCAAGTCCAAGTCCAAGTCCAAGTCCAAGTCCAAGTCCAAGTCCAAGTCCAAGTCCAAGTCCAAGTCCAAGTCCAAGTCCAAGTCCAAGTCCAAGTCCAAGTCCAAGTCCAAGTCCAAGTCCAAGTCCAAGTCCAAGTCCAAGTCCAAGTCCAAGTCCAAGTCCAAGTCCAAGTCCAAGTCCAAGTCCAAGTCCAAGTCCAAGTCCAAGTCCAAGTCCAAGTCCAAGTCCAAGTCCAAGTCCAAGTCCAAGTCCAAGTCCAAGTCCAAGTCCAAGTCCAAGTCCAAGTCCAAGTCCAAGTCCAAGTCCAAGTCCAAGTCCAAGTCCAAGTCCAAGTCCAAGTCCAAGTCCAAGTCCAAGTCCAAGTCCAAGTCCAAGTCCAAGTCCAAGTCCAAGTCCAAGTCCAAGTCCAAGTCCAAGTCCAAGTCCAAGTCCAAGTCCAAGTCCAAGTCCAAGTCCAAGTCCAAGTCCAAGTCCAAGTCCAAGTCCAAGTCCAAGTCCAAGTCCAAGTCCAAGTCCAAGTCCAAGTCCAAGTCCAAGTCCAAGTCCAAGTCCAAGTCCAAGTCCAAGTCCAAGTCCAAGTCCAAGTCCAAGTCCAAGTCCAAGTCCAAGTCCAAGTCCAAGTCCAAGTCCAAGTCCAAGTCCAAGTCCAAGTCCAAGTCCAAGTCCAAGTCCAAGTCCAAGTCCAAGTCCAAGTCCAAGTCCAAGTCCAAGTCCAAGTCCAAGTCCAAGTCCAAGTCCAAGTCCAAGTCCAAGTCCAAGTCCAAGTCCAAGTCCAAGTCCAAGTCCAAGTCCAAGTCCAAGTCCAAGTCCAAGTCCAAGTCCAAGTCCAAGTCCAAGTCCAAGTCCAAGTCCAAGTCCAAGTCCAAGTCCAAGTCCAAGTCCAAGTCCAAGTCCAAGTCCAAGTCCAAGTCCAAGTCCAAGTCCAAGTCCAAGTCCAAGTCCAAATCCAATCAAAGTCATAGGTAATTGCATAGGTTGTTATTGAATAGTAAACTTTCTGTGGAGCCATGTACGACTGAATACCGAGTTAATTCCTCAATTGGCAAACTCTACTTACCGTTCACTAAAGAATGTTCCAATCATAGCCTGGCAAATGAGGCAAATTGAGGAAAAAACAAGGGCAAGAGCAAAAATAATCCCCGGAATCGGTAATACAATGGCGCTCTAAGCATACAAGCCATATTACAAAAGCCGGGTCTCCTTTTTTGCTAACATTTTCTGCCAGTATTACCTCCTTCGAGAAAGACATTGGTGAGATTCACCCTTTTCCTCCAGTTCCACCCTTCTGAAACAACGAGAAGGGGGATGGAAGGCACCTTTTGTTTTCGTTAAACCACCATCCCCTCCCGGCGCTTTTCGCATTTAATGGTCAGGGACGACTTTGAACTTATTTTTCTACGCTTCTCTAGTGGTAAGGAAAATATCCCAGCGAGCTGGGGCGGAACAAGTGGGGCCCATATATTCTTTGAAATACACGCGCGAGCACACAGTTACTCACCTGTACGTCCTTGCTGAACATGTTGTTGGTGTGCAGCACCATGGCGCTGAAGTTCCTCACCGTGTCGAACTCGAACACCATCTCGACCGGTTTTCCGGCCCAGCCGAGTGAATCATTGCGCCAGCCGACCCAGTCGTAACCTAGATTAGAGCCCGTTGGTAGGGGGTTGATTTTAAAGTGGAAGAAAAAAGCACCAGAAGAAAAACAAGGAAAATTAAAATTAATGTTTCTACCACATGTGATAGTTGGAAAGGTGTTCGTCGCTACTGCTGCTCCATTTTCCACTTTGGGGGTTTCTTGAACGGTATCAAGATAGAAAAGGACGCCCAACAGTTCGTACTCGTTGTGGTTTGAAAGGTGAAAATGAAGTAATGTGGAATTAGACAATTTTTCAATTTTTGAGATTATATGTTTCCTGCTAGGTGCCTGTGGAGTTCTCTGTTAGTAGGTAGTTTTAATTTACATTCACAAAATTGTTCTAAACCGGTTTACCGCAATGTCACTAAGATAAAAGGCTCATATACTACTAATAATGGTCTGATACATTTCGGTCAGGTTTATAAATAATCTGCTGACTAACTGTTATACAACACCAAGCGATAGTTGAGAACCATCTACTTTCGCTCAAACTTGGGTGTATCAAGTTTTGCATTGCTGTAGCATCGAATCAAATACAAAAACGCCATAAAAAATCATGTCGAACTCTCACTGACCGGCAAAATTTTCCAGTGCATGGCTTACTGTGCTAAGTTAAAAAAAAACTATCCTTTTTGAATACGAGAAGAGCGCTGCTGTCATGCTAGACTCTACTGTCAGGTGCGAATGGAAAGCAACTGCAACGTGGAACGAAGAAAAAAAACCTCCCTCACCCATGGAAGAAGCAGGCCCACCAGCGTTGCATACCGAGAGAAAATCTTTCCTGCCCGTGCTGGAATCTTGTTATGGTGGATTGCACAAAGCAATGCAGTCATGAAACGGGAACCCAGCATACAAACAACGCCCCATTCCCCACCTCTGGTATACCGTCCGAATCTCGCGTGTACGTAGCTTTAGCTCGACCGACCCAGGACAAAGGTAAAGTAGGTATGAAGGAGCAGAAAAAAATGGAAATCTCGAAAATAACTTCAACCAGCCAACATCGAAAAAATGCAGCCCCTGGAATGTAGGCAGCCAAGGGTGGAAATTTCCATCGCGGCGGTACCCTGGAAAAACACCCAAGGTTGAAAACTGTGTAACTAGATAACACACGGTATTACGCCATGCATTTTCCCATTTATGTCCTTTCAAGGGACACTTGCCAGTATCCAATTTCGTCTCCCTTTGCCTTCTGTTCGCTTTATGCGGTGACGTTTCTTGGGAGTGTAATTTTTTCCCCCGATAGCCGCAGACCCATTCCTAACGCAGCCAGCCCTCCTAACTGATGTACTTACAATGCAGCAAAGTTGGCTGTGACTTTTGAACCATACCTTTGCGCTCTGAAAAAGTGATGATGGCAAATTTAGTGCTCTCAAATTTGAATAAGTGAATGTTCGTATGTGTATGTGTGTTACTGTGTTTGAAGAGTGGCAGAAGCAGAATAGAGGAATAAATTGTGTGGAAAATTGTGAAAATTGGATGGTGGTCGTGTGAACGAGGGTGTTTGAATAGTTGCATTTTGCTGGAAATTTTATGGGGAATTGAATCAAAGGGTTGTAGATTCTTATGAATGCGATATTCAAGGTGTTTAACCTGTTTAACTCTACAGCAAACTAATATAGACTGTGCTGCTCACTGGAAGCACTGAATCAAAAAAGAAGTGCACAGCCTATTCCGTTGTGAAAAAAGTTGCCCAAGGCCGCTTCATATAAGCGAAGGTACTATATTTCAATGCAGGATCAGTGTTCGTTATTTGTTCGCGCGGTATAGACGTGTTTTTACATTCGCTCTTTTTGTTCGTTCAACCCGTGAAATGAGTAAAGGGAAGGGCCGTAACAGGCCGAAGAGGAAGAAGAAGCCTGGCGCTGGAAACCTATCGTCGGGCAGTGATTCATCGCAGCAGGCTGCCAGCCTAAAGAGGAAACAAAATTCTGTTCGCTCTAGAAGCGAGCGTTCATCGTTCGGTTCGGTTGACGACGTCAGCATTTGCAGTACTACTGCCCCACCGGACCCACTTCCAACCACGCAGAAACCTTCTCCAAACCATGCTGCCGTACCGGATGCAGTTAAGATTAAACTTCCACCATTGGTGGTTAAAAAAGTGCCGCTTGAGACGCTCGTAAGCAACTTCGCTGCTATGGGTGTAAAAGCACAGTATAAATTAACGCGCATTGGAACCAAGGTGATGCTTCAAACGAAAGATGATTTCGACCTGGTTGTGAAATTTCTGCAGGAATCCAAAGCGGAATATTTCACACATGACATTCCCGGTGATAAGCTCTTCAAAGTTGTCATCAGGGGTCTACCAAGCTTTGACGTCAAAACGATTGAAAGGGAAATCGTGGACCGGTACAAACTAGAACCAACTGCTGTTTTCCGGATGACGAGAAAAGACGAAGAGGATAAAAAGTATCCGGACAGCCTTTTCCTAGTTCACTTTCGGAAGGGAACGGTAACGCTCAACGCTCTGAAAGCAATCCGTACCTTATTCTCGATCATCATCCGCTGGGAACCATATCGTGGCGGTCGTCGTGACGTAACACAGTGCCAGCGTTGTCTTAACTTCGGGCACGGTACCCGCAACTGTAACATCAACCCACGCTGCAACAATTGCGCTAAAAATCATGCCACGTCTGACTGTCTTAAGGACAAAACTGCGCCGTTTAAATGCGCCAACTGCAAATGTGCTCATCAAAGTACAGACAAACAGTGTCCGAAACGAGAGGAGTTCAAACGCATTCGAAAGCAGGCTGCAGCCATCAACCAACCGGGTCGTAAGAAGGAAAAAGCTCCAGTCTTCAGTGCAACTGATTTTCCGCCGCTACCTTCGCAGGTGCAATCTGCGTTCCGTCCAGATACTCCTAGTGCTTCCGCCGAGCAAGGATCTCCACCCCTCCCCCCTGGATTCCGGAGACCAACACCACAAAACAACAACCCCGATCTATTCTCTGCAGATGAACTGATGGAAATATTCGTCAACATGACCGGTGCGCTTCGCAAGTGCCGAAATAAGCCCGAGCAGATTCAAGTGCTAGGAAAATTTATCATCCAGTATGGTGTGTAAACCGCTAACAATCGTCACATGGAACGCTTGCTCTGTACGGGCAAAAAGAATCGAGCTTGCTGACTTCGTCCGCAGGCACAACATCGACGTGGGACTAATCACCGAGACCCACCTAAAATCTGGTGACAGCTTCTGGATGCCAGATTATAACACCGTTCGGATTGATCGCACCAACTCCAGGGGGGGTGGTGTTGCGGTCATCATCAAGAAAGGCATTAAGTACCGCACCTTGCCCCACGTCCGCACTTCTGTCATCGAAGCTCTTAGTGTGGAGGTGGAAACATCAACTGGAGACGTTCGGTTCATTGCAGTATACTGCCCTCGGCAGTGCAATAGAAGCAACGGCTTAGCGACGAAATTCAAGAACGACCTGACCCTCATCACTCGTACAAACTCTCGTTTCGTCATTGGAGGAGACCTGAACGCTCGACACGAGGATTGGCGGAACTATCAGCGGAACCAAAATGGATGTCTGCTGTTTGATCACGCGCAGCATGGGCTGTATACAGTGCAGTTTCCAGACGAACCAACGTTTATCTCTCCGGCGGGTAATCCCTCAACACTGGATTTCTTTTTATCAAACATCAACATGTCAAAGCCGGTGGCTCTCAACGACCTCAGTTCCGACCATCAACCGGTGGTGACGGAGGTCGGCGTCAACGTGATTCCTGCTCCGAGCTGCATGAGGAAGGATTACCACCACGTTAACTGGGTGCAGTTCAGCAACACGGTGGACAGGAACATCGATGAAAACCCGCCGCTCGACACCGTAGAAAACATCGACCGTGCGCTGGAGACGCTTCAACGAGCCATATCCGTGGCCGACCAGATGCACGTTCGACAAGTTCCTGTGAGGGGTAAGTTTATTGACATTGATTCCCACACCAAATTTCTTATTCGATCAAGAAATGTTTGTAGACGCCAGTTTCAGAGGTCTGGTGATCTGAATAAAAAGCGTGAAATGGCCGATCTGAACAGGCAGATCGCTTCCAGAATGGACTCACTCCGAAACGAAAGTTTCGGACGTGTTGTCCAAAATCTGGACGATCGCTCAAGACCATTCTGGAAGGTTGCTAAAGTCCTGAAAACCCATCCCAAGCCCGTTCCTCCTCTTAGGGTTGATCGTTCGCTTCTTATTACCCCACTAGAGAAATCAAATGCGATTGGTGATCACATTGCCTCATCGCATTTGATTGGCTCGAACATCCCAAGTCCACTTGAAAATCAGGTTGCGCAATGCGTCCAGAATATCGATGCCTCCCCTTGTGTCGTTCCAGCAGAGGATAGAATAACATCCGAACAAATTGTCTCAGCGCTGAAATTTACCAAAAATATGAAGGCCCCCGGGTTTGATGGAATTTTCAACTTGGTACTAAAAAGATTGAACATCAAATTTTACACACTACTAAGTACTATCTTCAACAGATGCCTAGAGCTGCACTACTTTCCAAGCAGCTGGAAGGTAGCAAAAATTATACCAATCCGAAAACCCGGGAAGGATCCAACATCACCTTCCAGCTACAGACCAATTAGCCTACTTTCAGCGCTGAGCAAATTGTTTGAGAAATTGATTCTCAATCGCTTACTCAAGTTTGTCGATGAACAGAACATTCTTCTACCGGAACAGTTTGGGTTTAGGAAGGGACATTCCACCACACATCAACTAGTACGGGTGATAAATAATATCAGGAGGAACAAATCTGTATCCAAGTCTACAGCCATGGCCTTGCTAGACGTCGAAAAAGCGTTTGACAATGTCTGGCACGACGGACTTGTATACAAGCTTTGCAACTTCAACTTTCCCTCACATCTAGTCAAAATCACCCGTAACTATCTCCAGCAAAGGTCGTTTAGGGTATCACTAAATGGTTGCCTCTCAGACACGTTCCCCATCCCAGCAGGGGTGCCGCAAGGCAGCTTGCTAGGTCCCCTGCTGTATAGCATCTACACCTCCGACGTTCCTCCTCTCGGGGACGGTTGTCTGTTCTTCCAGTTCGCAGATGATACTGCAATAGCAGTCAAAGGAAGAATGCCTCGCGAAATTACAAACAAACTCCAACGATGCCTTAACGCCTTTGCTGAGTATTGTAATATATGGAAAATTAAAATCAATGCCTCCAAAACCCAAACAATTATGTTCCTACATCGACAGTCCCCCAAACTAAAACCACCCGAATCTTGCACAATAATCATGGATGGCACAAGGGTTGAGTGGTCCACCGAAGTAGTTTACTTAGGGCTGCTGTTTGACGAGAAACTTCTCTTTCGATCGCATGTTCAGAGAACCCTAGTTAAGGTTTCCACTTTGGTTAGGTGTTTGTATCCGCTGATTTGCCGCCGATCCCGCCTCTCAGGGGTGAACAAACTGGCCGTCTACAAACAAATAATAGCACCCGCGATCTTCTACGCAACACCGGTGTGGGAATCATGTGCTCAAACTCACAGGAACAAGATCCAGGTAGCACAAAATCGAGTGTTGAGGATGATCCTGAATCGTCCATTTGACACCAGAATAGCAGACCTACATGAAGAGGCGAACATCCCAAAAATTGATTCCAAAATTGACGATATTAGATCTAAATTTGTAAATAATTGCAATGCATCAGAACACGCTTTGATAAGCAACTTGTATATAGTAGGCTAAGTGTAAATAGTAGGTTAAGTGTAAATAGTAGGTATAGTTAAATGTGTTAGAATTAAGTTGTACATAATAGTTTTAAGTAGTTTTTCAATTCTAAAACAAAACCAATTCCACTCAGGTGGCTCATCTTGCTTAAGACGATCACGTCTACGAATGTAAATATTTATCTTAAATTACCTAGATCCAAAGATGAAAAGATGTATATATTCTGTATCACTTAAAACAAAAATTGACATGTTAGCCATCGACAACTACCCTGAAATAAAGAAAAAATTTCATCATCATCATCATATTTCAATGCAGAACTCCACATACGTTGCGCCGATTCTTTGTGTACACGACAGTTGTAGAGTAAGTGCTACGATTCTACTTAATCATTATGAGTTCTTTATTGCTGGGGCTTGAGCATTAGGGTGGGACAAAAAAAAAGATTCTAGCTCCGAGCAACTTTTTAGGTACCATTTGGGTCCTAGAACAACTGTGCAAATTCTTAGCTCGATCCCTGAAACTATATTTTTGCACCCACTGTTTAAAGTTTACATGGGATTTTGTATGGGAAAATTAACTTTTACATAATAATTCCTCCAGGAGTCGTCCATTGCTTCCTAAAAATAAATTGTTTTGTGGCTTTTATACGCAATTTAACAAAGAAACAATGTCTCGAAAACCACGAAATGGTCTGACGCTTGAGAAAAAAGTAATTAGCAGAAACCGATTGATGCTCTGACGATTGATAAAATATTCATTTTTTCTAGCACCACTGCTGTTGGTTGTCATTTATCTATACTGTTTGAACAATACCAAGTGTTTTGAGCGATAAATTGAGGCTTCATTTGTACATAATAAGAGAAAGTAGATTTTGTATATAATTCGCCCCTCAGCAGCAGTGATGCTATGAAAAACCAAATTTTCATCAATCTTCAGGGCATCAATCGATTTTTGCTTAATAACTTTTTCCGCAAGCATCAGATCATTTCGTAGTCTTCTAGACTTTGTTTCCTTGACAAATTTCCTCTACAAATCAGAGATCGATTTATTTTTGGAAGATAACGGGTAACTCTTGGAAGAAATATTTTTTTAGTTTCACCGATCGAACTAAATATTTGCAGAGTTGTTCTGGGAGCTAAATGGGACCCAAAAAAATTACTCCGAGCGAAATTTTATTTTTTCATATAACCATGTCCCACTCTATTGAACATATGGCCTCTGAGCCACCAAACAAAGATTGTTTCATATCTACCAGTGTACAAAAGCAGCCTACTATTACCTTTCTTTAGTAGTCTTTACGTTTCCTGCACCTACTTTACCCGCGAAAGGAAATAACACATCAGCAGTCACGTTATTATAATTGCTACATGTAATTTTATCTGGGATAGTGCTTCTACCGATATCGTAAACTTTTCTAGCCGGGATACTTCCCACATCGTCCCTCGGTTACATCCAACTGTTTACATTGTTGCTTCATTAAAAATAAAATCCTGCAGATAGATATAATGAAAAATAAACAGTACATTTTCAACATTTCCTTACTTTGCATACATACATCAAGATTCGTGTTTAACTTTTCAATGGTTTGTACATAGGTTCATATGTGTAAGTAAAACGAGACCATGAAAAACGGACGATTAGGACCGACATGCCCACTTGAGCACAAAGGTAATATTAGTACGTTATGATGAGGATGTCTGTGGAATTATGCAAATAGCATTTAGGGTATTAAGGCTATTTCACCCCATTAGGGAAGGAGTAGTGTGTTTAAATTAGTATCAGTAGTTTGGTTTTGTTTCTAAGGAACAATCAATGTGCAACGCAGATGTTTCATCTGACTTAATGTAGTGAACAAAATTTTTGAAAGAATTGTATACGTTCGACTGTACAGAACGTCATATCTGATTCTCAACATGGTTTCGTCAAATCTGATAACATATGTTAGTGAAGTAGGATGAGTGTTAGAATGAATGTAATGACAAATGTTAGCGGCTATAATTTTACGAATTAGTTTTTTGTTGAAAAACATTCAGATATTTCGAAAACTGTCCCATTTTGGAAGAGGGGACGCGGCACGGTAGGTTTTCTGTGCCGAGGCGGAATCCAAACAAACCTTCTTGGTGAAATCGAATCCAACAGTTTGCAATTACCTCGCTCTCTTTAGTACTGTTAGGTTAGGGCTAGGTTTCGTATGCGTCAGTTTTGTCCTCAAAGTGAGCTCATCGATGTTTCTCTCGTTAATTCGTCAACGAACAGGTGCCGTTCTTAGTTTTAATCAAGCTCTGCATGTTCTAGTTATTTTCCGAGGCCAAACACCGATGCCAGAGAGGTAACTCCACTATCTGGACTAGAAATCGACCTATCAACCCAAGTAACAATTAAAACATGTGAAGAAATTAAAATTAGAAGGTTTATATATGGTTTTTATGTTTAACAAGTTCGAATTGTTTCAGACAAATAAGATACAACATGTATTTGTCCTACTGCAGTATTTGTCAAGGAATCTGAAACAAATCAATATTATGTTCCACAGTGATACCACAATAATCTTTTAAAAACAAGTTACGCTGGTACCATTTTTTCATTTGATTCATAAGTTTATTTTACTGCTTGTAGAATGTACGGATCAAGTGTTTTCGTTTAACGATACTACATAAGAACATATTGAACATATATTAAAACCAAGTAATCTGTAACTTGTTATTGAAAACGGTTGCGCTTGATTCGAGATTTCGTTTCATATGCGAGTATTTAACATTTCTCGGTTTATTTTTATTTCTTTTATTTGCCATTTATTGCGCTCGTAGTCGACTGGAGGCTAGGGATGCCAGGTGTACAAATTTTCAGTATGCTGCACAGATTTCTAAAACTGCAGAGATTTCCACAGATTTCTGTTTAATGCACAAATTTCCAGTTATAATCTGTTATAATGCACAGACATTTATCAACTTATACCTCGCGCAAAAACTAAAAAAAGTCACCACTTCTTGTTTTAAGACAAACTTGTACACTTTTATTAACACATATTTGCACTGAATTTTATATAGCGGATGCCAGATTTCACAAAATATTACCTGGCATCCTTGCTGGAGGCCCAGTAATAAACAAAATAGTGCGTCTTTCTTTCAGGTTCCAACGATGTTTCACTGTGATCTCAGAAAAATTTTACTTCTGCCTAGGAACATATTGAACATCATAAGAACAACCACATGTTCTACATAAGAAATCAAAAACTTGTTATAAAAACATTAGTGCTCGATTCGAAACTTTGTTTCGCTTAAATGCGAGTATGTTTCGTTTTTCGCCTTAGTTTTTTTTATTGCATTGCTCACAAGGATAGAGCAAAACTTTTAATACCACTTGCCGCACTGGTAACCAATTGTATGGTAAGTAATAAACAAAATAATAAAGTGCATCGCTCTTGCAAGTCTCTACGAGGTCTACAGCGATATCATAATCAGTCATTTCACGAGCCGGGTGTTTGACATTTCACAGAGGGGTTTGACAACCTATTTGTTTCGCTTTTTGCTAGATTACGCAAACAGAAAAATATATCTACCTAATGTCGTTGATCCTATTCGTTGGATGTTAAGTCGAAACGTCAATTTTGTCGGACGCCGACCTGGAACAAGTCCCACTGATAAACGTCAGAAGAGATAAACAAGAATATCAGTTAATCAGAAACGTTTCATAGAATGCCTAATAAAAACATATTGATCAAAATAAGAACTACTCGTGTTCCACATAAGTAATCTAAAACTTGTGTATGAAAACCATATCGCTCGATTCGATATTTCGCTTTGCTCAACCGCGCATATTTTTTCGTTTCCAGCCGATTTTTATTATGAAATTTTATCACGAGGACTTAGCAAAACTATTGAAATCAATTGATGCAATGATAATTATCTGTATATTGAGTAATAAACAAAATAGTGCGTCAAGTCCCTATGATGTTCTACAGTGATATATACACAACAAGTGCCATTTGTACCGATGCCTTCCCGGCCATGTTCAAAATATAGAAAAAAAGCAATCAAAGCATTTATAATTGTTTTCAATTCATTACATTGAATGTTTAGCATGAATTTCTGCTATATGTTTTAGGAATAGTAATTTAATCACGTTTTTTGCATTTTGGTGCATTCACGGGTGCGTAGTTAAAATAGAATTATTGGAATAAATTTTACAATTCTACAAAAAATTGCTATTTTTAGAGGCGCGTTTAAATATTGGAAGTGAATTTCCATATTTTACAGTAAATATACACTTCGTTTAATATTTTCCCTCGACTGAAACCATGTTGATTGCATAGTATGAAATATATTTTCTTGAGTTTATATATTCAATATGGATTCGATGGCGGGATAAATCTTTTTTTTTAATTCGACTGTCATTTGAAAATAAACTTAGCTAGAACATGTTTCTATGAAATAGTGTTCAATTTGTTTTTGTAGTAAACTTTCTGTCATTGCCGCGTTAACATGTTTTATTCCGCAACTGTTGGATTGTAAATAATACTGCTTGTCAAACATCCTGGGCAAGTGTTTAATCGAGTACAATTACTGCATGACAACATATTGAAAAGAAAACTTGTTCTATATCGCCTCTCAACGTGCGCTTTTTGGGTCGTACAGTAGGTAGTGATTTAGGTATTCAAAATAAAAATCTTCGTTCCACATCCAGATAAGAATACTTCATACCAACAAAGTGTGCTACTTGGGAACTCATGGACCGGGAAACAATGGCTTTACTTCCCTTCCAAAGAAAGGCGCGACCATAGATTTTTTTCACCTCAGAAAAATCTTAATGATTTCGGCTGGAATTGAGCCCAGACCAACTGTGGTGAGTGGCGGGCACGCTTACCACTCAACCACCGCACCGGCGCCGTCATCAAACTCTTCATTCGAGTTTTTAACGTCGCGTACTGTCGATAGTTGGCAGGTAACCTGTCATTACGGTAGGCCTAAACGCGGCGGAATCCTCAGCGTATAGTCTCACCACGGAAAGAGAGGACGTTTTTGGATGATCGCCCCGAGTATTCGTTTCGTGTGAACTCGAATCGCAGTATCGAGAATCAAGTTAAACAAAAGCTGGTACACTTCCACTGGAGGAAGTACCTATGTCGAGTTGATAGTTGTGAATATCACGGTGTCGTATCTCTTCCAATCGGTGTTTCGTGTGAGATCGAACGAAATATTGATAAGATCCGATGGCCTTGAGCCATCGGTGATTGAGACTACGATCGGTAGGCGATCGCAACATTGAGAATCAAGGATTACCTTTCACGTGCAATCTACCGGGGTGATGTCTAACAAAGAGATGAAGTTAATGCGATTGGGGAAGAATCTGCATCCTTTCGCTCGCGCCAAAATTGTCAAATTGAAGTTGTCGCAAAGATCGTGCGTTAAGCTTGATCAGTTATAGTTAAAAATATAACTCCAATGCACAGTGGTCCAGGAAGCGAAATTAGCGGGAAACAATTGTTAACGCATTCATCTTTAGGTTTAGAGATTTTGTGTCTTAGAAACATTTATTGTGCGTGACAAACTGCATCTTTTGGCTGAAACGGTTTTAAGGTGGTCCTTAAAATGTCAAAGTTGTAGATATTATTTCAAATTATAGTTCAGAAAGAATGATACTTTTTTCTACAATATTCTGGAACAATCAATTCTGAGAAACTTTGTTGAAGATATTAACTTTGTATCTCAAACCGTTTTCATTTTATAGTGAGTTCCATATCATAACTTAGGGTGTCTCTCAAAAAAGCAGTTTTCTCCGCACAGTTTATTAATATGATTTTTCTCACAGAAGTACCCGTCAGTGTACTTTTAGAGCATGATTAGAGGCAACTTTCGCTGAAGAAAGAAAATTTTATCTTGTCTGATTCAAAAGTTATACTTAATTTTCAATTAAAAATACGCCCTTTTCAAATGTCGATATCTCAAAAGGGGGCAAACGAAAATTGATAATTTTGATTGCATTTGAAAGGCTGTACTTTTGCCTACAATATATTCAAAATTGGAGAACGCTTTTTTGTCTCTCAAATAAATCAAATTTAAGTTAAAGCATTTTTGCGTAGAATCCTACAGCGCTCATATTAAAAATATTTGTTTTACGCTGATTCTGTGAATTCTTATAAAGACTTTTCAAGGATCAAATACATTTGCAGGCTTTTTATAATGCAGATAGGGTAAAGACCACCACTGAGTTGACCTATAATTTGCTTCCAATTATTGCCCACATTTCCCAAAATCTACACAAATTTACAATCGATTTCGTTCATTTGCAGGAACGGTTTTAGCATATATATATTTCATATAACAGTATTGTTCAAGTAAAAAAAAATCTGATATCCTTCTGTTATATAAACGCAACAAATTATTCAACATAGTTTTTAATATTTTTAAATGATATAAGATAATCATTCAAGTACTTTAAAACGACTGTCGTAGATTTGGTAGACCACTCTGCAAAGCTCTTAATTGAGTACATCAAGTGCAATACTGAAACCCAGAAACTAAGCATGATTTCGATTATCAAATGGGGAACTGATGAAAGTTCTAGTCATTGCAGCTAAGATGTTTGGTAACGGTTTCCAGTATTACACACACTAGCAGTAATCTTTAAAAGACGCGCTTATTGTGGTTTTTAAATCATCAAACTAATCTTCTATTACAAAAATTAATGGGTATGATTAAAGCTTCATCGACGAAGATGAAAACAGAGAATTGCGCGAATGCAACAATTCCTATATACAGTATGTAAAAAATTAAAGACAACCCTTTATCATTTCAGTAGTTTTGGTCATAGGAAAGGTTTGTTGTATTGTACGATGAGCATTCTTTCAAAAATTTTGATTTACCGTTTCACAGCCAACAAATAAAAAACTGTCATACGTCTCCCAACCTTTGAACGGAACGGATCGTTATATTTCACAGTGGTGTTCGGTGTGTAAATTCAGTGATTCAAGGTCATCCTTTGTTCGTTCGATAGCTGCCATTCTGCTGGTGCCGGCAGTAAATCCAGTACATTGTTTTCGCTGGTGCGGAACAATCGACGTTGTTTGCAGATAAGTTTTGCTTTATTTTTTTCCCTCGTTTGCTTTCTTTCCTTTTCCCTACTTTTACTCTACCTTGTAATCAAATAATAAGACACATTTCCGTTTATATAACGCTCTGCCCTCGTGCTTAAATGGCCGAGGGCGAAATACCATCTGATGTAATCATGGAAGTCCCTGATCCCCCTAACACTCGCATTGCTCCCCGTATAAAGCAGTACCCAGAAGGTTCCTCTGGGCCATGGGTGGTATATTTTCGGACCGGAGAGAAACCGGTTAATATATTAAAACTTTCTCGAGATCTGACTGCTAATTACCCGGCCGTAACTCAGATAACACGTGTTCGGGCAAACAAGATACGTGTTCTAGTGAGTGATCTCGGCCAGGCAAACGCGATTGCTTGCTGTGAGCGCTTTACGCGGGAATTTAAAGCGTACGTGCCTTGTGTGGCCTGTGAAATTGATGGGGTAGTGTCCGAACCGGGCCTGAAATGCGAAGAACTGTTGGAGCACGGGGTTGGCTGCTTTAAGGACCCCTCTCTTGAACAGATTAAGATCTTAGAATGCAAACAATTGTATACCGCAAACACCGAGGGAGGTAAGACTACCTACTCTCTATCAGGCTCGCTTCGGGTGACATTCGCCGGGTCCTCTCTTCCCAACTACATCCTCCTTGACAAGGTTCGCCTACCAGTTCGCCTGTTCGTACCGCGGGTCATGAACTGCAGCAATTGCAAGCAGTTGGGCCACACAGCTACATATTGTGGAAATAAGAAACGATGCGGCAAATGCGAAGGAGAGCATGAGGATGCGACAAAGAAACTGAAAAGTGTATTTGCTGCGGGGGCCCTTCACATGCTCTTAAATCATGTCCTGCGTACAAGCAGCGCGGGGATAAAATTAAGCGCTCCCTTAAGGAACGCTCAAGGCGTTCTTATGCAGAAATGCTAAAGAATGCTTCGCCATCTGTCCTGTCCGAAAATCCCTATGCTGGTTTGGCTAACGTTGAGCAAGAATCTGACGACCCACGAGAGGGAACATCTTTGGTTAACCCAGGGGAATCCAGGAAGAGGAGAAATCCAGCCTCCCCTACATTGCCTCGTAAGGGTGCCAAGGTGTCGTCCACTCAGAGTGCGCCATCTACAACCAATAAATCCAACGGAAGTGATGCTCAAAAGCCGAAGCAATTTGCTCCAGGACTTGGAAATATTAATTCTAACAAGGAGTACCCACCACTTCCAGGGACATCCAAAACCCCAAGTGTCCCCTTTTTTCAAACAGATACTCAGTCCAGTAGCGGACTAATGAAATTTTCTGACATAGTGGACTTAATTTTCACAGCTTTCAATGTCACTGATCCTCTTAAAAGCCTTCTGATACGTTTTCTCCCTATAGTGCAAACATTTTTGAAGCAGTTGACTACTAAATGGCCCCTCCTTGCAGCGATCGTATCCTTCGATGGCTAAGTCATCGAACGAGGTCACCGATTCGATCACTGTTCTACAGTGGAACAGCAGAAGTATCCTCCCGAAAATCGATTCCTTTAAATTTTTACTAAATAGTTTAAAATGTGATGCTTTCGCATTATGTGAAACTTGGTTAACTTCCGATATAAATCTCAACTTCCACGACTTTAATATAATTCGCCTGGATCGAGAAAACCCCTATGGAGGAGTACTTTTGGGGATCAAAAAGTGCTATTCTTTCAACCGAATTAACCTCCCTTCAACACCAGGCATTGAAATTGTCGCTTGTCTAGTTTTAATCAAAGGTAAAGACCTTTGCATTGCTTCCATCTACATTCCTCCTAGAGCCTCGGTAGGGCACCGAACGCTTTGTAATATCACGGAATCCTTACCGGCACCGCGGCTAGTTCTGGGAGACTTTAACTCGCACGGTACGGTATGGGGCTGTCTTCATGATGATAATAGATCAACATTAATCCAAGATCTTTGCGATAATTTCAACATGACCATCTTAAACACGGGAGAAATGACGCGGATTCCTACACCACCAGCACGCGCAAGCGCGTTGGATTTGTCGCTTTGCTCGACATCGCTACAGTTAGATTGCATGTGGAAGGTGATCCCTGATCCCCACGGTAGCGATCATTTGCCTATCGTGATTTCAATTGCTAACGGTTCAAGACCATCGGAAACAATCAATGTCTCATATGACCTCACACGGAACATTGATTGGAAGAGTTACGCGACCGCGATATCCGTTAAAATCGAATCCACTCAAGAACTTCCTCCGGAGGAAGAGTACAGGTTTTTGGCTGGCTTGATTCTCGACAGTGCGAATCAAGCTCAGACTAAACCAGTACCCAGCGCGAATACCCATGGACGGTCTCCCACCCTGTGGTGGGATAAAGAGTGCTCAGAGCTGTACGCGGAAAAGTCCACTGCATATAAGGCCTTCCGGGAAGACGGGTTACCCGCTAGCTATCAACAGTACGCGTCGTTAGAAAGGCGAATGAAGAGTCTAATGAAAGCCAAAAAACGCAGTTATTGGCGCCGGTTCGTCGACGGGTTAACGAGAGAAACAGCGATGAGCACTCTTTGGGGTACGGCTCGACGTATGCGTAACCGTAATAGTACCAACGAGAACGTGGAATATTCAAACCGTTGGATATTCGCTTTCGCCAAGAAGATCTGTCCGGACTCTGTCCCGGTACAGAAAACGTGCCGCGCCGCGTCTCCTCACGATACCGCGAACGAAACACCGTTTTCGATGGTGGAGTTCTCACTTGCTCTCTTATCGTGCAACAATAACGCCCCAGGGTTAGACAGAATCAAATTCAACTTGCTGAAGAATCTGCCTGACACTGCAAAAAGGCGCCTGTTGAATTTATTTAACAAGTTTCTTGAGGGTAACATTGTCCCTTATGAATGAAGGCAAGTGAAGGTCATCGCCATCCAAAAACCAGGAAAACCAGCCTCCGACCACAACTCGTATCGGCCGATTGCAATGCTGTCCTGTATTCGGAAGTTATTCGAGAAAATGATCTTGTTTCGCCTCGACAATTGGGTTGAAGCAAATGGCTTACTGTCAGATGCACAATTTGGCTTCCGCAAAGGCAAAGGGACGAACGATTGCATTGCGTTGCTTTCTACAGAAATCCAAATGGCCTATGCTAACAAAGAGCAGATGGCATCAGTCTTCTTGGATATTAAGGGGGCTTTTGACTCAGTTTCTATCAACATTCTGTCAGAGAAGCTGCACCAGCATGGTCTTTCGCCAATTTTAAATAACTTTTTGCTAAACCTGTTGTCTGAAAAGCACATGCACTTTTCGCATGGCGATTTAACAACATTGCGATTTAGCTACATGGGTCTTCCCCAGGGCTCATGCCTAAGTCCCCTGCTCTACAATTTCTACGTGAATGACATTGACGATTGTCTTGCCAATTCATGCACGCTAAGGCAACTTGCAGACGACGGCGTGGTCTCTGTCACAGGGCCCAAAGCTGCCGACTTGCAAGGACCATTACAAAATACCTTGGACAATTTGTCTGCTTGGGCTCTTCAGCTGGGTATTGAGTTCTCCACGGAGAAAACTGAGTTGGTTGTTTTTTCTAGGAAGCGTGAGCCGGCGCAACTCCAGCTTTTATTAATGGGTGCAACGATCAACCAGGTTTTCACATTTAAATATCTCGGGGTCTGCTTCGACTCTAAAGGTACCTGGGGATGTCACATTAGGTATCTGAAACAGAAATGCCAACAAAGGATCAATTTTCTCCGAACAATAACTGGAACATGGTGGGGTGCTCACCCAGGAGACCTGATCAGGTTGTACCAAACAACGATATTGTCGGTGATGGAGTACGGGTGTTTCTGTTTCCGCTCCGCTGCGAACATACACCTCATCAAACTGGAGAGAATCCAGTACCGTTGCTTGCGCATTGCCTTGGGTTGCATGCACTCGACCCATACGATGAGTCTCGAAGTGCTGGCGGGCATTCTTCCGCTAAAAAATCGATTTTGGGAACTCTCATATCGATTGCTCATCCGATGCGACATTATGAACCCGTTGGTGATTGAAAACTTCGAGAGGCTTGTCGAGCTTAATTCTCAAACCCGATTTATGGCCTTGTACTTCGACTACATGGCACAGAGCATTAATCCTTCTTCATATACTCCCAACCGTGTCCGTTTCCTAGATACTTCTGATTCTACTGTATTCTTCGACACATCCATGAAGGAAGAGATTCGTGGAATCCCGGACCATATACGCCCGCAGGTGATCCCCAATATATTTTATAATAAATTCCGAGAAGTCGACTGTGACAAAATGTTCTACACTGACGGATCAAATCTCGATGGGTCCACTGGCTTCGGTATCTTCAACAATACTATCACCGCTTCATTCAAGCTCAATGATCCCGCTTCAGTTTACGTCGCAGAGTTAGCTGCAATTCAGTACACCCTTGGGATCATCGACACTCTGCCCACAGATCACTACTTCATCGTTTCGGACAGCCTCAGCTCTATCGAGGCTCTTCGTGCGGTGAAGCCAAAAAAGCAACTCCCGTATTTTCTGGGGATGATACAGGAGTCCTTGTGTACGTTATCTGAAAAATCTTATCAGATTACCTTTGTTTGGGTCCCCTCTCATTGTTCTATCCCGGGCAATGAAAAGGCCGGCTCATTAGCAAAGGTGGGCGCATTAAATGGTGACATATACGAAAGACCAATCTGCTTCAACGAATTTTTTAGTATTTGTCGTCAGAGGACGCTCAACAGTTGGCAAACCTCGTGGAGCAATGGGGAACTTGGACGATGGCTACATTCGATTATCCCAAAGGTATCAACGAAGCCTTGGTTCGGGGGGATGGATGTGGGTCGGGATTTTATTCGCGTAATGTCCCGACTTATGTCCAATCACTACACCATGGATGCGCATTTGCGGCGTATTGGGCTTGCGGAGAGTAGTCTGTGCGCTTGTGACGAGGGCTATCACGACATCGAACACGTTGTCTGGGTATGCGCCGGGTATTGTGACGCCAGGTCTCAGTTAAAGGAATCCCTTCGGGCCCGAGGTAGACCACCCAATGTACCAGTCCGAGATATGCTGGCAACTCGTGATTTCCCCTATATGTCCCTTATTTATACCTTCATAAAAACGATAAATATCCCAATTTAGCCCCTCTCTTTTATTTCTCGTTTTTAGAGTTTCCTCCTGCCTTGTGGAACCGATCAGCTCCAGAGTGCCACTATGTAACCGCCGTCGCCCTTACCACTACGCCTGCATAGAAGGAAACTGAAGCGAGAGCGACTCGAGGTCCGATGAGTTTTGAAGGATTCCCCGCGGGTCCGAAGAATACCATCCGCCAATCCGGTACTCGACGACTTACTAGACTGAGGCGCAAATTTGTTTCGCTGATCCCCCTCCCCCCCCCCCCCCCCGTTCGAGCGAAAGTTGCAAGTTTTGCTCTTCTTTCCCTGTCTCTCCCCTGTCCTTGATACAACTGCTGCTACACTGATGCGGAAATAAGCCACCCTCTGAATATCTTGACCAAGCGTAAGTTTTAGTTAAAAAATTCAAATTAGTATTCTGTATTCCTAGTTTTAAGATAGCTATAATTTTTACTCTTTATTGAAACTCTTGTCCTCCATCTTGTAAATAGAATTGAATCCCTAGTTTTAAGATTTCTGTGAAATTGGTCATAAATATTTGTTCCCCCTTTTGTGTACTAAACTATATTGTTAGTGTTAAGATAACCGTAAAATATTTCGTAAAATACTATTACTCCCCCTCTTGTATATCAAAGTGAATCCCTTGTTTTAAATTTTTTCATAAAAAAATCTTTTAGCCCTCTCTTGTATATTGAATCTTATTTCTAGTCTTAAGATAGCTGTAAACTTTTTTTTTCCTTTGTAAAAAAATATTTCAACATTGTAACCTCCTAGTTTTAAGATATCCAAAATGTAAAAACATAAGCATTTGGCACCGCCAAGCTAACGCATTTGTGCCTATCAAATAAACGAAATGAATAAAAAAAAAAAAAAACTGAGTAAGTTAGTCGTCGTAATAAAGTGTGGCAGTCTAGTAGTGGTAATGGGATTAAATAGAAAAGAACGAGGGTGTATTTAAGTATTTTACATACTGTACACTTAGGCTTCTTTATGTGGGGATGCGCGCATAAAAAACCGCCTAAAAAGACTTCAGTGTATATTTGCATTTTCAATAGCTCCATTATGTTTGTTGGTGGTATGATAGGGTGGAAGTAAGAGGAAAGCGATTCTAGTTTCTATTGCACTCGTATACAAGTTATTTAATATACTGGTTCTCAGGAATAAAGCAAATATATTGACCCTAACGCATTGATCATAATTTATATGCATTTCAACGATTGCACATAGGTCGAGTAATTAATGACAGAGCGCGCCACCTTAACGAGTGAGCCCAAAATATTGTCATCACCCTATTTGCAATATGAAAAGCCTGCAAATGTATGTGATCCTTGAAAAGTCTTGACAAGAATTCACAGAATCCGCGTAAAACAAATATTTTTTTAATATGAGCGCTGTAGGATTATACGCAAAAATGCTTTTACTTAAATTTGATTTATTTGAGAAAGACGATCTCCAATTTTTCAATATATTGTAGGCAAAAGTACAGCCTTTCAAATGCAATCAAAATTATCAATTTTCGTTTACCCCCTTTTGAGATATCGACATTTGAAAAGGGCGTATTTTTAAGTGAAAATTAAGTATAACTTTTGAATCAGACAAGATAAAATTTTTCTTTCTTCAGCGAAAGTTGCCTCTAATCATGCTCTAAAAGTACACTGAAGGGTACTTTTGTGAGAAAAACATATTAAAAGATTGTACGGAGAAAACTGCTTTTTTGAGAGACACCCTAAGCTATGATATGGAACTCACTATAAAATGAAAACGGTTTGAGATACAAAGTTAGTATCTTCAACAAAGTTGCTCAGAATTTATTGTTCTAGAATATTGCAGAAAAAAGTATCGTTCTCTCTGAACTATAATTTGAAATAATGTCTACAACTTTGACATTTTAAGGACCACCCTAAAACCGTTTCAGCCAAAAGATGCAGTTTGTCACGCACAATAAATGTTTCTAAGACACAAAATCTCTAAACCTAAAGATGAATGCGTTAACAATTGTTTCCCGCTAATTTCGCTTCCTGGACCACTGTGCAATGCGACCGTGGGAATTAACGTTTCATAAAACTAGTCGCGGTACGGGCAGGGATTCTATAATATGATGAAGTCGTCCGATGCCCAACTTTAGTTTTAGGGGGAATATATATGGAAGCTATGCAAAGGTTTTGCCTTCGATTTTTGCGTGACTGTTACCGGAGGAAGGTTAATTCTGTAAAAGGAATTGTACTTTTTGAAACACAAAAATAAACTTCCTTAATCAGATTCTCGATCCAGACGAATGATATTAAAATCGTGGCGGTTGAGATCTTTATCGGAAGTTTTGAAAATATATCGCATTTCAAACTATTCATTGGAATGTTGAAAGAATCGATTTTCGGGATGATAATTCTACAATTCCACAGTAGAACAGCGATCGATTCCATGACCTCTTTCAATAAGTTACCCATCGATGGATACAATCGCTGAAAGTAAGGGTCATTTAGTAGTCACCTGTTTCAAAATGGTACTTACTTTACTGTTGATAGAAAAGTTAACAGTATGCTTCAGTATTCCAGCGTAACTACCATTTTCGAGCTGAAACAGAGGAACACTTGGGGGTTTTTGGCGCTGGGAACTCCTTATTTGATCTAAATCTTTCAAGATGTGGAGCTCCGTTTTTGGGTTTCGTCACAGTAAGGGATTGTCGTATAGGTTCTGACAGCTCGATATTTTCGTGTTGCGATCTGTTATTTTTAGCACATACTAGACTCGGTCGCAGCTCACTTTTTATGCGAAGTTGATGTTATAGTTCATTATTGTCATAGCTGCACTGAGCAGTGTTGAAAAACGAGCGAAAAATCTTTTGTTGTGCTGATTTTTGGGCCATCTTAAATTGAATCTTTTCATCGAAAAAATATAATAAAACTCAACAATAAAACTGAAGTCCTCTGCCTTCCCACTTATCTCATCCGATTGCTGTTTCAGCCAGGTACAGTCTTGTTCGTTATTCGGATAGAAACAAATAATACCACACTTGAAGTCTAAATCACTGAAACTGAGAATGAAAGGGTTAGGAGGGATTGAAAAGAGACACCCGTGAAGTTCTTTTAATAGATTATTCTTCAGCCCAATCGAAGAGTGACCTTTCTCCAACTTTACTTGCACTCGATAATAGGGCCACGAAGTTTCCTTGCAATGAGCCGAAGCATTTTCTTTGATTTTTATCCAAACTTTTACCTATTTTGATAAATTAGAAGGAGCATCCAAATCTATACCCCTTTGTCCTTCCCTACTAACAAAATCTAACATCCGTAATATTTATGAAGATTGCTTGGGTACCCCGCATCTGCTAAAGTAGGTATTCAACTAATATTTTCTTTCCTCTAGCGATCGTAAGGATATGGCCAGCAGGGTGGCACAAGGATGTATGAACAAAATTTAATACCGCAGAACCAAGCTAGAAAATTTTTCAATTCTTCAACGAATTCCTACTCTAAAACTTATAAAATCCGTTGGAGCATATTTTAGCACAAACGATTCTAAGTTTGTATGGAGATTACTATGACAAACCAATGCATTTTCATTAAATTTTTAAATATGTCGCCTGGTGCCCCGTAAAAATAAATTGTACGCTACATTCCATAGATTCAGCCAAGTAGAACAACTTCTTCTGAAGACGATTCATAGCTATGACAGCTGGTTCAAGAGTTACTGCAAAACTAAACTTTTGATGCCCTGCAAGTTATGAAAATAATACTGGCTCTCGCTACCCGTCTAATTGAAATTTCAATCAAGTGAACCTTGACGTATTTGTTGTGATAACCAGTTATACCGTTGTAAACCGGAAATATAGTTCAGTTGGTATCATCAGAATCATGTGATCTAAAGAACTCGGGATCGAATCGCAACAGAATTATTTTATGTATTTTTTAGAGATTCCAATGATATGCGCTGAACAAATTTAAATAGAAACAAGACTGAAGCTGGAAAGATTCTCGTTAATTTGAAAGCTCAACTGATGTTCACCACATCACTGTCCAGCTGGAATTGGAACTGCTATAGGGTGCCCCGTGAACTGAAGGTAGGTGAATTGAGCAAGCCTAGCGATATCTGTCACTAAACGCCAACAAGAGAGTGTCTCCGGCCATGAAGCACGATTTGATTTTAGCCAAAGCTTGTGAACAAAGCATCCTAGGATTAAGATTAGAGTAGCATCGTGAATACATTGTTAGAACATAAGATTATCCTAATTCTATTTCTTTTTATTTTTCGCTTATATCAGAATTTCTGTATTAAAATACACTATTTTATTTGTAACTCCCCTGATAACAATGATATTATTTCTCTCAACTCAAAGACAAGTAAGATTCAGGCACGCGTCACCATCGACCGTGTAGTTGTCCCGAAAACAAACCGATTGAGGATGCTCGGCATAACGTTGGACCGGATATTGAATTTTTAAGCGCATTGCAATATGGTGAAGAAATCCTGCAAATCCAGACACCGGATTCTTAAAATGATAGGTGCCAAACTTCGTCGTGGTAAACGATCGACATTACCAAGGAGCTTTTATTCTCAGGTGATACGATCCTCGAAATTGGCGATCAGCCATGTTGGTGCTAGAAACGACAGCTAACAACATGGTTTAGTACATCCCCGTTTGCTTGGATATCAGTATGTAAACAAAGTTGTTCGCTGTCATTTTTCCCCGCAGCTTGCTGCACGCTTACCTCACTCCTCACCTAGAATCTGCCAAAGACGAATCACCTTAGACCTCTAAGCACCTTGGACATTACTTCAAATGGGATCGGCGATCATCATGACAATTTTCGGGATTGGCCTAGTGGGCAGAGGAGGCCAAACATCGCTACAGACACTCGTTCCTGCTTACAACAAAATGGTTCGTTCCACCTCTGGTGCATTTGTTGCCTGCCCAACCTGTCGATATTGGCCAAAGCAGGCACACTTTCCTTCGAACTACTGACGGTACAGTTGATTGCGCAGGTTGCTTCACGAGTACTGGAGAAAGGCCGTAACAATAGCGACCTTCCACTGATCCGACGAGCATCGGAGCTTACGCAGCAATTCACCAGAGTAACGTTGGCATATCGACTTGCGAACGAGGCAAGAGCGCAGCCGGCCATTGATGTACCAATCCCAGCTGAATATGCTTGGAGAGCAATAAAAAACGCAATACGACGACATGGGGACATGCAATGGTTTGGTTCCCGAGAGGAAAATCTGCGAGAAATCAAATACGATGCATAATGATGGACGGAAATAGGGTTGCCGAACAACACATACTGACTCGGTTAAGAATTTGCCACACAAGACTGATTCATCCATTCCTTCTAAAGAGAGAAGTACCACCGAACTGTGCTGTGAAGTGGTAGTAGATGTACGACACTTGACACTGCACTGTAGAAGATATACCAACGAGAGACAACAGCATGGCATCAGTAGAACCTGTTTGAGAGATGCACTAAATGGCGTATACGACAGATTAAACTTTACGAACGAATTTGTACACTAAATTGATTGAACAGAACAATGTGTAAATCGCATACTTCCTTGACACGTATTCACCATCCAAAGGTATCATAAATAAACAGACAAACAAACAACTATTGTATTTGCAACTCCCCTGATAAAAATGATATTATTTCTCTCAACTCAAAGACAAGTACACTGAAGTTTTTTTTGTGCGGGGGATACGTACCGCATAAAAAAACCGCATAACGTTGAAAATCCGTATAAAAAAACCGCATAACTTTGAAAATCCGCATAAAATAAAACCGCATAACTTTGAAAATCCGCATAAAAAACTGCATAATTTTGAAAATCCGCATAAAAAACACAAGGTGTGAAATATTTTTCAATATCAAGAGCCATCGTACTCAAGGAAGAGCAAGGATTTGAAGAAAGAAAGTTTAGAGAAAAGCGTGGAGTAGGGTCATATGAGCAAGCTTAGAGTTTCCCGGTTACTTAACTCTTTTTCTTCTGCAACGCAGGAGTCAGGATCTTTTGGCATTAAATGCGAATCACCTGAGTCTGCGGCATGTTCAGGCAAGCGTAAAGTCACTTAATGACTTATGCTGTCGGAACCGTGACTCCCCGGAATCGCAAGACTGACCTCGGCACCTAACCGACCAGCATCGAGATAACGATTTAGAGAGAAATTTCAACGTCGGGAAATTTCTCCGTCGGAGTAGACTAGGCCCACCGCCGGGGACTAGTCAAATAGATCAGGAAGTAGCTCCGGCAGATGCTCGTCGGGGCGCCTGTCAACTGGAAGTCACCTTCCACCCAGAATCGCAGGACCGACCTCGGCATCTGCCCGGGTAGTATAGGTTTCGGAAGATCTTCCACTGCCGGGGAACTCATCGTCGGAGTAGGAAAGATCCACCGTCGGGGACTATTCCGAGTAGTCCGTAGCGAATCGCCGGCTTGAATCATCGGGGCGCTAGTGAACCGGACGCAATCCTCCACCGGGAATCGCTGGACTGACCTCGGCATTCTGCCGGACTGCATCTAAGGAAGAATAACGTGTCCGTCAACGGTTGCAGCAGACATTCTTTCGTCGGGGAACTCTCCGCCGAGGTAGGCTACCTCAACTGTCGGGAACTACGCCGAGTAGCACTGAATGCGACAGACCCTGGTCGTTGGGGCCCCAGTGAACCGGAAGCCACCCTCCAACCGGAATCGCCAGATTGACCACGGCATCCAACTGGTTAACGTAGAGAGGAAGGCATGTAAAATATCATGCCGTGCAGGACTGATATGGCGGTTAGGAGACAAGCGAAATCTAGCACGACCAGCTAGACCTGGAATCAAGTGAAGTGAATTAGCACGCCTCCCCCCAAAGTAGTCATTTCAAATGGAATTCGGGGGATCAGGCAAATGTCGGACTTCTTGGTGGAGTTTAGAGGGATAGGGTTCAGAGAAGATAACTTTCTGTTCAGAGTCCCTTACTCTGGCACACGATGGACGAAATCGGTAGCATGGTCTAACTACTGAACGTGTGCTGGGTCGGCGTAAAAGCTTTATCACCAAGTAAAAAAATACACGCTCAGAGACTTTCCGATCTCGCCGAACTGAGTCGAATGGTATAAGAGATTCGGCTCTGCGGGCCTCGGTTAAAAAGTCGAAATTCTGACCGATTGCATAAGTTTTATTATGAGAAAGGTACAAAGGTATTCAGTCATTTTCTGTTTTTATTTTCACTGCATCATGAATGCTTCTCATATCCTTAACCCAAAGACTAGTAATTTATAACCTAAAATAAAAATATGAACATTTTAAGCATTTTTTCTTTTGTTTAAGCATGTGCATTCACGAGGATCTATCTTTCGATAAAAGTCGCTGCAGGTGATGCCCTAGAAATTAAAAGGAAGCTGCATAAAAAGAATCGCATAACTTTGAAAATTCGCATAAAAAACCGCATAGTTTTGAAAATCCGCATTAAAAAACCGCATAACTTTGAAAATCCGCATAAAAAACTGCATAGCTTTGAAAATCCGCATAAAAAAACCGCATAACTTTGAAAATCCACATAAAAAGTCGCATAAAAAACAGCATAAAAAGACTTCAGTGTATGATTCAGGCTACCTTTTTTTTTTTTTGCATTTCTGCGATTTTAAAGATGATAGATTCGTAAGCTTTTTGGCTAATGATAGAAATTTGGATTAAGAATTAGTAAAACCAAGAATATGCGAGTTTGAATCTAAAACAATGAACCTAGGATTTCATCAATGTTAATGATGCCTACAAACATAGCGATTGAGGAATATATAGAACTAGCTGACCCGGCAAACTTCGTCCTGCCGAAAACAGTATTCATTATTGAAATTATTTCGAGCATTCATGATATCAACAAAATGAAGAACAAATTACGCAAATCCATCATGCCGTTTTTAAGCGATGCGCGGTCTTACGTACGCCAACTTTGATTTATATATAGCATAGCATAGCATAGCATGAACACCTGCACAAATCGTAGGATGGAGTTGCAGAATTGAGCATATCCATTGTCATATCAGACTTCGCCACAATCTACAATGACGTAGATCCGCTCAACTCCACACACCTGGCCACGTCCTTACAAGCGTTTTTATTTCATAATAGTCCTATCACCTACTTAAGGAAAACGCTCGGAACCGAAACAGTTTTCATAGATGACGGAGATTTCAAAAAGGCGAAAAAAATGTAATCTGGAGATTATATAAATATGTTACCAATACTTACTATTCTCATGCTGGTGTGGGTGGCATTCCGCGTGTATTCTTCATTCAACAATTTCTTCTACCAAACAATTAACATCTACTATAAAAATGACAATGTTCTATGTATTTCATTAGTTTGCGGTGTTGTCCGAATCGGTAGACTCCCAAGCTGTGTAGATTTCTTCTATTTTTCGAGTCACTCTGTCTTTTTCTAAGGCTAACTGTTCCCATTCCATGCGGTTCAGATCATCATACCGGTCCATGTTCTGGCTGATGAGATCTAACCACGTTTGTACGGTCTTGTATATTTAGCAGCTAATTTCAAGATATGAGAGTCATCCGTTCTCATTATGTGACTCCAGTATCTCATTTGAAGGGCACGTATTCGCTTAGTTATAGTTTTTTTTGTTAATAATTTGATTAAGTGTTACTCTGCTATCACGATTCACGCAGTAGGATGCCAATTCTTCCACTATCTGCCTTTCGTGCCAACTTTGATTTATATATATATATATATATATATATATATATATATATATATATATATATATATATATATATATATATATATATATATATATATATATATATATATATATATATATATATATATATATATATATATATATATATATATATATATATATATATATATATATATATATATATATATATATATATATATATATATATATATATATATATAGATAAAACTTAGAAATGCAGTAAAAATAAAAACCAATCAATGCTTGGTGGGTTTTGGTTAACTACCTAAGATAGCTTTAGTTTAGCTTTCGCAACTTTTTGAGAGCAATTCAATACTAAAACTGCTGCAACATGATATACAAACCACCTAACAGGACCTCAGGACCAATCATGGCGCAGATAATTACAGCTTTTCCGAACTCTATTATTTCCATTAGTTGTACATTCTACGAAATTAGTTACAAAATTGTTGTGCATATTTCTTATTAGATAGCGCAAAAATCTAACATTTTCGTTCAGCACAATAGTAGATACTCATGTTCGAAAAATCGAAGAAAATTTCGGCCGAAAAGTTTGAAACCGGCCCCTGTATTAAAACGTTAGAAGTATTCAACATCAAAACTAATGTTTGTTTTCATTAATTTTAGAAGAAATCGTTAAATTGTCCTCTTGATAAACTACCACAAATTTTGTGAAGTTCGATGTAGAATGAAAAAATGTTTTCAAAAAATGGGATGTACCTAATTATATGGGATATGTTTCAGGTCGATCCATTGTTTATAACATAAGTTAGAAAATTAGCTGTCAGAAGGTTCTGGGAAATGAAAATCTGTTAACTGATCTGTGATCAATGTATATATCCGGACAACTTGATTTTTTTCGGAATTAGATTTATTAAATCCAACTAATTTCTCTGCGTTTTATCGAAATAAAATTCGACTGGTGAAATATGCTGCGATTCAAACTGTACACTCATTGATCTCGAAATCAATAAAATGTCCCTTAGTCCGGTCTGACTTTAAACCGACCATTTACTTTTCACGTAGATGGAAAAGCTGGCCACACCACTGGGACTATTAATTGCACACCTACGAAATATCCCGCCCGCCATCTAGGCTGCAATACACCATTTACTATCGATTTGGCTTTTTCTATCACTCTTAAAATTACAAGGCACATTTCCGAGTAAAGAACAAAGCACAGCCTAGACTGCAATATCCGGTAGTCTGGCGGAAAACAGGGTTTACTGATAACATGATACCGTTCTATCCGTTGCGCTTCCCGCCTTATGTTCCATCCGGATGTATCCCCTCTTTCCACCTCATGGCACCGGGAAGACTGAGCAGTACTTTCCTTGTGAGCCGCTTAGCCATCGGACGACGGCCTTTTTTTCTCTCTCTTCGAAGCCATGTGTCATACGACTTAATTGCCCTCTGCTGCGTAGTGAAGTCGTCCGTTGTGCCGACTGCTATGAACGGGGCTCCATTTGCACACAGGGAACGGAAAATCGTTTTTCCTCCACTTAGGACTGCAAACGGAGACACTTTCTTTGGCTACACAATCGATGCGGAAATGTTTTATTGTGTGCCGAGCGAATGGTCGGTGGGTAGAAATGAATATTCCAATCCCCCCTTGAAAGGCGTAATTCAAATGAGCGTGTCACGAAGAAAGCCCACAGTACCCGCATCCCACCCGTACAGTCTCGTTTTCTTGCAAATTCAACCACTTTAACGCGCGCCCAAGCCTCGGAAAAAAGAAACACAAACGAATAACCCCCGTCGAAATGGTGCAAAGGGAAGCGGAAATAAAAAAAAGACTTCCTCACTTGACATGAACGGCAAGCGCAAGCAACGACAATAACAACAATATTAGGAAACCTGCTCGGTCGGATCCGCACCCCCCGACGGACTGACTGCAGCGATAAACGTCTTTGATTCGGATCCGGCCCAGTGCCGCCAACAACGGACCGGCCGCACGCAATCTGCTGCCCGGACGTGAAACATGCACGGCCGGCGTGGTGACTACCACATGACAGCAAATTTGTTTTGCAAATTTACAAATCAGCACGCAGCACGATTCGTCGCTACGCACTGGGCTATTTTGGGACGTTTGAAGTTTTTTTTTGGGTGAACTTCAGTGATTGCTGGGTGTGAGTAGGCGTTGATTTGGTTTAGCGTGTTCAGTTGTTCGCATTACGAGATTACCAGATTCGAATGATATAGAACACGAGTCCATAATTTGTAAGAGATCCAAAATTTTCCATTGAGAATGCTAATATTACTTATGAATACAACAAGGACCTGTTAATCTGGCGTGGAATTACACATCTCGAAACGAAAGGTTTATTGTATGCAAGCTTGTATGAAAAAGTCGATTCGAAATGGTTCCATAATATCGCCCCTGATTTGCGATTGCATTCATTTGAAAATAATTATTATTTCTTCAAAACAGAAGTTAAGAAGACCTGAAAAAACAGTAACTAAAAGTTTACATGTGATGTCAGAATTAGTGCCTGGGTAAAACTAGTCTATATGGGGAATCAATTCCATGCCTCTAACTATAGAAGCATTCTTATAAACACGTGATGTAAAAATTCAAACATCACTATAACCCTCCCGGGGATTGGAACAGTTGGATGAGTCCATCCCGTACAGAAAACAGTAAACTAGCCATCTTGAGCTGCAAACCCTTTGACCGCAAACCAACATTCTCCAGCGGATAAAAGAAAGAGGATAACAGTAGCAACGAGTAAAAACCACCACCAATGTCATCAGTCGTTATGTAGCTACTTCTTCAAACCCAGAACTCGGAGGCACATAGTCAGCCTGTCCACCGTACACAGTGTAACGATGAGGCTACTACACATGCTAGCCAGCCAGCCAGTACCAGTTGGGATTTCCATGGAGGGAAGCTACAAGGAGTGAGGATTTGGCCAAGAGTCAATCTGATGTCCACTGGAGCGTCGTCATTGGCGGCGGCGACGGCGGCAATGGTGGTTGCTCCCACATCGTCAGTGGCCTGCGGTTTCAATCAGTTTCCATATCCTCCTGGCACAACAGCTAACCAATGAATCCGGAATGGCCAAAGCCTGGCAGAATGTAGCAAACATTCGTTGATCCGAGATTTAATGTGGACAGATGATGATGACGATGACGACTGAAGGCATCCAATCCTTGGAAATGCACAACAAGACGATAAAAATTGCTACGAGACCACATATTCCTGACGACGCACACACCTGTCCGGAAGGAGAAAACAGAGAGCAAGCACTATTGTTGGAGAATGGAAAAATGTGGTTTTGAATTGCAGATCACCTTGGTCGTTTTGAATTCCTTTAATCGAAAATTATTGTCACTATGGGGTTTACAGGCAGCCATCCGTTCGACCTATAGTCCTGCGGTCCGTCTGCCAGCTGGAACAACGCCGTATACATATATGGAGAGAGCTAGGAATTACAGACACACCATCTGCTGCAGTTTGAAATTTTCCTGGCATCCACTCTACGGCCCGTGTCGTTCTGATCCATATACCTACATATGAAGTGAGCGAGTGTGTTATATGCAGATTGAATTAAGCTTTTCTCTAAATCCCTGATCTGGGATACCGCACTGTCGGACAAGGATCCTGGCTGGGGGAGACGACTAAGTAGATAACAACAACGTCTGCTTCGGATTAGGGCAGCTTTACCGATGATGGAGCTAGATATTGCTGTCATGAATGATAAAGAAGTTACTGCCAGCTGGGCAGCCTGGACCAGTACCGTCAGGATCCGGCACAGCAGTATGCAGATAATGGGAACAGTATATGTGTTTCTTTCACGAGCTCGTTTACATATTCCAGCCAGTCAGCGTCGCTTGGGGACAGATACGGTGGGGAGTGAGTCCGCCGGGAGAAGTTCACCACATTTTTGGGTGGAATGTCAAGAGACCGGGAACATATTTACAGATCTCTAGCAGATTCAATGCGTAATGAACACAACTTTCTTTATTCAAATATTCAAAGGCAGCCAGCCCTTGGGAGAGTAGCTGTCTTTCACTAGCTTTGTGGTTAACATAAATATTTATTCTACATTTTCGTAACCAATCAAAAGCAACTGCAAGAAGGGTGAAGATGGTGCCTGTATCCAAAAGGATTTTGGACAGTAAAGTTTTTCCCTGGAAGCGGATAATAGACCTTCCCCGAAATTATTCTTCAGACAGGTGAATTTCGGCACATTTAAGCGGTTATAGTGGTGCATGGTGGAATTTTAGCAATTTTTATCAATTTCCTTAAACGAAATAGCAAAATTTTATTTTTCATGAGCGCGAGAAATTTTTATTCAGGTGCTGTCACGATTTTTATGTTTTGGAGCCTTTCTATTGGGTTGCTGGACAATAGGATTAGTGTTAACAGTTCAAATTTAAAATCATTCGTTCAATCACTAACTATTGTGATTATATCACTCTGAAAATCGGTAAGCCAATTCCGGCCCTGAGGGCCGACTGTCCTATACCATTAAACTCAATTAGCCTAGATCGGAAAAAGTTTGTATGTGTGTGTATGTGATTTTTTTAGAGAGTAGAAAAAAAATGAAAAACGGCCATGAGCAGAAAAAAAACTGTACAAGAAACAACATCTCGGGGACTGGTTTGGGCTGCCACCCGACCCGTTAAATAACTGTTCTTGCCCAGAACCTGACTTCTCCTCGGCACTACCTTACGTCATTACTTCTAACTACTTAGTTGTTAGTTACTTTAGTAGGGTTACCGCACCACTTCTCGACACTAGGGCATTACAAAAAATCACTCATTTTTGAAATCTCAAAGTCGGGGGAACGTTTCTCGAAATATACGGAAAGGTGGGGTACTGGGTCATTTTGTCCCCGAAATTCCCCTATTTTTATGAGTTTGTCTACTCTGTACTGAAAATCATTGCACAGTTTTACTAATGCGAAAAAATCTCAAAAATCGAACGGAAACTTCACGACCTTTGTCCGAATACGAGAAGTTATAAGGATTTTGGTCATGCATATTAAATTTTATCATTTTCTCGTACATATATCTAATATTCTTCAATCGATTTTCATAAAATGTACTTTGTTGAACGTGGAAAATTTTTAGCAATGACATAAAAATAGATTCGTTACCGGTAAAATCCAGAAACATCTTAATACTCCAACTTCCCGAATTTATTCCAGAAATCAAACTTTTCTCATGTGATCCTTAAGCGTATTTTACACTAGGTATAGTGTTTTATAAAAACTTATTGTTGAATGGAGTTGATATGAGCAATTTAATGATACAAATTTGGAATCGAGACAAAATGTCAAAAAATCTGATGTTTCTGAATTTTACCGGTAACAAAACTATTTTTTTATTCCTAAGGATTGTTCAAGTTTAGCAAGGTACATTTTATGAAAATTGATTGAAGAATAATGGAGATATATGCACGAGAAAATGATGAAATGTAATATGAATTACAAAAGGCCCTATAACCTAAACTTCTCGTATTCAGTCAAAGGTAGCAAAGGTTCCGTTCAATTTGTGAGATTTTTTCAAACTAAACAATCTATGATATGTATGATTTGCAGCACGGAGCAGAAAAATTCTTAAAAGCAAGGGATTTTGGGGACAACCCACTTTTCTGAATTTTTTGAGAAAAAGAAATATCTTCATTCAAATACAAAGATTATTTGCTGTAAAAAAGGTATGAATTGTGGTTTTCTGAAACTACTTCAAAAAAGCATTTAATATATTTTTCCCACAAACCTTCCCATAGTCCCAATTTCAAAAACTTCAAGAGAAGTGGGCGTCAATTGTCCAAATGATGGTAAATTTGGCTTCTGAGCTTACTTTTACATTTGTCACACTTTGAGAATAAAAGTTCTCGACCATTTACACAGGCTGGCAGTTTCTGCATGGTAGTCGGAAAGCTAGCTGTGGGTCGGGACTTACTGCTCTTCCCCTACGTAGACAATCTGAGTGGAAAACTGCAGATTATCTAATTCACGACTCGGTTTCCTTGTGCCATTCAGCACCGCAACTCCCTTCTCGTACCATTCACTCGGTCTAGTACCCGGATGATGGACCTAGCCTACTCCGACGGAGAATTTCACGGCGAGAGCGAGAAGTTCTACCGAAACCGCTTAGCTCAGGTGTCGAAGTCAGTTCGACGATTCCGATGGTGCAGTGCGTCCAGTGCGCTGGTGCCCCTACGACCCGCGACTTGTGGAGATCCGTCGCGATCTACTCGCTCTATCGCCTGGCAGTAGATGTAGCCTACTCGAGAGCTACTTGCTAGGGTTTCGTGGTCGGTCCAACGATGAAGCCTGACATCTGGTTTACTGGCGCCCCGACGATCCGAGCCCGGTGCAACGTCGCGTGGCGGTGGACCGAGTCTACACCGATGGAGAGTTACTCCCGAAACACGATTTGTCGTTTCACGGCGGCTTTTTAGCCGATGGCGCTACTGTGTTGGTCCCTTCGCCACTTCCTCTGTAGCTATACTTACAACCACTCCGTTTACAGCAGCCTAGATGTGCTCGTCACGGCACATCTCTTCGACGATATTATCAACTGTCACACTAGGCATTCCGGTGTCTCTTGCACGTTCACCCACTCCACAAAAAAGGGTGACAAAGCATGTTAAAACCGATGCAGATACTTCCGGAAGCATCCTTGCCCGGACAAAAACAACGACAAATAGAAGTTCACCTCTCCTATGCACCCAAGCTGGCACATTTGGAATGAGACGGTACGTCCCCCTTCCTTTCTTCGCTTTTTACCACTCGTGCTGCCACTTGACCATGGAGTCCGGTCGGACCAATCTCCTTATCTTTCTTGTATTTCTCCGCTAGTAGCTTTCCACATCAGCCTTTAGGCGAAACGTCAACTTCGACCGATTCCGCTTTGAGTTCAGGGCAGCAGACCAGGCCAGCACGCCATACTTCAGATGAGACACCCACCGGGAGACGTCTGGTGCTGTATCTTGCTCTTCCGTTACTCGGTATGATCCTTGCCAGTGCGATAGTTGTCCTCGCAGCCTTTTCACATCATAGTCAACATGGCTGTTGTAATTTAACCGATCGTCGGCTATCACACCCTGGTGCTTCGGCGCATGCATCGATAGGATGGATTGTTTCTCGACACGCTGGATTTTTTGACAGTTGCTGACCAGCAGTACCTTCGTCTTGAGGTGAGCCAGCTGCAACTTGACATCAACCATTCAGGTTTCCTCGGTAGAGACAATGCCGTCAACATCTCCACTTCCTCAAGGATATCGCCGGTTATCGTCAGGACAACGTCATTTACAAATCGGACGATTTCAACTCCACTGAACAGTTTCAGTGTCAACACTCCGTTGTATATTATATTTCAGCACGTTGGGCCAAGTAAGGAGCTCTGAGATACTCCCGCCGTCACCCTAATCGACCTTTGCCCCCTGTTCGCTTCGTAGACTAGTACTCGATTCTGAAAGTAACTTCTCAGAGCCTTGCGAGATAGTCCTGAACCCACAAACTGTGCAGCGCTATCGCGATAGCCCCCCGGCTGGCGCTGTTGAACGCGTTTTTCACGCCGATCGTTACCACGGCGCAGTAGCTATTACACCTTCTCTTTTGCTTCGTTGCTTTCTCCGCACTTGCGATGACTGTGCGGATTGCGTCCACCGTCGATATCATGTATCCTGTATCTCAATCATTGCGACATTACCGGGCAATGTTTGGGGCAGTCCACAACAGAAATGAAGTGCGGCGTTGTAATTATTGCCGAGCCGTATCGTGTTCCTCCTGATAACGGTAACTGGGAAGTGCTGGAATTGCGGCAATCCAAGAGATGGACGGATTCCCTGTCCAAGAGGTGATGGATAGCACACACGAAGGCTTCGTGATCGCCAAGATCAACAGCGTATTCGGATGTAGCTGTTATATGCTCCCCCACGATGGACACCAGAGCAGTACAATCGGATGCTGGACGCACTAACCGACTTGTTAGTCGGACGAACGCGCGCCGGTTGTTATGGTAGGAGATTTTAAAGCTTGGGGGCTTGGGAGTGAGGTAGCAGGCTGACCAACACAAGAGGCCTGTTGGAAGCCCTGACGAAACTGGTTGTAAGGTTGTGCACCGAAGATTCCGCTAGTACATTCGGTAAAGACCCCCGAGAATTCATCATCGACGTAACATTCGATAGCGCGTCGCTGATCGATAACATGAATTGCCGAGTTAGTTTGCAGTACACACATAATGACCACCAGACGATCCACTACACCATTAGTCGGCAGAACTGCGTAGTAACGCGGAAAGTAAGGACTGACGAACGGAAGTGATAAATAAAGGGCTTCGACAGGAACCTTTTTGTGGAAGCACTTTGTGCTGACAGCCTTACTCCAATTTCAAATGTCGATAAGCTGTCGGAGACATTAGCGAGGACGTGTGACGTAACAATGCTGAGAAAAACTGAGGAAGTGCCGAAGCTAAGGCAACATCCCGGGTAGCAGGGGCCGCTTATTAACGCGAGATTGTGCTAAGTTAGTCCATCTGCTACAAGGAGCTGTGTTGAGAAGTAACGCTAACCCCTGGGGCAACACTTACCGTGTCGTGATGGCCAAGATCAGAGGTCAAAGACGCCAGCTGAAATGTGCGCTGACAAATTGAAAATTGGGTCTTTTCCCGAAGCAAGACCCAACTGCAAGACCGCCTACACCGTACGTTGTTGCAAATGTTGGAAATGCTGGTGACATGTCTGCAATGAAGAGCGTTGGTAATAGACGCAATAAAATATTATTGTAAGAAATCCGTGACCAAACGCCATCTCTCATTACTGCAATGAAGAGCTCCAACGTGGTACTGAAGACCGCGATCCTGGCGTTTCCAGACATGTTCAGGATAGTTTTACAGAAATGCCTGGACGAAGGCTACTTATCGCACAGATGGAAGATCCAGAAGCTGGTGTTGCTGCCAAGACCAGGGAAGCCACCAGGAGATCCAGCATCGTATCGATCTATTTGCCTGCTGGATACTCTTGGCAAACTCCTATAAAGGGTCATCATCAACAGGCTGAAGAACTACGTTGAAAGTGAGGACGTATTATCGTAAAGGCCGTTCGGATTCTGAAAAGGGAGCTCTACGGTGGACGTCATCCGCGAACGCGGAGAAAGTGTTGGAGTAAAAGAGATGGGATAATCGCTACTGCGCCGTGGTTACAATCGACGTGAAAAACACGTCCAACAGTGCCAACTGGGTGGCTATAGCCGTAGCGCGGCACAGGATGTGGGTCCCGGACTATTGTCGAAATAATACTTCCACTACAGCTGAACGAAGCTGGGTCAAAAATGTAGAAAACAAGATTAAACAGTATTCGGGAAGGTCAATGACTTCCCAATCCAACGAGTACGTAAAGTCAATTCATAAGCTCTGATATTAAATCACGATGATTGGAGAAAGTTAAATATCTTATGAGTCGGTTTAGCTATCCACTTCATAAGAACCATTTGATCTTTTCCTCTAGCGAAAAAACTAACCAGGATCAAAAAATAAATCGAATAAATGACAGATGGTGATTGATGTTGATTTCGAATAACTGTATGCAGTTTCTGCACCTGTCATTGTGATTCCAATTCTCCGTATTGCGCCCCTCAGTTTTTCCCTCGGGGATCTCGATTCAAACGTTGTCAAACTCAACGATATGTTTTAGGTTATTTAAAATACCGTTTTAGGTGGCTATTTTAATGGCCGGTGGTGCGCTGCCCTTTTATGCAAAGGTGACGTAAACGCCATTGAGGATATTGTTCAGGGGAAATCAATTTTTATCTTGCATGATGCGGGTAAAAGTATGCTTTCGTCATTTCGTTTTTCGTGTTTCAATAGGCCATTTTTTTTATTGAAAGTGCTTACACTGGAATATGCGATTTTTTTAATAACACGAAAAAAGGAAATGTGACCAAAGTGGCTTTTACGTCACTTTTGCATAGAAGGGTAGTGCGCTTTTGCAAACTATTTGTATTGAAATTCTGTGCAAAAATTCTATGCGAAAAAATTGGTAAAATTTAAGGAAAAAAACCATTCCAATCAAAATTTACTTAAAAGAGATGTCAACATAATCCGTGACCGAACCGTGTGCTTTATCTAGAAAAATGCACAACACACAAAACGATTTGTTCCGCAGCTATTCAGCAAAACGGTCCCTCGAACATCCGATCGTTTGTTCGCCGCTTTTACATATACTCCAATCAACCGACAAAAGGAATTGTGTTTCACATCACCCCTCTCATCGTTACAAATGACTAGCGTCCCCACCGTTCTACCAGTACCGCACCGCGATGCCAACCCGAGGACTACATAATAATAGAAAGAAGCATAGTAACTCAACGGAATATTCTTCCGGTCGCCGCTCGTGTCCGGTTTCGAACAAAAAATCATTCATCCATAATGGCTCGTTATCGCTCCAACCGACTTCCCGGTATGTGCAAAAGCCGCCGATCGACGACGTCTTATAAATTTCACCTCTCGAAAATATAGGGAAATCGCCGTGCGTGTGTACGTGTTTGTGTGTAGTAGATGGGTTCGGAACCCCGCTCGACCCCATTAGAGACATTTCCCGAAAGCGGAAAAATATATGCTTCCATATATAATGGCATTGGCAAGGAATCGTCGCTACCTACCAACCAGCCTGGGGTAAAAGGATAATATTTCAAACCGCAGCACCAATCAAACGGAGGGAGGAAGAATCCTACGTCGGCAGCGTAGAGGACTAGATAAAAATCAATAAGTTCGACTTGCGAGCAAATAAATCGTTTAAATCCCACTTTACCGTACACGCCTCTTCAATTTCTGTGCTCTTGTGGAAACGGGGTCCGGATGCCCGAGGGTTAGCCTTGACGCGGTGCTGCACTTTCAATCGTACTTTAAAATAAATGTATTCGTGGTTGAAGGTAAAATTGCATGGCAACACTTGACTATTTTAAATTTTACGGAGAAAGTGGAGTTAAAAACCACTTTTTTATTTCACTTTTTTATGGCACATTAGCACTTTCTTATGGCACATTTTATTTTTACAATAATATATTTTTTCAACGTTTTTCAGTTACTGATAACTCGTAAACATTTAGATGCATGGATTTTTTTTCAATTAGGGTTAATGTGCTAGTAATGGACCCCGCAGTAGACGGTGCTAACAATTTCAAAGAATTTGGATAAATTCAGTTGTACTTTTAATGTAAAATTCTATCAATTGATGATACTAAGTCTTTCAAACAATATAATGCAAATTTGAAGCTTTTCAACTTGATTTCTTTAGTAAAATTCGATATTTCGAACTAGTATCCATATCCCTATAATGGACCCGTTTTCCTATTATGGACCCGGGACGAATATGCGCATTATGGACCCGGGCCCATTACACGCATATCCAACAATTAATACAAAAAATTGTATTTTTTCAGTTTTCTGGTAATATCAAGAGACATTTTAGCACAACATTATAAGAAAAATATAAAATATGAAAAATAACAAAATTTTGTTATTTTTTCCTTTCATTAAATATTTCAATGGCACTCGAAACCTTTGACTAATGAATTAAATTTTTTATTGATCTGATGCTGATTTCAAAGGCGAACATGACTTTTATAACAAGTGATGTGATTTGTATGACGCTTATGAGTAAGGTGATGAGGGCTGTATTATAGAAAGTCTTACACAAGTTTGCCAAAATTGTAATTGGCAATTGTCTGAATGGATTGGTGGTCGAATTATGACAATCCATCAACAATACAGTCGAGTAAAGCATTTGTAATATTAACAAGGCGGCTCTAAACATGTTCAGTGTCCAAAGAGAACAAATATATTGTCATTTCATTATATTTTAAGATACCAAATACACATTAAAAACGACACAACTTCTTGCATCATTTTGATTAGTTCATACAATTGCTTGTACATTCATGTATAGCTATATCTGAAGCGTTTTGAAGAAACCGTAAGTATTTTTAGCTGACAGGGCCCATGATTTACATGATTTAATCCCCAACTATTTAATTTCTACTATTTTCCTGGGAAAGTTCGATAAAAGTACTTTGTATCTTTAGTTTTGTTTTACTTTGGGACGTAGCAATAATGTACATGAAATTGCCTGGATATATGCAATATTACAAGATAGCGAACTATATTATCTTACTCTAAAAATGGAATTAATTACAGCTCGTTGATTCCAAGAAAGTTATTCGAAACAGTAATCAATGCTACATTTTACGGTATTTATTTTAATATTTCGTATAATCAAATTTTAGTAAAGCTTCTTGAACGTTTAGCACCACCTTTTTTTCTAAATCAATAGATTTATTCTATTATTTTTCAATAGAAGGATATTAGTGAATAAATTTCAATCATTCTGCAACCCTGCGCACGACGAACTTGCTAAAGTATTACTCCAGAATTTAATTTTTCGTGGTTATTAAGTAATCTTTTCGGGCTATCCATGTCACTATTTTATTTTCTTCTATGGTTGGAAGCGTGGACCTTTTCTTGTTCCTCCAGGCCAGCATTTCCATATACTCCGCAATACTTCACAGCAGAGCGTGATACATCAAATTGCCTGCACGCTTTTTTTGACAGAACATGGTTCTAGTCGCTCGAATGAACTTTTGCATGGCAGCCTTCATGTATTTGTACCTACTGTTATTAGTTTTGTCTATTGATTGGTGTAGGAACCACAAATTTTGTTGATCCAATACTGAGAAGCTGCAAAATTTCCAATATGATGGTTTCAATCAATATTATACTGAATCCTCAATATGTTGATAACTCTTTTTAATTCTATTAGTTGCTATTACAAGTTTCTAGTTATATTAATGTGTCAGGGGTTCATAATGCGCAGATACCTAGTTTCACTTGTTCCCATAATGGACCCCCAGAATTTCAATATAAATTTTAAATTATCTTAGTTTATTAGATCTACATCGCAAAAGATTGTCTTAGTGTTAGGTATTAACCAGTAAAACAAAATCTTTTTCATACGTAGTCTATTTACATCAGAGCGAATCAGTCTTTTTATAATAGTAAAACAATTACTTACAAACCCTGTGTCATGCTGCACTATATTGAAATTGAGTGCAAATATCAATTTTGTATTGAATTATGGTGAAAAAACACATTCTTATTTCTGTCTAAGTCTTAAAGCTGTCCTGTAACCAACAGTATACGTTGAAAACAGTTCTTAATGAGGAATAATTGACAAAAAAGCGTCCGGGGGACCATTATACGCAAAGGGTCCATTATAGGCATACAAACCCTAATAAAAGTGTGTTTTTGTGCAACTTAGGTATTGTTAAGAACAAATAGAGCTTTTGTTGTCTTTTTTGTAAGGTGTCCCAAAATGACATCAAGTTAAAACAATCATCGGGCTCACTTCTTAAATGAAAGGTTATGGTATTAGGACCACTTTCTTGTTCGGAGTGAATTTGCTAAGACGCTCCCAACTGGTGGCGAATTTTGATTTTTTTTTGAAAAATGTTCCGATATTGGATAAAATTTCAAATCAACTTGTTGAAGTGTTCCTGAACTGTTTTAGATTTTTTTTCAGTTTTTTTTTTCATTTTTCTAAAAATCAAAATGGAAAACTCTGGTGAGTTAGTTTACACATTTTTTGGATTATAAGAGCGGCAGAGCCATTAAAACTTAATGAATAGTGCAATTTTTGATATTTTTCAAGTTTTAAGTTTTTCTTCTAAACTGGGTATCTCTTTTTTCAAATATTTTCCTATATTAAATATTTGAGTCGAACATAGTGGCATAATTTTGAGTTATTTAAGTTTTTGTCAAAGAACGTTTGATATTTTATGCTATTCATCAAAAATATCACTGGTCTACGAAATAAAATAATTTAAGTGTGCTTAGTCCGCATTTTATTTTTTGGAAAATAGAAGGATAATGATGACAAATGGCGTTTTCAGTTTGTCTCTAGTACATAAGAATCGGTTTTTATGAACATTTGACGATTTTTTTTGATTATTTAATATATTAAACAAATATGTCGAGTTAATAGCAAGTTATGTCGTATTTTTGTTTATAAGGTCATACATCCATGGTAGGTACCTTAGAGTGAAGAAAAGTGAGGTGAGTGTCGAAAAACTGATCTTTGCGGTTTAGATCACACAATTCTGAAATAGTCTATTTGAAAGGCTTTGTATTTTCTAAAAAGTGCATCGTTCGATACAATAAGGTTGGTGAATAAGCCTCCTAGAAGTATTTATGGAGAATCAACTCTTTAAAAATAATTAGAGACTTGGTGTCATTAGTAAAGTTATATTTATTTTTATAATTGATGGCACATGAAAAACATCAAATGCTCAACCTAAACCCGATCCGGATGTACTAAAGACAAACGGAAAACTCCATTTTTCATAATTTTCTTTCTACTTTACTTAAAAAATAATATGTGGTCTGAACACATTGGAATTGTTTTAGTTTTTGGAACAGTGTTATTTTTGGTGAAAAATTAAAAATATCAAAGGTTTTATAACAAAAACTAAAATAACTCATACCTCATTTGCCGTAGCTATACACTTTCTTCAACAAAATTACGCCACTGCATTTAGCTCAACTATTTGAAGTGTTTTCTATACTTTTAAAATTTTTGAAAAAAATCTAAGACACTTCAGGAGCATGAATTTGAAGCACTGCAACAGGCATGAATTTGAAATTTCCCCCAAAATCGGGCCATTTTTCAAAAAAATCAAAATTCACCGCCAGTAGCGAGCGTTCTAGAAAATACACTCTGAAGAAGAAAGTTATCCTAATTTTTTGACACCCAATTAGATACAATCCCTTAGCACATAGAAAAAATAAACTTTACATTTGACGTAAACAGCATTGCGATGTATTTTGCATCTACTAATGGAATTTAACATGTGAAATAAAATATTGTGTCTCTTTTGATGTAGAACTCGGTTGAATGGAGACTGAGAGTTGTCAACAATGCACAATTTAACATTTTTCTTGAATGTTAATTCAAGTGAATTGTGATGCCCCTTTTATGTACATCTTGCGAGATGTAAATATTTTTAAGTGTGCATGCATTTTACAAAAATACAAAACCCGAACACGACCCGCACCCGCATTGAAAAAACTGTTTTAATCCACCTAGCGGTGCAATTGAATTTGAAATGATACGATTGATTTTCATTTCCAAACTTGTAAGCAACAAAATAAAAAGAGTGTGTTGAATAACAATTCGTAAGACCCAAATGGTCAGCGCACTTACAAATAGGTATTATCGCTGGAATTACAGTGCGTGGAAAAAAGGTGCACTAAATTTAGGCGAACCTAATTCCGAGAAAAACATATAATACACTCTAGAAAACGCATTGCGTTGCTTATGGTCCGGCAAGGACATTCCACCAAATAAACTGAGAAAATTCCGGGAAGGTAAGGGATAAAACGTTTCTTTCTGTGCCATACAAACATACCTGGAAGAGTACGAAGCCTGTCTTCAACCATCGAGCTGGAGTTTTGGAAGATTCGAACTAATCCAACGAGATAAAAGAGTGCGACTAGTCTAGCAGCAATATTTCTATGAGGTTATAATGAAGAAAAAAATTGTTGAAATAAATTTTCAAAAAAAAGAAGTGAGATTGCGAAAAAAAGCGAGTTAAAGAAGAACAAATAAAAACGAGTAAGTAAAACAACGACGAAGAGCAGAAAGAAAAGGAACTGTAAAAACCAACCCAATCTAAAACTAATGATGTAAAAGTAATGAAATGCTTACACATAGCAAAAAATAACAACCAAAAAATAAATTCTTTACTGTGGTTGAATGGAAATTATCTTCACCGCGGTTACCTAAATTTAACTTATTCAAACGTTACGCTAAAGGGTCAACAGTTGTTACGGCATTTAATTAGCAAGGGACTGGAAGGTGAAGTATATTTTTCAATATTTAGAACCATAGTACTCAAGGGAGAGCAAGGAGTTGAAGGGAGAAAGTTTAGGAAAGCGTGGAAGGATCATATACGCAAGCCTAGAGCTCACCGGTGAACAAACAAAACTGGCTCATTCAATGAGTTTCAACGTCGCAAATGCTTAGTGTGGAAGTTTACCGTGACTTAACTTTTTGTCGGTTCCGACAGCATGAAGTAACAAGTTACTTTACGCTTGTCCGGACATGCCGTAGACTCAGGTGATTCGCATTTCTAATGCCAAAAGACCCTGACTCCTACGGTAGCAGACAAAAAATTAAGTCACCGGTGAGCTCTAGGCTTGCATATATGATCCTTCCACGCTTTCCTAAACTTTCTCCCTTCAACTCCTTGCTCTCCCTTGAGTACTATGGCTCTAAATGTTGAAAAATATACTTCACCTTCCAGTCCCTTGGTAATTAAATGCCGTAACAACTGTTGACAAATTGACTCAATAGGTCGTTAACAAACCTGTTTTAATCCACCTAGCGGTGCAATTGTGCCTTTCTCATTTCTCTAAACTATGGCACGGAGGCTTTTTATGTTCAACATAATCGTGGAAATGTCCATTACATTCTTAGTACACTTTGCACTTATACACAATGGCATGCCAGCCACGAACTTGATGAGCTACGTGTCGACGGTGAAACACTTGAAACAAAAAAATATCATACTCCATTAGCCTAATCAGCATTAGATCAATGTTATCTGCTTGCTAACTCATTTTGTCATGCGGGGCTGGGTATGTGAAGAGGGCGAAAGTCCCATGAACGAACGACTCCCCAGCTTAAATTGGTATGCTTTGTGATATAGTGGTGGTTTAAAGATGATGGGGTTGAAAGGGAGGAGTATGAGGGCTGGATGGGGTGGTGGTCTGAGGGGTGATTTAAGGAGATTTTTAAAGGAGGGGCGCGAACAGTAGATGGGGGGTGTAACCCCTCTCCGAAAAACCATCAACTACGCCCCTGTTAAAATCCAGAAACCCTAAACGAGTCGAAAAAAAATTTAGGCCGGGATTAGGTTGACGTTTTTCAGAGTGATTGCATAACCTTTCTATATGAGAAAGGCAAAAATGTGCCAAAATCCAAAAAAGTGAATCGTAGTCAAATTTTTTTTTCGAGTTTGCATCAAATCTCGACGTTTCATGCACCTTGAACACATTTAGCATCAAAAATAAAAATTCTATTTTTAATTTTTCCTATAGTTTATATGAGAAATTTCTGTGTGACCGCACTCTGAAACCCATAATTCCGGAACCAGAATTCCGATTGATCCAAAATTCAATAGCAGCCGATGGGAAGGTTGCACCTTTCATTTGAGACTAACTTTGGGCAAATCGGTCCAGCCATCTCTGAGAAAAATGAGTGACATTATTTGACACATACGCACATACATACACACACACACACACACATACACACACACATACACACACACATACAGACTTTTTCCGATCTCGACGAACTGAGTCGAATGGGATATGACACTCGGCCCTCCGGGCCGGGATTAGGTTGACGTTTTTCAGAGTGATTGCATAACCTTTCTATATGAGAAAGGCAAAAATGGTTAACAAAAAATGGCTATGCTAAAATTGAATAAAAATTATATTTCAGGTAGTTTTTCGATTTCTTGAGCGATACGTTCATAAACAATGATGTAGATGAGTTTCCACATTTGTTGGATTCCTGCCAAATAATGCGCTGTGCGGTATTTGAAACACCTGTGCGCGGAATTTCAATCAGCGCAATATATGATGCGTGGAATTTGGTACAATAGCACATTATTCATTTTCGCAACTTTTGTAAAATTCTGTTTAAATTCTCATGTTGCTATAATTTTCCATAGAAACATGATAAAATTGCTAGCCAGTGGGACAAATTGCATAACTCTATCAATGTTGATTGATTTTTCTGAAGGAATTTTGGTTCACTTGCGCCTTAGATGCGCGGAATTATGTGCCTTCACGGCATATAAAACTAGCTAGAATATTTAGCAGTAGACTAAATGAGACACCGAAAATAAAAATCACAAAAAACGGAACAGGCTTTGTGAAACCCGTTTTAAATATATTATAATGTAAAAATAGTATATAAACTTCAAGTATAAAAATCGGACAGGAGCTCTTCGATATAAGAGTCGATTAAAAACGATCTTCAGTATAAAAACACTAAAACATATATACGGTTCTAACAAAGGACTTTTCTTTATTTGACTTTTTAATCTTGAAGGTTACGTTATTCAAATTTTCCTGCGAGAGAATTACAGTTTCATCCTTGCCTACTTTTTCGGGTGAGACCTTTCTAAGCGATTCTGATGCTAAAGGACCCCTGTCCGATTTTTACGCTTGATTTTAATATTCGGTTTTTACATTCTAAGTTATTTTCAATGGGTTTTGCAAAGCATCCTTGAAAAATTTATTTTCAGCCGTTCGAATATAGATGCTAGGTTTTTAAAAACGTTAAATGAACCTTATAAAATCGATAAAACGAAAAAAAACATGTTTCGCTCAAGTTAAAATGATTTGGGAAAACCCCGTTTAAAGCCCAAAAATAAAAACCCGGGATTTTCTGCGTGATCGTACTCTAGGAACTAGAAGTCGAACCCATACAAAATTCAATAGCAGCCAATGGCAACGTTGTACCTTTCATTTAAGACTAGGTTTGTGATAATCTGTTCAGAAAATTCCTAAAAACCGATGTAGACAAATTATAACAAGATTTTCTATGTAACCGTACTTTTCAACTCGTATCTAAGGAACCAGATTTCGGATCAAGATGAAATTCAATAGCAGCCGATGGTAACATTGTACCATTTCATTTACTAAGCTTGTGAAAATCGGTTCAGCCATCTCCGAGAAACCAATGTGGACATTTTGTTAACATATCTGCACATACATACATACATACATACATACACACATACATACACACACACATACATACATACATACATACATACATACACACACAAAATTGGAAGACGAAAGCCTTCAACAAAGACCTCTTTGTTGAGGCACTTCGGCCGAACGGCGAGACCAAGAACGTGGATGCGGCTGACCTAACAAGAAGGATTGTGGCGGCTTGTGACGCAACAATGCAGCGAAAACTGGAACCACGCAACAAACGGCGTCCAGCTTACTGGTAGAATGAGTCGCTTAGTACGTTACGCGCTGCTTGTCTCAGAGCCAGAAGGCGGGCTCAAAGAGCAAGGTCGGAACCAGATAGAGAAGAGCGTAAGGCAGCGTTTCGGGAAGCTAGGGCCGCTATAAAACGGGAGATCAGACTTAGCAAGTCAGAGTGCCACAAGGAGCTATGCCGAGAAGTAGACGCCAATCCCTGGGGTGACGCATACCGAGTCGTGATGGCGAAAATGAAAAGGCCGACGACGCCAGCCGAAATGTGTCCGAGCAAGCTGAAGATAGTCGTCGAGGGTGTTTTCCCGAAGCACGATCCAACTATATGGCCACCGACACCGTACGGCGAAGAAGAAGGAACAAACACGGATCGGCAAGTGACTAACGACGAGCTAGCAGAAGCATCGAAGCGCCTAAAATCAAAGACAGCCCCTGGTCCGGATGGAATACCACACGTGGTACTGAATGCTGCGATCTTGGCATATCCGGACATGTTCAGGATAGTGCTGCAGAAGTGCCTAAATAAAGGCAACTTCCCCGAAATTCACACACACATACATACAAACAGACATTTTCCGATCTCGACGATCTGAGTCGAATAGTTTATGACATTCGACCCTGCGGGCCTCGGTTAGAAAGTCGGTTTTTGGAGCAATTGCATAACCTTTCTCTATGAGAAAGGCGAAAATTAAAAACCTTGCCTAACCCGAACTCGATTTTCAATAAATAAGTTTAGCCTATTTGATTTGAGCTCGCGGCTAGTTGGCGATATTTTCACTTTTTATCTCTTTGGTTTAGGTAGATGGTGGACCACTGAAAAATAAAATCATACACGTATATTAAAACACACAGTAAAATTCCACAAATTTAAGGAAATTCGCTTATTGCGTTCGAAAACTGTTACCCATGAATTCTACAAAACAAAATGAAATGCAACATATGAAAACATATTCTACATAATTCGAGGTAAAAAATAAGACAGCGCCATATGCCTAATACAAACGAAAAAAAAAGAACTCCACCAACTTACGCCTTCCGCGAACTAGGCCAGGGCTTTCCTATTATTAGTTTATCTTTACCACAGTTTCAGATTCCTCTCGGCGACAAAATCTGACATGGGCACTACTACTAATCACGATGTAGTGCGAGGACATTATTTGTGTGATGTAGTGCGAGGAAACTATTTGATTTTATGAAAAATAAGCTGTAAACTAGTTAATGTACAGAAAATCGATTCGGCAATGACATGGCGGAAACCGTGACTGAAGTTTACAAAACAAAAAACAAATATCTCACCTCATAAAAACGTTATATTTTGGCGTTATTGCAGGGATGTTGAGCATGAGTATGAAACACATGATTTTTATTTATTGCCCTGCTATCGTGCCGTGAAAATGTGATTGTTCCAGAATTTATGGCACTTTATTCAAGATTTTGGATACAATTTTTTTCCGTGTACTGGAAAGATTTTACTGTTCGTAGGTACGCCGACTGGTAGACCGGCAGCGCACCGCCGATGAATTTTTCCCACGCCGATAATTCACTAACTCGAAAATTGTTGACTCAAAATTTTATCCACAAAGCTAAGATCATTGTCTCTGGTCGTCATATACGACGTTAACTGATTCATGATTTATCACATCTTGTTCATTATTTAGTTATTTACTATTTGGTCAAGGCTTCTGTCTGTCACGTTACATTTTTACGCATATTTCATAACATATGTCAGCAAAAACCATAAAATCAGATTCTATCCCAACTGCACATTATTAAGGTCACTGTAACGTTACACAATTTTCGCAGTGAGTTTGGAGGTTGCCCGACTAAATTGAAAAAGTCTGTTCCGTTGGCTCCCAAATTTGCATGAACACAGTTTTAAGTTGAAGCTTGGAAAACAAGGAAGAGTTTGAAATATAGTTTTCCTGAATAAAAACTTTGTTTTCGATTTTATGGAGTATTCTCAATGATCTGTCACGTTACAACCAGAATCTGTCACGTTACAGTTCTATATTTTTATAAAAGCAAGCATATCGAGACAGTCGTGCACAAATCATGCTTGATCTGGGAACTGGGTATTAACGGGAAATTTCATGTTTATTTTGAAAAGCACATTGGTTTTGATGAAGAAACGTGAATAACTTATGAAAAGGTCGTAATTTCACGAAGTAATATATTATGTTGAAAAAAATCTAAAATAACATCTGCATTTTGAAGCACAATTTTTCATGAGAATTTTGAATTGAAAAACCATTTTGAAATATATTTTATAACTAAATTAAAATATAAAAATTAAAATTTAAAAATTAAAAGAATTTTTGAAATATGTTAAAACGTTTTATTGATATTTTCTCCACAATGCAATTATATTTTAAACGTTTTTAATTTGCAATTAAATTTTAAACGTGTTTTGTTTTTGCGTTTGGTATCTGTGAGTTATTTATTAAAAGGGCGGAATTTTCACTAGTATATTTATGACCGGCAAATACTAAAAAATTTTCAAGCATACTTGAAGTTAAAAATGCTTCCTTACTAGTAACTTCCTAATAATGTAATTACAGTTTCTTCAGTTTTTAGGTTTTCGTTAACAAAAAAATCATTGTTTTTTTGTAATTGTATTTTATAACATTTTTTTTGTTTTCTTATTGAAAATTTCACCAAAAAATATTCACAAGGAAGAATTGATTCCCTAGAACTCGCTATCATATAGTTTTGCTGCACCAATGGTGATTTTCGAACAATATATTTTGAAAGCATTCAGATTTGATACGCCCTTTTTAAATATTACTCTTGAATAAAAATTGTTCGTTTAATAATGCAAAATACTTAGTCTCCCATAAAGATGAAACGTAAAAGGTTTCATCAGAATCGAAAATGGTCACCATTTTTGACGTACTTGAATTAAGCTTGATGGAATTTCTTCACAGCAGAAAACATCTGTCACGTTACATAAGATCAACTGTGTTTTCTCAAAAATGAATAAAACTTTAAGGTTTTCACAATACAATTTCAAAAAGTAAACTCAAAGTAGTAATAAAAAATCTAGGTTAGACATTGCACAGTGGTCCAGGAAGCGAAATTAGCGGGAAACAATTGTTAACGCATTCATCTTTAGGTTTAGAGATTTGGTGTCTTAGAAACATTTATTGTGCGTGACAAACTGCATCTTTTGGCTGAAACGGTTTTAGGGTGGCCCTTAAAATGTCAAAGTTGTAGACATTATTTCAAATTATAGTTCAAAGAGAATGATACTTTCTTCTGCAATATTCTAGAACAATTAATTCTGAGCAACTTTGTTGAAGATACTAACTTTGTATCCCAAACCGTTATTCATTTTATAGTGAGTTCCATATCATAACTTAGTTTTCTCCGTACAGTTTTTTAATATGAGTTTTCTCACAAAAGTACCTTTCAGGATGATTAGAGGCAACTTTTGCTGAAGAAAGAAATTTTTTATCTTGTCTAGTTCAAAAGTTATACTTAATTTTCACTTGAAAATACGCCCTTTTCAAATGTCGATATCTCAAAAGGGGGCAAACGAAAATTTATAATTTTGATTGCATTTGAAAGGCTGTAGTTTTGTCTACTATATATTGAAAAATTGGAGAACGCTTTTTTGTCTTTCTCAAATAAATCAAATTTAAGTAAAAGCATTTTTGCGTATAATCCTACAGCGCTCATATTAAAAAATATTTGTTTTACGCTGATTCTGTGAATTCTTATAAAGACTTTTCAAGGATCACATACATTTGGAGGTTTTTCATAACGCAGATAGGGTAAAGACCACCAATCACCAATGACTTGATCTATAATTTGCTTTCAATTATTGCCAAGATTTCCCAAAATCTACACAAATTTACAAGCGATTGGGTTCATTTGCAGGAACGGTTTCAGCAGATAGCAAGATCTACAATCTACTAACCTCAAACCAAAAAACAAAATTGGCCTTCATATAACAGTATTGTTGAAGTAAAAAAAATCTGATATCCTTCTGTTATATGAATGCATCAAATTATTCAACATAGTTTTTAAAAATTTTAAATGAAATAAGAGAATCATTCAAGTACTTTAAAACGACTGTCGTAGATTTGGTAGACCACTCTGCAAAGAGCTTAATTGAGTGCAACAAGTGCAATACTGAAACCCAGAAACTAAGCATGATTTCGATTATCAAATGGGGAACTGAAGAGAGTTCGACTCATTGCAGCTAAGATGTAACGATTTCCAGTATTATACACACTAGCAGTAATCTTTGAAAGACGCGCTTATTGTGGTTTTTAAATCATCAAACTAATCTTCTACTACAAAAATTAATGGGTATGATCAAAGCTTCATCGACGAAGATGAAAACAGAGAATTGCGCGAATGAAACAATTCCTATACACAGTATGTAAAAGTTAAAGACACCCCTTTATCGTTTCAGTAGTTTTGGTCATAGGAAAGGTTTGTTGTATTGTACGATGAACATTCTTTTAAAAATTTTGATATACCGTTTCACAGCCAACAAATAAAAAACTGTCATACGTCTCCCAACCTTTGAACGGAACGGATCGTTATATTTCACAGTGGTGTTCGGTGTGTAAATTCAGTGATTCAAGGTCATCCTTTGTTCGTTCGATAGCTGCCATTCTGCTGGTGCCGGCAGTAAATCCAGTACATTGTTTTCGCTGGTGCGGAACAATCGACGTTGTTTGCAGATAAGTTTTGCTTTATTTTTTTCCCTCGTTTGCTTTCTTTCCTTTTCCCTACTTTTACTCTACCTTGTAATCAAATAATAAGACACATTTCCGTTTATATAACGCTCTGCCCTCGTGCTTAAATGGCCGAGGGCGAAATACCATCTGATGTAATCATGGAAGTTAAATTTTTTCATAAAAAAATCTTTTAGCCCTCTCTTGTATATTGAATCTTATTTCTAGTCTTAAGATAGCTGTAAACTTTTTTTTTCCTTTGTAAAAAAAATATTTCAACATTGTAACCTCCTAGTTTTAAGATATCCAAAATGTAAAAACATAAGCATTTGGCACCGCCAAGCTAACGCATTTGTGCCTATCAAATAAACGAAATGAATAAAAAAAAAAAAAACTGAGTAAGTTAGTCGTCGTAATAAAGTGTGGCAGTCTAGTAGTGGTAATGGGATTAAATAGAAAAGAACGAGGGTGTCTTTAATTATTTTACATACTGTACACTTAGGCTTCTTTATGTAGGGGATGCGCGCATAAAACACCGTCTAAAAAGCCTTCAGTGTATATTTGCATTTTCGATAGCTCCATTATGTTTGTTGGTGGTATGGTAGGGTGGAAGTAAGAGGAAAGCGATTATAGTTTCTATTGCACTCGTACACAAGTTATTTAATATACTGGTTCTCAGGAATAAAGCAAATATATTGACCCTAACGCATTGATCATAATTTATATGCATTTCAACGATTGTACATAGGTCTAGTAATTAATAATAGAGTGTGCCATTCTAACGAGTGAGCCCAAAATAGGGTCATCATCCTATTTGCAATATGAAAAGCCTGCAAATGTATGTGATCCTTGAAAAGTCTTGACAAGAATTCACATAATCCGCGTAAAACAAATATTTTTTTTAATATGAGCGCTGTAGGATTATACGTAAAAATGCTTTTACTTAAATTTGATTTATTTGAGAAAGACAAAAAAGCGTTCTCCAATTTTTCCATATATTGTGGGCAAAAGTACAGCCTTTCAAATGCAATTAAAATTATCAATTTTCGTTTGCCCCCTTTTGAGATATCTACATTTGAAAAGAGCGTATTTTTAAAATAAAAATTAAGTATATCTTTTGAACCAGACAAGATAAAATTTTTCTTTCTTCAGCAAAAGTTGCCTCTAATCATGCTCTAAAAGTACACTGAAGGGTACTTTTGTAAGAAAAATCAAATTAAAAAACTGTACGGAGAAAACTGCTTTTTTGAGAGACACCCTAAGCTATGATATGGAACTCACTATAAAATGAAAACGGTTTGAGATACAAATTTAGTATCTCCAACAAAGTTGCTCAGAATTGATTGTTATAGAATATTGCAGAAGAAACTATCATTCTCTCTGAACTATAATTTGAAATAATGTCTACAACTTTGACATTTTAAGGACCACCCTAAAACCGTTTCAGCCAAAAGATGCAGTTTGTCACGCACAGTAAATGTTTCTAAGACACCAAATCTCTAAACCTAAAGATGAATGCGTTAACAATTGTTTCCCGCTAATTTCGCTTCCTGGACCACTGTGCATTGTATGCATGCTTTTTGTGTGGTCCTCAAAACTTTTTCGAATTTTTGATCTGTCACGTTACAAGTTATATGGTTTCCATTACTTTACAATTGAAAATAAGCATTTATCCATATTCATCTCAATTTTTCAAGTAATATCATCAAATTTGAATTAAACTACGATGGAAAAATGTGGTTCCAGGCAAAAAGTTGAAAATCTGGATTTTGTGCACATTTTTCTCCTTACGGCCTTTTAGTCATTTTCAGGTCATGTAAGTAGCATCAACAAACTTTTATAAATGACAGACATGGAATTTTTTTCTGGGCTCACCATTCATATTTTTTAATATTAGAGGTTATATATATACGGAAAACATAGTCTTGATAGTTTCTCGAAAACCATTACACACGAAACTCGGAATATTATTCATAGATTCATACTTGCTTCGTGAACTGGTTATGATTCCAAGCATATAAGGTACAATTCACCATTCGTGCGCATAAAATAGTCCGCAAATTAAAAAAAACGCTTCCACTTTCAGGATATAGTTAATGAAATTTGCGACCTTGTGCCTGATCTTAATCCTTGCACGTAAACAATTTCACGGAACTCATGGATTTTTTAACCGGTTCACGATTCCTAGTATGCTAGTCACGAATAGTAACAAAAATAACAAAACAAACTTCAGAACTTCGTCTTTCCATACTCGATTCGACGGTGTTGGGAATACTATTCGCAAACAGTATGAATATGAATGTTATCAATTCTTCTTGAAATACAATGTAAAATTGGTGTAGTTATTAAGTTCGACGCTATTACATTTTATTTCAACTGCTGATAATACATATAGCCAGTTGGTCTGAAGAAGGAGTCTGTATTCTATAAGTATCCTTCCTTCCCCAGAACAATGCTGTGTTCAGTTTACAGAAAGCCGAAAATGTTAACCACCCTGAAAGTGCAAACAACCACTTACCAGATTGACGCACCTTTGCCGCCAATCAGCTTCCGAAGAATATATTTACACCTGGCAGCATTCCACCTAGACAATTTTCGGTCGGTATCGTTATGATTGCGCGTAATTAAATCGAGCCACCGTTCGCACAGTTCAACTTTTCGGGTATCAAGTGTAAGAGGGTGGTATCAACCGTTCAGAGAAGTGCTTCTGCTAGAGCAGCGTCGAACAACGATGCTAAATCATTCACAAACGACCCGAAACAACGCCCTCCGTACGGCGCGGTAGTGGGGTTGCTGCTCTTCGAACCGTACCGAAAGGCGATATTTTATGCGGCAGGCAATCGGGCAGGAGTAACGAACTCTTCGTTATTAGATTTCTGACTTATTCTGGATGAGACTGCGGATGATGCCGTCAGGGATAGGACGGGACGGGTGGGGGAAGTTTTTCGTTGCTTCGTAAGATTTAGAATCTTGCGACTGATATTGATTTTGTCTGGCTGCACAGGACTGGGGAAAAGTTTTCATTCCGCAATATCAGTTTAATGAACAGATGCTGAACGATAAGTTGGAAGATATTTTGCTTCGGAATCGAGGAACGAAACCGTATTGCGATTACAGAAGTCGGAAATAATCGTGAAATTCTCGACAGTTTATGTCATGTGTGAATGCTTTGTTTGCATGTTAAACTATTTTGCCTAGCTTTATTGGAATCAAAAGCGAAAGGCACATATTCTCTGGTACTCGTAGATGGTGCTCAAGAGTCAATATTATTGTGGGATTCAAATCAAGCGATACCTGTTCCCTTTGGTCGGCATGCGAACAACAATGCATGGGCAAAAGGTACAGTCAATGTGAAGTCAGCCGGTGGAAATCAATAAAGCAAACAACGTTTTATGGGCAAGCAAACAACAACCCAAGGACTCGCCTCGTCCCACGAATCGGTCCTATTTCTTGGCCTCCTTTGACGGCAATAAATGCTTGAGTAAGGATGAATAATATTGCCGGGAAAGCAAAAACGGCGTGGTTTTGCAGATGATCGATTTTACGGACCATCCAGCTGTGTCTGTGGTGCATGGAGTAAGGTTGAGTATTAGAAAGGATTTTTATGGGTTGATTGGGTCTGCCCGGCTCATATGTTCAATAACGGAGCATATACGTAAATTCTACTTTACGTATTTCCCCGAACCGATCATAACCGTTGCACAGAGAAACATGCGAGTCAAACAACTGACGAAAAGTAGAAAATTAGAAATACATACTGGTATAGAATCCTTTCCAGTTCAAAACCACTGTATACAATTTTTTGAAATTTGCACGATTTATCAAATATAGGGTAAAATAAAATCTATAAATAACATAGTAACAAATCTATAAATTCTCAAAAAATCGCGCTAAAGGGACAGACATTTCAATAGATATTATTATTATGTCAGTGCAGAAATCATTGTAAAATATTTTTCAAATATTTCACTTTAAGGGATGATCCATAAATGACGTAGCATTTTTTGAGTGATTTTTACCACTCCCCTCCCCCATCGTAGCATTTCGTCACAAACTTCTATATAACCCCCCGTCCCCCCCCCCCTGGTAATTACGTAGCTTGAGCGTAACCCTCACCCCCCTCGTTGTCCCCGTAAAAAATTTAAAAAAATCAAAAACGATGTTAGAGGAAACGGGTATGATTCTCGTGACATCAGGTCAACCTCTATTCCCCTTTAAAAAAGCTACGTAGCATGACATGACCCCCTACCTCCCTGTCGTCACACATCATCACAAAATACAAAACTCCCCCATATAATGCTACGTCATTTACGGATGGTCCCTAAAGTGATAATTGTTTTTAATCTTGCTATGGCTGATCATTACA